>NC_139830.1:31666576-32266576 GCF_963691815.1 Echiichthys vipera
GTAGCATGTTGAGGCAAGTCAAACATGCTCCTTTTTGTTCGGCTCCACTGTTGCATGTAGATTGTACACTGCCCACTAGGTATACAAGTATTTGTTCTTGAGAGCCAAGAGCCCTGTACTGGTTAGTGCTGGTGATTGGACTGCATTAGAATAATACAAACTGTTTCTGTTATTTTGTCCTCTTGGTGGACAAAACGCAATAAAAGCCTTTCTGGTAGAGTCCCAACAGAAATTTAACAGTATAGTCTTCACAAATGTAACATTTATTGCATGTATATTACATCAGTTGATGTTATTATTATTGTTATTGTTATTATTATTATTATTATTATTATTATCTTCTCTAGAATAGAATCTAGAGTAGAATTTAAAATCCTTCTCCTTACCTACAAAGCTCTTATTGGTCAGGCTCTGTTGTATCTTAAAGAGCTCATAGTACCGTAATACCCGACTAGATCGCTGCGCTCTGAGAATGCAGGGCTACTTGTCGTTCCTAGAGTCTCCAAAAGTAGAATGGGAGGCAGAGCCTTCAGCTATCAAGCTCCTCTCCTCTGGAACCAACTCCCAAGTGTTATTCGGGAGGCAGAGACTGTCCCCATATTTAGGAGTAAACTTAAAACTTTCCTCTTTGATAAAGCTTATAGCTAGGGCTTACGAACCCTTAGCTATGTTGTTATTGGCATTTAATTTCTCTTAGAGCCTGCATGTACGGGGCCTAAGCTGATTTTGTTCTGCTTCATGATGCTGCTATAGGCCTAGTCTGCCGGGGGATAATCCTGTTCCTGATCCTCTGAGCTTCTCTCCTCTCTGTCTGTATCATTCATGTCTCATTAATGCATGTTACTAATTCAACTTCTTCCCCGGAATTGTTTGTGCTTTGTAGTCTCGCAGGTCTCTGCTGATCGTGGTGGTGCCTGCTGCCGTGGTCCTGCATGACGCTTCCTGCTACTACTATAACTATTAGTCATATATAGTATCATTAATCTTATAAATTATAACATTTGTATTCATAAAAACATCATCAGTAATATATCTCATTGTATCACAGCTGTTATTGCCACTACTCATCATTGATCATGTTTGCCACCATAATTATTATCATTGTCATATTACTTAGCTGTGCTTGTTTCTACTATTCTGCTATATTGAGATAACTTTTGTTATGAATTGGCACTGTAAATAAAATTGAATTGAATTTAATAGTATTTTATAGGTTCCCTCCGTCTCATATACTGTACTGAGAAGTGTCGAACTCTTACCCTGGCGCAGAGCATTGAGCTGAAGGGTCATTAGTTCACCCAGTTGTCTGTCTCTGTCCGTCATAAACTCAACACCCAGTCCTTCCCAATTTAAACTTTCTCAATTCTCAGTTGATCTAATGCTCCTCTGCAAAAAGCAAGAGGCAGACATTTTTCCTCACATGCCTAATGAATGGTGAAGTGAGCACTAATGTCTGATATCTCTTGCAGCCTATTACCTTGCAGCGTAAGAGTAAATTGATTTTTGCTTAATTAATGAAGGAGGATAAGCCACAGCGAGTGACATCAGAGGTGTGCCACTGCTTCTGGGATATGTTTTAGACAAAGACAATGGAGATGATTTAGTGTACATGCATTGTTAAAGACATGCAAATCTTTAGTCTATTTTTTATTTCATCTAGCAGGTTTTACATACACACTCGAAAGCTAAACCAAGACTGTAATGAACAAAGTGTTTAGAGATCGTGTCACTGGTCTTATTCGCCATTACATTATGAGAACACGCACATTTAATTCTCATGTCAAGAGGAGAGCTGATCCAGACTGCCAGATTTTAATGTCCTCATCATGTAACGACCGATGTAAGTAATGTGACAATCTTCCAGATATCTCATGCATTGGCAGTCAGTCAGCTGGAAGTTCCTACCTTTAGTGGCTCCTGCTGCCCCCAAGTGGTAAACGGCCCCCAAGATGAGCCAAAGGGCCTTCTGCTCTTCACCAGAGATGCCCAGCACCTTCATGGCTGCCTGTAGCTTAGTGAACTGCTGCAAGGCTCGCTGCTTGTCCTCAGGCTGAGGAAATGATCACATGCACATTTAGAGATCCCTGGCAGGAAACGGCTAATTGCATATTCCATCTCTAAATACCATAGAGGTATTATGTATGTATCTGCAATATTAGCCTATTGCAGAGAAATCGTTGTATATGTCAGCCGATAAATGAGGAGAAATTGTATAGAAATTTGAAACAGGGTCACAGGAGTATATTAATTGCAAAAAAGTAACCTTATCCAAAATGTGTATTAATGTTATGGGTTGTGTAAAGAAAATGTATTTCTTCAGGTATATTTTTATACGATTTTATTTTTATTGAAATCTTAATACTGGTATGGGCCTAATAAATCCTGTATGGCTCGGACTGTAATATAGGGCTCAGCAGAATGCCTAAAGAAAAGTTAAACCATCTAGTGTGATTACCTTAGACTGTGGGAGGATCCCAAAAGCGCTGTTCTCAGCCAGGTGGTTAAAGTGCAGCTCCGTTCTGGAAGAGAGGAGGACAGAGGTAAGACACTGGGATCGGCCTCGAGGGGTTGTTGTCCATGTTGAATTTCAACAACACTGTCTCCTTTTAAGATGATTTTTTTGGCCTGTTTCTACCTTTATTTAGCTGGAGGTTTGACAGGAAATGAGGAAGAGAGAAAGAGGGGGCGACCTTCAGCAAAGGGCTGCAGGTTGGAATCGAACCCAGGCCGCTGCAGCGAGGACTTGCAGCCTCTGTAAATGGGTCACCTGCTCTAACCACTGATCCCCAGGGCAGCCTCATAACACTATCTTTTGATTCAGTCAACACCCTACCAGCCATATCTGACACTAAATGAAAATGATTAAAAAGCAGAAATCTAATTTTGCTGCTCATTAAAATAAAGTGCATTAACTGCGTGTTGATGATATAGGGAATAGTGAGCAGGCAAACAAGGGAGTGATTTTAGACACATTGCACCTCCCATTTACACCATTTTCTGTTTTTTTTTTAGTATTATTTTTCAGGCAAATGACATCGAACATGTTTAAATCAATCTTAATGAGACCAACAGGCAACAGCTAGATCAGCTAACAGTAAGACCCACTGACCACAACACCATGACTTCTCTCCTGGTTGTCAACACTAACTTACGGAAACA
Organism: Echiichthys vipera; assembly: GCF_963691815.1. Classification (NCBI taxonomy): domain Eukaryota; kingdom Metazoa; phylum Chordata; class Actinopteri; order Perciformes; family Trachinidae; genus Echiichthys; species Echiichthys vipera. The sequence continues at coordinate 31,669,736 of NC_139830.1, forward strand.
TAATGCAATCACCTGAGAAGTCTTTCTAGATCAATTAGATAATTATCTCAAAAAAGCATTAAAGCTGTTTTTAGGTGCACCCCCCTGCTTGTTAAGAATCGTTCATAAATTCAACATGTATTTATTGTAGTGCTATGACCATGGCTGTGTTCTTACGTATGTATCAAAATCACTGATTTAACCATGCAATAGCCTCAGCAAGGCTTAATAACAACATGTGGCTACTGACTGAACTCTCATAAATAGAGCATGAAAACTTGTGTCAGAATTCTGAGATAATTATCTCATTTAATTCAGAAAAAGAAGAAAATAACAAAACAAAACTGATCCAACTTGGTGAGTTGTGGAGAACAATTTAAAAATCTAAATCATGAACCTGTATTTTTAAAAAACCCTTGTTTTTATCAAACATCACAACAATATGCGTAACTTTGGGAAAAAATAAGCCTTCAAAGTTATGCTATTTAAATGCTGTAATTTTGTTGACAAAGAGGTGGTAGAGGAGTCACCTCAGGCTGCTGTCGGCTCCGGCCATCATGTAGTAAAAGACGTTGAAGGTGGACTCTGCCTCAGGTCGTTTGCTCACCCTCAGTTTCTCCAGCAGCATCGTCTAAGCAAGAGGAGACAACATTAGCTGCACAGCTCTGCTGGATATACTCTAAGTCATTCTGCAAACTTTAATCTCTCAAAGAATGACTTGATATACAAACTGTTGCCTCTTAAGATAACATAGATACACACGTTTCCATTCTGAGTATAAAGCGTACTTGTGGTTGCGCGTTTGTGTGTGTGTTTGTGTGTGTGTGCGTGTGCCTGTGCGTGTGCGTGTGCGTGTTACCTGGATGGAGGCGGAGGCCACCTGCCCAGCCTGGTCAAAGTCGAGGGACACTACATGGGAGAAGCGGCTGGCGTTGGTGTTCATGGAGGTGGAGCTGTTGCCAAAAGCCTCCAGGATGGTGTAGACTGCCTGCCACTTCTCAGCTGTGTCACAAAGAAAATATTAAATAATATATCTAATAAAAAGGCCCTCCTGTTCCTGTTGTCTGCATGCGACTGAGCCTAATGTTTTACATGACATCAGAGACAACCATGTAAGTCTGCAACCGACACAGTACTGACCGTGGACTACTGACAGAACAGCAAGCTCACAACAAAACTAGCTCTGGGAGCATGTGGTATGAATGTCTAGAATTTTGCTGCTCTATGCCAGGCCCTGACCACCCCAAGTCGATTGAAACATTTGCTAAGTTGCTTCTATTTATGTTTGTAGTAATGTTTGTAAGATGTCCTTGGGTGACTTGAAAGGGGCGAACAAATAAAATGTATTATTATTAGTTGAAAAAAGTGTAATAGAGCCCACAAACCAATGGGTGACTTCACTGTAGCGAGGCCCATCTCTTTTATACAGTCCATGCAGTGGACAGGTGGTTAGGTGATTGCTCCTGGTGTTTTGCAACCAGTAAAACATGCTCTGTCTGATCAGGGTCTAGGTGAGCACAAACTGTAGTCGGTGGCTGTGTTTCTGCAGATTCAAAATGAAGTGAATCAGTGTCAATTGTTGAGAGAATTGATTCGGCTAAATTCAAGAGGCTGTGAGTTGGAAAACAAACACGTTGTAGCAGGTAAGACTATTTTTTTTATTCATTGAGCTCTTTAGCAGACACTAATTTGTTTTTTGTTATTGATTATCGTCTTAAATCCATCCTGTTGATCTTCCAGTCTCCCTTTTTGAATGATAGTACAGACTACCACCGCCTGCTGGGATGGAGAGTTATTTCCTCTCTTGCAGGTGCAGAACGTACTGAACGTGCTAAGTGGCCATCAGATGTAGTCTTTGCGGTGTTCTTTAGCGCAATGTAATGCAACAGTCGGCCTTTATCGCAACTAGAAGTCGGCTTGGTTTGTCCCTGAAATTCATTAACACCTTGACCACTTCTGATTTACGCTTTTACACTTCCAGAATTCCACTTTACTGTAATGTGGGCCATGTTATCATAATTTTGGATATATATAAAGTACATATATATATATATACAAAGCCAACAATACATTTTTCACACAAACTGAATGTTATTAAAGATTCCTTTTGCCTTTTTATGTCTGTCATACTTAAGGCACTTGAAGACCTAGCCTCTTTAAACGGGCCGCCCGCTCGCTCACCTGCTAGAGTCAACTTTGACCTTACTGTGCTTGCCATAGTTGAGCACACAGTTTTCCTGTACGGTAGAGATTATAAGTGACTTTTCTGGGGTGTTCAGTTTCAATTTTACCTTCAAAAATAAAGTGGTTAAGATAAACTGTATGCTTTTTTATGTATGTGGGTGCCATATTATATTCACACTTATACTTTGTAGTATAAGTATATATAGTATATATAAGCAGTGTAGTTCTGCCTTTTTGACCAGAAAATAATTCTTTCATCAGTTCCTAAAGTGATACAACACTGTACAAATTCATATGAAAGTCTGTACAACCACATGTCAGAGATCTTCCACAGCTGCTGTTCGTCTCTTTGTGTGTTTTTTGGGTTGACTCTGCTAGCCTCAATTCTGTCTGTCTGCAGGCTCACCCGAAAAGATTTTGCCTGTGCTGCCCGCAATGGACACCAGGTACTGGACCAGGTGCTGGCAGTTGGTGGTCTTGCCGCTGCCGGATTTGCCCAGCAGCACAATGGACTGATCCTGCCGGGTGGTGAGCAGGTTGCGGTAGGCAGACTGGGCCACAGAGTAGATATGAGGTGCAGAGTCCTCACGGCGACAGCCTTTGAACATGTGCATCACCTGATGGGGGAAGAAGAAGATACATACAGCAGGGAAGGAGGACAGCACAAGGACAACAGAAGCAGAAAGGTATTAAACTAAGAGCCGAACAACATATTTCTGCCGGTTATTCAACTAGTTGTGACAATCATCAAGCTTGGCAGATGGTCTGCACGCTTTTTCAACATATGATGCCAGGTAGTTTTTCAATACTCGGTTCTATTTCATCCTTACTGACCGCCAGAGGCAGTGCTACACACTGGATATCTTCTGTCTTGTGCATGCGCAGCGCAGGTCAAGTATTAATATCAAAAGAATCATGTGACCTCAGATGACCCCCTGCTCAGGTATAAGTTCCGGTGTCATCCACGAGATCATTTCCTTTTCATCTTCTCGCTATGCAGCTTAACTAGAGTTAACTTACTGCAGTAGCATTAGCATAAGGACGCTCCTGTTTGCGGCCATCCCCAGCGTGATGACATCAATTGGCAAGTATGATTGACACGCTAACAGGATTATATCAGAACGTTACTGTGTCAGCAGAGGAAGTGTTCTCGCTCTCCTCTCTGATTATAGTGGCTAAGGCCTTGGCCACACGAGAACGCGTTTTCCTATAAATGCACATTTTTAATACCGGTTAGGCCGACCAGAGCCTGAAAACGGTCTTTTCCGTAACCAGGTCCCAGAGTGGAAATATTTGAGAACGCCACCCGTGGCGTTGTTGTCTGGATGGCGAAGACGCATACTTTGTTAACAATGCAGTCATCTCCACACCTCGGACCTCTAACCCCCGCGGCGTCACATAACAACAACAGTGCTGCTGCATGGAGAGAGACACGGACCGACAGACTTAACTGGACTCTGAGCCACATGCATGGGAATGAATTAGGCCGACCATACATTTCTCCCTTTTCCCTGATGGTCTGAATAAGACGCTAAATTGGTCGCTAGTAACTTTTTATAAATAAAGTTGCCAAGAAGGTCGCAAAAAGTAGCGAGACAGTGCCCGCCTGTGAGTACTTTGGGACGGGGAAGGGGCTCACAGCTGCACCATCTGCTTGTTGAGGACACTAACTGCAGAGTGATTGGTGCATCAGAGTCCAAAACACAACAAAAGTCTCCACGAACACCAGAAAATGTGGACACATTTCTCTCTAGGATGGAGGAGGATTTGGGAAGTCTCCAGATTTGGCAACAAACTCTCCGGTGTTTGTATTATGATTCTACACAACAGCGGAGCTCCGTTTCTTCTTCTCTGTGTCGGTGTAGTTCTCTGGCAGTTACAGCGCCACACCCAGGTCTTCCTCCACCACTGGGCCTTCTTCCTCTGTGCCGTCTTTGCTTTCTGCAACATTGGGTCCATCAGCTCTGTGGTTTTCGACCTGGCTTTTGGTCCCTCTTTTTTCACCTGCCAAGGCAGTGCAAGGTTGCGGTTGGCCCTTCTGCCCACACTTTCACTTCCCCTGGTGGATTCGAAAATCCCTGTATGTGGTCACTTTCTCCCATCCGCATACACACTTCCGGAGGGTCTTCTCCTCATTTCCTGGAGTTCTGGTGTTAGTCGCTTTGTCTGTTTCCATTGCTATCATTGCCGTGTTGTCCGTCCTATTAGGCCCATCTTTCACCCCGCCTCTCGGAGGGCCTGCGGGTTGTATTCTCTTAGGAAGTACATTCGCAGGTATTTCTTCTTCAGGAAATTCTTCGTATTTATGGTTGGGTGTCCCTCCTCTGAGGTACTAGTGGGTTGGGTAACTAGCCGCCCAATCCCGCTATTGTATAACACTACAGCGACATAGGAGTGCATATATTGCCTTTAATTTATCAATGTAAATAGTAGTAATAGGCCTAAAAGTATAACAACCTTGTCAATAAACTATCCTTATTAAATCAACGTACATTATAGTTACTTATAGTTACTGTAATAAAGTTAGAGGCTGTATTTTCTTTCCATGCTACTTTATTACTCTACCCTACTACAAATCAGCGGAAATATTCTACTTTTTACTCTACTACATTTATCTGATTACTTAAGTTACTATTTACTTTCCCAGGCTTACAAGCACATATGAAGCATTAGTTTATTAATCAAATCCTTTAATAACAAAACTTAATGGACTGTAAATGAGTATTTTTTACAGTTCAGTGGGAAAGTGGTGTTGAAGTTAGCATGATTTTTCTTAAAATGCCTTGTCAAGTTATACTCTTTACACACCGATATGGTTGCAGAGTAAACACAGGCTTCACGGTGACAGTTATAAACTAATACTTCACGGTCCATTCTGTGGTGAATTGTTTTCTTTTTCAACCTTTCCTTGTTTCAAAGTAGAAAGGCATATTGCAGTGGTGATTTAACCATGGATTTAACCAGACTGAAACGACTGCAAGAACAAGAACAAGAACAGAGCGGAGCATGGCAAGCTGTTGCCAAGACAATTCAGAAACTCACAAAGAAGAGCGTAGCAGGAGTTTGGAGCCAGAGCTTTGTGGCCGCACGCCTACAGGGAGTGCCTGGAGCAAGTCTCCCAGCGCGCCTTCTACTCAAAGGGCCAGTAAATATTCCCCTGCAAGCCGGATCTGGGGGCAATTGAATAGCCTTGTCATGCCTCTCCAAAATATCTTCTGATCCTACCAATGTTTCTGAGAGTGCTTCATTCGACCACAGACTTCTTCAAGTGGGCCCCCTTCTGGCCTGCTAGGACATGGTTTTCACTGCTGGCCAGACTGTGCTGTGGGTTGCTCTAAGGGCCTCCCTGACAGGACAGACCTCTTGTCTCAGATGGGGGATTGGATATTCCATCCCACTCTTGCAGCCTTCAGCTATGAGGGTTCGGCTGCTGGTGGGCCAGACTCAATGCCACAATCCTGTCGACATATCTGCAGTCTGTCTAACCTCTACTTAAAGGAGCATCTGGGATCGCATCCCGAGAGCCCTTGCGGCTCCTGCATGGGATCTTCCCTCAGTGTTGGATGCCCTTTGCCTCCCTTTGAGCCTGGGCACAGGAAGAACTGAGGTGGTTGTCAGCCAAAACCGCATCACCTCAGTAAACATGTATGTGAGCTACATGCCTCATCTGTGACTGATTCATGTTGAGGTAGGACTTGGATGGATCCGCTGTCATGCAGTGGCCAAATACAGGCTGTTATGCCCAGTCTGGGCCCTTACAACCTACATTGAAGCTAACACGTGCATGCAGTGGTTAGAACAACTGTCTATTACGATGATCCTTGGAAGGGCTGTGCTCTTTCAGAACCACGCCTGTCCCACTGGATCATGGTCATTCTTGCGGGAAGCATGGACAATGACCGTTTTTACCATTATGGGTAGTGTTCCACCCTTATTGGAGTGTCACTTCATTTTGGGAAACCCTGGGGGAAGAGCCTGTGGAGTTCATATGTGCCACGGCCTTATGATGTTGCCAAGAATATTCTCCAGGGACTACAGAGTGAACGTTCCCACTCTATATTCATTGGGTGTGGTTCTTTGACTCTGCCCATATGTGGTAGGATTTAGGATTTCACGTGACTCTGTTGTTATGAGTCATCCAATGTTAAGCAATGCCTCTGGCAGTCAATAAGGATGAAATGTAACAAAAGTTACAAATGTAATTACGGTTTTATGAATTCTGGATGACGGCCAGAGTTGCAGGTCACTCAGAATCTTGTGAACTGCAACAAGATTCAGTAGGAAATGATCTTGTGGATGACACCGGAACTTGGTCATCCAAGGTCACATATGTCTTTGTTGATATTAATACTCAACCTGCGCAAACACAACACAGAAGCTATCCAGTGTTAAGCACTGTCTCTGGTGGTCATCTATGATTCATAGAACTGTAGTTACATTCTTAACTTTTCGTTCTCATTTCTCATCCAAGAAAACCTGGGAAATGTCTTATTAAATTACATTGTAAAACTGCCCAAATAATATTGTGTGTTCTTTATTCTTTCTCTTTTTCTTTTATGCATTCACTTTTAGCTGAGAGCAACTTGTCCCCTTTAATGTGCCATTGATATGAAACGTGAACATGTCATTCAAAAATGAATGGCCTCAGTCATCAGTCCTAAACTTACCTTCTCAGAATACATGGAGGGTGTGCTCAGGGGGTTGATGACTACCATATTGGGTCCAGCGTAGGTGTGGATGAGGTTGCCTCCATAGCGCTGCCTCAGGCAATGCATCACACTGGATTCATTCAGATAGAGCAGTGAAGCCAGGTCCTCTGACCGGTTGTATGATGTAGGGTTGGCCTGCACATTGAGAGAGAGATGACAATGATGGCGTTTCTCTAGTTACAGCAGCCTCTTTCACACACAGATAATAACAGCGAAGCAATGAAGGTCCTCCGTTACAGTGGGTGTTGTTGGGTGTACAAAAAAAAAAGTCTGTTGAGTGTCTAGAGTACCTACATCTCCCTCCTTGAAAGAAGCACTTATTTTATGTTTTGTTTTTGTCAACAAATCCCATGTGCAGACCCAAACCAAAACTGTGTGAGTCAGTCTCTCAGTACTGTCTGACTTCCCTGCTCAGTCTGTGACTCTGCTTCAAGGTTCCTAGCCTGGCATCATCAGACTCGCAAATGCATAATAGTCTGGGACCTCTCAGTTCATTTTCGATTTCCAACGGGAATTATCAGCAGTACAGAGTAAAATGCTGCTGAATAGGATAGACCTATGTAGGACTTGATAAGAAGTGCTCCATGTGAGTCCTCTGTGTCTGCTTTTCTGCTCAGTGTCACAGGAAGGGAGCGGGAGAGAAGACGTTTTTATACTTGTTTCAATATGAGATAAGGTGTGTTTTACAACCTCAAACCCTCCTAGGGTAATTAAAACCCAGAACTTTAGGATGGATGACCCTTTTATCCTAAATCAACGTCAAATCTGACCGCAATTCGAACTGGAGGGTCGGTCTCTGTTCTGGAGACAGAGGGAATTTCAGTGATAAGGACTTTGTCTGAAAGTCTGAAAAACAGTTAAAGTTTGATGTTTCATCGCATTATTTGTATCTTGTTGTGATTATGTTTATGTGGTTTCAGAAGTGCAAAGTCTCTGTCTAATTCCTGAAATATTCTGTGTTTTAATAATACTCCCCTTCACTCAGAAGGGGTATCTGTTAAAACTGCCTGCCTAAAGATTTTGGTTAAATTGGATATCAGAAAGATTAATAACGGAAAATCCACCAGAGATAGTTTAATCTGTCTTGTTAAATTCTGGCATATAAAGCAGTTAATTCGCTCAGAACTAGAGGGTTGGGTTATGCCAAGACCCCCCCCCCCCCCCCCCCCTTTTCGTTCATCCGTGAGATAAAGGAACAGACAGAGGTGTCCTTCACTCTGCTTCACTCTACTTCATCTTAACTGCATCTCTCTCCTCTCTGCGCCTCTTCTTCCCCTCTTGCACTTCCTGCGTTTAGTATTCTTTTGTTTCTTTTGTTCAACTTTTGTTATCCAAAAGCTCGCAGACGTTACTTTATATTCGCTTTAATCTATTTTTATCACGCAACTTTATAAGTTTTCTTCGCCACGTTTTCATCTTTTATAAGTATAGTAAAACCCCTCGTGCTGTCTTTGCCTTTTTGTCCGACCGACAAATTGCATCAGACTCTAGTTCAGAACTGGTCAGAATTTTGGTCAACCCACAAACAACCTCCAGAGGCAAGCCACGTGTAGAGCAGAAGCCACCTGAAGAGCTGAATCCAAGCCGGGACGGGAGCAGACAAGACCCGCCGATGCAACTGCACAGCTGACCCAGTCTACAGACCAGAGCTCAGGTCCGCCAAATACCGGGACTCGGACCTACGGAACCTGCATCGGTACTGTTAGACGCCAGGGCGACTGTAATATCGACGGCAAAGTAAGGTTGGCCTTTTAATACAACTCCTGGTTGAAACGTTGGTCATAATTCAATTCTGATCCGAGTTCTGTTGACAGGCTAACTAGAGCCAGTTTAAGTCCGCCAGTAATATTATAAACCAGCCCCATAGGTCTGAATCACTCTGGTCTGAATCACTTTTTTATATCCACATTTAACCCTTTTTCACTTCTCTATTTAGTGTTGCACTATCCTGTATTCTCCTTGCTAGGTAGTCTTGTTGTTTATAACTTTACGTCGTTGTGAGAGTCTTCCGTTCTGTACAGAAAGTGTTGGTCCCTGATAAGGCTGTGGTACGAACGAGACTGATAAAATTTAAACAATCAATTACTTTAAATGCTAACAGGTATTAAACCTTCACCAAAGTTTAATAAACATCCTGTCTTATTTTGGTGAGGTGCCCTACTTCAAGATAAATTAAATCCTAAATTTTAACGAGTCAAGTTATTCATATTTAATTTGGCTACTAATATATTCTAGCCATAATAAATGTAGGCTTACCCTCCTACACCTACAACCAATCAGAGCTAGGGCTGGGCAATATGACCAAAAATATCATATCACGATGTCGGTCATTTGTGGGTCCAGTGCTGCACAGTCACGCAGCGGTTAGTGAGTGATGTCATTTATGATTTATGATACAGGCATCTTATTAAAAAATATTGTTGTTATAAATGTGTTTTGTTTGTATCTTTTTAACAATAGCTATTTAAAACTGCAGGTTCACTTTTAAAGTGCTGTTTCAGACTGTTGGACTGACGGCACAGCTGTAATTAGTTGATAATTTATTAATTCCACTGAAACACTGCAACCTGTTTCAGAGTCAAATTAAATTCAGAGACAAAATAGTGCATTGGTTGCGGACTATATTCAGCAGAGGATGGAGCTCTATGGCACAGATAAAGAAGATACAGCAGGCTCTGATACACACACAACACTCCTTAGTAGAAACATTCACTGTTGGTTTCGGTCTGCACATGGGATTTGTTGACAATAAGACAAACATAGAATATCACCGGACTTATCTTTAAATGCTATGGAGGTCGGTAAGAAAGAGGTCTTCTTGGTTATCAGGTATGCTGTCCACTGAGAAGAAGAGCATTTGCGTGCCAGGAGTTTTATCCTACAGGTGTAAAGAGGGCTCTAACCGATCTTCCCCTTTTTTAGTGAAGTACTCTGATAGTTATTCAGAGATTTTTAAATAGACTATTAAACAGGGAGGTGAATGACATGGCTACTGATGTTTAGAGCCTAAACGTCAAAATCTGGTTGGTTTGTTCCATCTTCAGAGACTTTAGAAATGTTGTTTTAGGAAAAGCATTTTGGCCAAGTAAGCAAATATCCCATCATTCCTGCCGGCTGCCAGTGTTCTGTGGCCATCTGTGACAGCCTGACTCACACATGCAGAGTAGAGCCCTTTCATCCTGCACACAGACTGCTGGTGCAAGTTAACTTCAGGAGAGCTCTGCATCTATTATAACTTACTAAATATTCTCATCTAATCTAATCTATTTCTATTAGAATAGGAGTTTATCATCTTCATACTGGAGATCTATTTCTATTAGAATAGAAATAGATTAGAAGCAGATATGTGGCTTGACTGAGAGATCAGTTATGAATGTCAAAAACCTGTTAGATTTATATAATGTATAAAATAAAATATACAATTAATTGCAATTGCTAATACTTTGATACACTGAAAAACAGCAATCATCACATGAAACAGTCTTATGAATGACATCATTCATAATTCATAGTAAGTATGAAAAACTGTTGGTATGAATGAACAGTAAGTATGAAATTGCATATAGCAGCTTCTGAATGGGAACAGAGTCCTACTATTGTCCTGCCATTCATTTCCCATTTACCTTTTCTATGTCATCCTCGTCCACTTCCAGTATCGTCCCATCATGCTCCAGTTGGATTTTCACCTTGCCCTCTGGCAGGGAGCCGGCCTCTGTCTTTACTACGATGGCTGAGAAGAGAAAAGACAGCTATCAGCCTGTTGGAAGTGCTCAAACTGATTTGTTCATCTTAAGAGGCCACTAATAGGCAAAAACAAAGCATGAGGGGTTTATCATCTTCATACTGGAGACTATCAGAAGAATGGAACCACCGGCAACCATTAACTAACGTACTTCAACAAAAACGTTATTTTTGTGAAAATAACAGTGATCAAAATTAGAGAACCCTTTCAGATCCCTCCCACTTATTGGTGTTAATCTGCACCTGGTGACACTTGACTTCATTGTTGGACACACCCTATTTATCTGCAGCTCTCCTGGTTACTTTGCAAGATGGTGAGCTGCTCTAAGGAGACTGAAACCCTGAGAGAGCAGGTTGTCCAGATGAAGGCCAAAGGGATGACCCTCTCAGCCATCAGAGAGAGGTTGGCTGTTCCAAGTCCAGTGTTTCCCATACATAGACCAATGAGCTTTTGAAATATTGTTCCGTTTATTCATCTCTACATAGCACTCTTTCTCCCTGTCATTCACGCACATGCACACGCACGCACATGCGCACACACGCACGCGTATCTAGTAGTCTAGTAGTTAGTACAGCAGTTGTATAGCCACAACTTATAATCAAATTCTGAACAATAAAAAATAACAGTGTTTCAGAATAAATCAAGTATTAATAATTTGTTCTCTAATTTTGATCTCCAGCGTACAACTAAACCTAAAAAATGTGGTGATAAAATGTGGAGCTAAAAATGATTTCATATCACCACCAAAAGGGCAACAAGCGTCTCTGGGGGTCTATGGGACAGTGGGCTGGCCCGGATGCTCGGCTTCTGCATGATGATTGGATGAGCTGTCTGAGGCAGAATCCTTTTTTGATTGACAGCTAAATGAGCAAATCAGCGATCTTGAAGAAAAAACATCCAACGGAGCATTTTTCAGTTTTCAATTTTTTATTATGTTGTTCTGAACTGATCCGGAGACTTTACCGATCCCCAGCGACTTTGTCTTTGTTAAAAATGACTAGCGTTGTGTTTGGCAACTGTTGTTCTGTCACTCTGCGGTTTCTTGCCCAAACGAGCAGCAGCAGCTGTGGAGCTTCTCCCCCCATCACGATCACTCATACGTCACAGTAGCCTGGTGCAGCAGCTCCAGCTAGGCCAAGGCCGTTCAAGCAGCCAAGCTCTGCTGGCCATTGAGAGGACACTGGTCAAGTCCCTGGAAAAGACGCCTAGTTGGTACGACATGGTCACAGATAATTTTCTTGAAAAGGAACGAAGGGTAGAATTTACATATAAATGAACAAACACATTGATGATGTAGGCCGGTAAAATGAGCTTCCCCTCCTTGAAAGACCAGCAGCCACCACTACAGTTGATAAAGTGAAGTTCAAGTAGAAGCACTTGGGTAGAAGCTGTTTGTGGAGTGTATAGGGCTGGGCGATAAAACGGTAACGATATTCATCGTGATAGACACGTAATCAATATCAATGAAAAAATGTATTCCATAGGATGTTCGATAATTTGTTCTCTTTGTTGGAAGAAACCATAAGTTGCATGAACAAAGGCACACGCTCTCTGGTACCTAGGAACAAGGGAGTAACACACTAACAGCGCTAATGCTGCATTCACACCAAACACGATAGATGCGATTTGAGTGACAACTCTACATTGAAAATCAATGTAAATGGTGCAATGCCACGCAATACAGGCAGAGGCGGTGCGAATAGAGCGTCTGGCGCGACTGGCGCGTCTGAAGAGGAATGGAAAAGTGAAAATGGTAACAATGGGGTGGAGATGATATTTTTCATCAATATTTAGATCAGGGGTGCCCAATTCCAGTCCTCTAACACACCTGATTCTAATTTTTCAAACCTGTGATAAGCTTCAGCTGCTTGATAACGAGCAGAGAATTAGAATCAAGTGTGTTAGAGCAGAGAGAAACCTAAAACATGAAGGACAGTGGCCCTCCAGAACCGGAATTGGGTACCCCTGATTTAGAAAAGAGTATTGAACCAAACTAGATCAGCAGATACCCAATATTAAAGGACCAAAAAATAGTTTATCCAGACATCTTTAGTGTGTGTAAGAAACGTTCCAATGAGTTTGCAAAAGCAAGCAAAGATCCCAAATCTTCAACCGGGAAACTGAGATTCAACTTCTGTAGCAATCATGTGCATGATGAAAGCCAGAGAAACAGGGTCAGAGCGCTGGAGCCAGGACACGAGCCCACTGGATATTATTTCACTCCGTCATGAGTCACAACTGGTAGACCAACTGCTCTGCCCCAGTAAGAGACACCATGCTAATACTTTTCTCTGCTGTGTGTCTTTCTAAATATACACCAATAAACTAAGCATGTTAGGCATGGTGACTAATGCTCACAGCCCGTGGGACAATCATTATTTAAGTTAGAGAGGCTGAGCTTCTAAAAACAAACACATGACAGTACAACAACCCTTCAGTAGAACCAATTGGATTTTTTTAGTGGAACATCAGCAGTATTTATATTATATATACAGTAAATATACTCTGTGTGTGTGTGTGTGTGTGTGTGTGTGTGTGTGTGTATATATATATAAGGGGTGGAACGGTTGAAGAGACATGAATAAAGTTAAAAATATTGAACTTTTCAGGCGACATCGCACTGCAACAGCCAATCAGCATTGAGATTGCGGTAAGCGCCATCAAAGTTCTCAAGGAGACATCCAGGGGCTCACCAAAGCCACTGTTACTCTAGTCCTTGGGGGAAAACAGACTGGTCCTGTGGACAAAATATAATGGATAGCTCAGTCCATAGGTGACTTAGCCGGGAACCGGAGGGTTGCTGGTTCGAGTCCCTGTGTGGACCATGAATGCAGCGTGGACTGGTGGCTGGAGAGGTGCCAGTTCATCTCCTGGGCCCTGCCGAGGTGCTGTTGAGCAAGGAACTTAACCCCCAACTGCTCGGGGCGCCGGTCACTGGCAGCCCCCTCGCTCACACATCTCTCCATAATGCATGTATATAGGTCCTGTCTGTGCATGTGTGTGTATTTCAGGCCTGTGTGTGTGTAAAAAAAAATAATAATAGAGTGAAAATTGAATTTCCCCATTGCAGGACAAATAAAGGAATTCTTCTTCTTCTTCTATAAACTGTGAATGTGACGTGCATTTAGGCGTCTATCCTGCCGGAATATCCAGAAGAAGAAGAACGCCATCAGTGCAGAGCAAAGATGAGGAAACCGTGCAAATGTGAGAGAGCGGCGAAATACAAGCATCTAAAGCTATTGGATTTGCGTCATACTATCTATCAAAGAGTGAGTTCAAACAATGGTGACTGATCATGTGACTCACAAATGACAGCACTTGTTGCCTCTTTGCTGAGTTTTCCAATATCTGTGTGTCTGTGGAGACATTCCCTCTCTAAATGTAAATAAGTCTCCATGTTAGTGACTCTGCTGACAGCTGTTGGTCTGTCGGCACAGATCATCACTAACAGTTATGCTGCTTTCACTTGTAATCGGAAATCTGACTTTCAACTTCTGAATCAGGCTTGTAGTAAGGACAGAAGTGTAATAGGAATGTGTGTGTGTGTGTGTGTGTGTGTGTGTGTGTGTGTGTGTGTGTGTGTGTGTGTGCGTGCGTGTGTGTGTGTGTGTGTGTGTGTGTGTGTGTGTGTGTGTGTGTGTGTGTGTGTGTGTGTGTGTGTGTGTGTGTGTGTGTGTGTGTGTGTTTGTGTGTGCTTGTGTGTGTATGGATTTAAGAGGGGAACATATAGGGGACGGACTGGACATAGAGAGATGAATGTGTTTCATGAAGTTTACATAGTGCAAAAAATATATTAATAAAAAGTCAACACACATAGTAACCATGAACGTGAGATGGAGGCTCTGAAAGCACAGGCTCACCTGCAGTTACATCTTACTGCCAAAGAGACCGCTAGAAACAAGGGATCTCAATTCTTATGGAGTACAACTCTAAGTGTTCATTGAGATTTTCATATATATCCACCTTATTTTAAACATGTCATAAGAAATATTAATAATTATCGATATCCACCGCTAGGTAACACTTTTATCGTGATACACTTTACAGCCATATCGCCAAGCCCAGGAGTGTAGTCATGAAGCATAATTAATGCATTATACTTCACTCTGCATATGCACTGTATATGTGATCTTCATAGAAAGGGTTACCAATATTAGAAGTGTTAAAGAAGGAAGCCAAGTGACCCCATCTCACCCAGGGAGAAGCCATCTTTGTGGACCAGCCAGACTTTCTCTGATCCATACCAGGCTTGCTCCGCTGCAATCTGCTCCTCTGTCTTCACCTGGTGGACAGAAAGGACAAGGAGAGAAATGACTGGACAGCATGGATGAAGAAATTATTATGTCACATCACTGCACCACTCATAGTCACACTGGTTCTTTCTGAAACCACCGGTAGTTTCAGTTTGATACCAGCACATGCTGAAAGGTTGCAAAGGAACAGTTTGCCAAGATGATGGCCATGCAGTGGATGACAATGGACTCAAAGGTCTAACAGTCCACTGGGCACTGCTGCTCCTTCAGGGTGCGTGAAGGGGGTTCAAAAGCAACCTTGGTAACAAAAATACCAGGGATTACCTCTGTTCAGTGAACACAAAGGGGACAAAACAAACGTGAGAAACACACACACACACAAAAACACTAAAACTAAAAAAAAAAAATCGAATAATAAATACATAGTAAAGAAAGAAATATATTTGGAATGTAAACCCAAAGAATCAATTAAGTGTTCTTAAAATGTAATTACAGCACAAAATCATCCCAGGGTCTTTTTCCACACTTACATACATCAAATAAGCCATCAAGAGAGTTTTTTTCGTGTATAAACTATTAACGGAGAAATCAGGTTGAGGCGCTAACAACAGGACGTGGCTAACACTGATTAGCTCAGGGCAGTACGGTGAAGGCATAAAAACGTCTTTTTTTAACCACCAATACTGCTCAAAATAACACCAAACCTCTGCAGCAGCATGAGAAGAGTCCCTACACTTTTGGGTTGACTTTGGTAATCCACTTGAATGGACTTGACTATGAGAGGAGCTAGTACAGGGGCCAGTAGTTAAGTCTTTAAAACACTCTTTTAATGAACTCTGGGTTCACCAACTACGTTTTTGGTGCTTTGTTTCCGGTGTAGGGACTCTTCTCATGCTGCTGCAGAGGTTTGCTTTTATTTTCAGCAGTATTAGTGGTTAAAATAGCCGTTTTAATGCCTTCACCGTACTGCCACGAGCTAATCAGTGTGGTTAGCGACTGTTAGCAACTCTTCGGGATATCTACATTAATAGTTCAACTGCCTCGATGGCTTATTGTGTGCAAGTGACGAAAAAGACCATGAGATGATTTTACGCCAGAATTTCACTTTAACTTTTGGTAACTGCTTAAATTTCACATAATTTTAATGAGAAAAGTGAACAAGACACACTTGACAAGCAAAGGGAGAGAGCACAACACACAGTATGACATTGAACAGTGCAGGGTGATCATGGGACAAGCTGGTGGTGAATTAGACTCAGGCACAGTGCAGACCAGACCTGGGGTTGCTGAGCTGCAGCATGAGACGCCTGAAGAAGGGCTACAGGGTCCTCTTCCACTGATCCCTGTTGATTTGGCCAGCATGAAGAGGTCAAAGGTCACAGTTATATATATGAGTAACAAGTGTTATACAAACACACAAACATGAATGGATAAGCACACCGAGAAATGTGTCATCTGCATAGCTGCAGACTGTCATTGCATCTGAACAAAGTGTAGTTTGTCACACTGACCCAGCACACCGGTGAGAGAAATCAAGTTGACTACTATCGGTGAAAGGAACTGTTATTAATACCTCACTGTCATGGTGAAATGTTCATAGATTCATGGAATAAAATGGGTGTATGGCAACACAAAAGTTTCATCAATCTTTTCGTCAAAGATTCATCGTGAAATCTTGACGTAATGATAAGCCACACAACACTCAGGCAGATATGCATGCCAACCCTCAATACACAAGTTAAAGCCCATGCAGGTTGCCTCTATCAGCCTGATGAGCCATGCTGTTGCCTTTACAGATTACATCTCATGTCGATGCCATAAAAAGGAAAGTTGAAAGACACTCCAAAAGTCAGTGACTGTTTAAGAAAGTAGTCTTTAGGGGTTGGGGTTTGCTGTCAAACCCAGCATACAGATGAATAAAGAGCTGTTCATCACTGTTTCCAGTACAAACATATGTTTAGGAAATATTTAGCCTGATGTAGCACAAAGACTGGGAGCAAAGGGGGAATATAATATAAAAGCATTTTACCTTGTTACCTGACTTAATCACCAAAGCATCCATTGTAGTTAGTTACATACAGAGTTACATACTTTCCCCTGCTTAAACTAAGCCAAATACATCCTACATATATCTCTGTACTGGATTAACAGAGATTAAGGTAAATTAGCATCGATATTCCCAGATCACTACTAGAGATTTCTTTCATCATTTGCAGCTTGATAAAATGTCTTCGATAGTATTGAGACCAGGAGACATGGTACTTTCTCCTACTGACAACCAGGATTATAGTCACAGTAATGCTAACAGTAAAAGATAAGCAGATCTGATCAGTCAAACAGCGGCTCTGGAATGAATTAATGTTAAAACACTGAAACAGAAAACTCCATATATTTTCCATTATATCAGTTGAGGACACTGACTGGAAAATCTTATGGCTCAGCTTAATAAAGATTTTGGAAATACTGCAGACAAGGGAGATGAGGAAAAGGAAGGAAAGTTAGAAGGATTCTGGGCCTTACACTCCGACAAGTCACAAAAGTACAAACTCCAGCCAGGAGGCCCAGAGGAAGGCTGGAGGGCTGCGGTACCTGGAGGAGGCCCTGAAGAGGGTCCTGGGGCTGCGGCGCAGCAGGGGCAGGGGCTTGTACAGGAGACAAAACACTGACTGCCAGCTCCAGCTTAGCCACAAAGCAATCACAGCGAGACGACAACCAGCAAAAGCAGAGGGTGAAAGGTATGGAGAGAAGGAAAGAGAATGAGGGGAAGAACAGGAGAAAGAAGAACACAAGGTCAACATGGAACTTTGGATGAAGACAATGCATGGAAGCAAAGGAAATGAGCATGGACATGTGACAGACTAATGGAAAAGTGAAAATGGTAACTATGGGGTGGAGATGATATTTTTCATCAATATTTAGATCAGGGGTGCCCAATTCCAGTCCTCTAACACACCTGATTCTAATTTTTCAAACCTGTGATAAGCTTCAGCTGCTTGATAACGAGCAGAGAATTAGAATCAAGTGTGTTAGAGCAGAGAGAAACCTAAAACATGAAGGACTGTGGCCCTCCAGAACCGGAATTGGGTACCCCTGATTTAGAAAAGAGTATTGAACCAAACTAGATCAGCAGATACCCAATATTAAAGGACCAAAAAATAGTTTGTCCAGACATCTTTAGTGTGTGTAAGAAACGTTCCAATGAGTTTGCAAAAGCAAGCAAAGATCCCAAATCTTCAACTGGGAAACTGAGATTCAACTTCTGTAGCAATCATGTGCATGATGAAAGCCAGAGAAACAGGGTCAGAGCGCTGGAGCCAGGACACGAGCCCACTGGATATTATTTCACTCCGTCATGAGTCACAACTGGTAGACCAACTGCTCTGCCCCAGTAAGAGACACCATGCTAATACTTTTCTCTGCTGTGTGTCTTTCTAAATATACACCAATAAACTAAGCATGTTAGGCATGGTGACTAATGCTCACAGCCCGTGGGACAATCATTATTTAAGTTAGAGAGGCTGAGCTTCTAAAAACAAACACATGACAGTACAACAACCCTTCAGTAGAACCAATTGGATTTTTTTAGTGGAACATCAGCAGTATTTATATTATATATACAGTAAATATACTGTGTGTGTGTGTGTGTGTGTATATATATATATATAAGGGGTGGAACGGTTCACAAAATCCACTTTTCGGTTCATATCACGGTTTTGGGGTCACGGTTTTTCGGTTCGGTTGTTTTTTTCTATTTTGTTTTAGATTCTAAAAATACCATGTATCAGATCCGTAGCCTAATAATTAAAAAATGAATTTTAATAAGATATTCTTAAGGACATGACATGCAATCATGCAAAAACTGAAATAATAAGGCAGCTTGCTTAGGGATTACTGTAACAATCTTAAATGAAAGTGAAGTGAGATTTTGAAACAGTAGGAGAGACATTGCTGCATTTACGCGTTTATATATATATTTGGCAAAGGTAAACAATTGTTTGCCTTCTAGGTAAGAATATAAACACTTAGACATTATCAAATCTTAGAAAAAATGAAGAAAATAGGTTTTCTTTCACTAAAATACGCCTAAACAGCAATCACTGAACTGACTGAATAAAGGCTACATCAGGGTTATTCAATTCATTTGGAATTGGGGCCGGTTGACGAAAATGATCCAAAATGAGGAGCTGTAAAAACATGACCATCACATTAATGGATATTGTAAAACAAGTATTTTATTTACATGCTACTTTATTCTTCTACTCCACTACAAATCAGTGAAATATTTTACTTTTTACTCCTCTACATTTATCTGATTACTTCAGTTACTAGTTACTTTACCAGGCTTACAAGCAGATATGAAACATTAGTTTATTCATCAAAAACTGGACTGACACAAATGAACGTTAAAATGAACATAACATGCAGAGTAGCATGATTTTTATCAACTTCTCCTGCTGCAGAGTAAACTCAGGCTTCACAGTGACAGAAACAAAAAATTCTCTGTCCGTTCTCTGGTGAACTGGCGGTTTTCTGTGACAACTTTTCTTTTTTTCAGAGTAGAAAGAGAAATTGATGTGGTGATTTAACCACGGATTTGACCAGACTGAAATGAACAGAATGGAGCTTAGCGAGTTGTTGCCTAGAGGATTCAAAAAACCCACAAAGAACACCATAGCGGTAGAGTGCGTAGCGGGAGCGTGCGTAGCGGGAGCGTGCGTAGCGGAAGCGTGCGTAACGTTCTGGCCGTGTGCCTACATGGAGCGTGTGGAGCAAGTCTCCCAGCGCACTGGAATTTGACACGCTGAGACAGATATAAGAGAGGACAGTGGTCATGAAGGCTTACGCTACGTTGCACCTCATAAACCGAACGGTACACACGTGTACCGAACCGTGACATGCGTACTGAACGGGATGGATTTTTTCGGTAAACCTATCCAGCCCTAATATATATATATATATATATATATATTTATGCCGTTGAACTAAATGTTTTGCACAAAATGTTGTGGTTGTGAAAGAGTTGAAATAGATAGACAAAGAGACAAAAAGCCATGACAGGACATCAATAATACACAGATGGACAGCAGGTTGATTTACTGGGGCACCGAAGATCCTCATCAGGCGTCTCTGAGCTTCCTCTGTGGGACTGAGCGGTTCCTCCTACAGGTTAAAGCAGCAACACATTGACACTAAGACCACTGATGAAGCTGAAGCAAGGCCCAGAACTACACACAAACAAAAAAGTGCAAAGTAATAAAAATCCAAGACTGTCTGTACTTGTGTTAGACTCTGCACACTCACACTTCTGTCATCAACATTACCAAAACATCTTGGGTTGGTGTGGAATCTGATTTTTAAAGACTATGTTAGTAGTACTCCCAGAGTAAATGTTCACAGATGCTTTAAATGGCATGTGCACTACAAAAACAATGACACACAATACAAGTGTCTGGTTTAGAGAAATATATTTTCGCAAGGCACAAGTTGCAACAAACCAGCACAGCAAATCAAATCAATGCACCATGGAAATATGGGCAGACATCAGCCTTCTTAGGCCCTTCAGCCTGAGTCAAAGAGCTGACCCTGATGCAACTCATATATTTATAACGACAATAAGTATAATGTAGAGGTTGTATTTATGCCATAAATATTTGTCATAAGGAAGTTTATATCTTTCCAGCAAATAAAAAAACGAATTTCCAATCTACTATATCCCTCCATCCCAAAATGATGAGACTGGCAGCATGTGTTTTGAGTAAACTAACAACAATTCAGTAGCCCAGGAAAAGTCCGCTATTTTTCTAACCGTCTATCTGTAAAGTTCCTAGAGACTAAGGCCCTCATTTATCAAACGAACATACGGCAGAAAAACGTGCGTACGACCATTTCCTGGCAAGCGTCGGCATTTATCAATTTGGACGTGAGCGGGAGGTAAGATCAAATCTCACGTCTGGTCTGAGATCGTGTACGCACATTTCAGTATGTGTATTTGCGGTGCGGCACAGCAAAATATGGCTGAAAATAATTAACAAACCTCAGCTGTCATTAAGCATAAGCAGTCACATATTAAGAACAGATCAAAACGGATTGTTAAAACGAATAAAAAAATAAAAATTGTGGTTGGAGCAATTGATTGTACTCATGTGCGTCTGAAGGCACCATCCATGAATGATTACGCATTCATCAATCGCAAAAACTACCACTAGATAAATGTACAGGTGATTTGTGATGCCAAGCTGTCGCTTTTAAACGTGGTGGCCAGGGGACACACACAATTCTTTTATATTTCAAAACAGCTCGGCTCCAGCTCCCCGCGACCCCGACATTGAACTAATGAATGAATGTGTTGTGCAGGGCTGCAGCAAGACGCACTGCAGAGCCAAAGTCATCTCCTCGGTTGGTGGCTACCCTCGATAAATTGGTTCTAGGTGACAAAGGTATTCTCTTACGGAATACCTAATAACCCCGCTGGCAAACCCCGCTACAGAGCAAGAGCGCCGATGTTGTGCCGTATTCAGCACCCCTGCTGTGAAATGCACCCTCTCGCATTATAGGTGATATTCTGGATCAGAAGGCTGTTGTTTCCACCTAAAGGAGTAGTTTATATACAGCTAACCCACAACGGTCAGAACATTGGTTACTTACAGTCTTTAAACTATTTTAAAGAGTTTAAAAACACAAACTTGGATAATAGCGAACACAAAACAACACCTTTTTGTATGTTCTGTGGAAATATACTGCAGCCATAATTACAAAATGAATGAAATGGATTTTTTGAGCAAGTTGAATGTATTTGACTCAGCGTTTCCAAAATATAATCCCAGCTTTTCTTGCAATTCATATGTTCAAAGGTGTGTGCTTTTAATTGGGTTACCTGTATATAAACTACTCCTTTAGGTGGAAACAACAGCCTTCTGATCCAGAATATCACCTATAATGCGAGGGG
This sequence comes from Echiichthys vipera, assembly GCF_963691815.1. Lineage (NCBI taxonomy): Eukaryota > Metazoa > Chordata > Actinopteri > Perciformes > Trachinidae > Echiichthys > Echiichthys vipera. The sequence goes on from NC_139830.1 coordinate 31,691,549, forward strand.
GTGCATTTCCGGGCAGGTGTGCTGAATACGGCACAACACCTGTCCAACAGTGCGCACAGGCGCACTCGGGTCACAGTGGAGCGCTGCTTCGGGTTGACTGCCTGTTATTCTTTTCCATACAGCGTTTTTATGGGCCCCTTTTATTCCACTCTTAAGGCTGACAAAAAGCACATCTTTATTTTGCTCCATCTCGGATGTCAAGATGCCGATCTGTGTGTCAGAAAAGTTTCTTTTCTAACCTGCGTTCCTTCTCTCCGTGTTTGACCTCAGTGGGTGAGGCCTCCAAAACAGGAATATTTAGGGGCGTAACATGTTGAAGACGGTCGAATTCAGCTGCCACATTTATCAAGGCCCGCTCATTCGTACGCTGAGATTGGTCAGATACGAATGTTTCATAAATCACACGTGGGTCCTGCCATACGACCAATTCTGCACTCAGATCTGCGCCCGTTTTCACGCGAGATTGATAAATGAGGCCCTAAGTGTGCTTGTTCATGGGTTTTGCTTTGTTCCTCTCCCAGAATGCAGCACTGCAGTAATTGGCTCTACGTGAGTCTCTTGTTGGTGACTAGACACGCTAGGCTACTGAAGTCCCTTATTTAAAGCAGTCTTGGGTGGGACTACCTTTATAAACAAGACTTATAAGCTACACTCTGCCATCATGGGTGACAGACAAGTAGCAACGGTCCATCCTGTTTTAATGGTAGACTCCCTAGAAACTTCAAAAAGAGCAAAAAGTTGAGGAGGAAATAAACTGTTTGTGACTGATAGGTCACCAGTATGGGTAATTATGCTCAGGAAGTAAAAAAATACTTCCTTCTCCTGCCCGGGAGCAAGGCACTCAGCAATTGAGATATTGTCAAATAAAATGGCTTGACTTGTTCAGTGCCCAAAAATAAGAAGACAAAAATAGCAACTAATGACCAAAAGTATAGAGCCTCACTCGCAGAATATGTCAGACAAAACATAAAACATGCAGTTTTATTTTTTTATCTAGTTTGTCCTAATGGTAGTAATACAAGAAAAGCAATGTGGTCTTTTAAAGGGTTTATCTTCTTGGGAGCAAACATGTTAGGAAAGTTCATGGCATTCCTGCAATTACTTTACCAGATACTGGTCAAGAGGAAATTGTAAAGTGATTGTGGCACAAAAGGCCCGAGAGATACCAAAAGCATTAAGAGAACATCGTCTGAGGTCCACCAATATCCCATATTTCATGGCAGTCTTGTAGTCATATCTCACTCCAGTTAAGTTCAGCATGTACACAGAACTGAGACCGAAACCTGTGCCCAAGTGCTAATGCATATCATTGACTACAGTCTCCGAGTATAAACTTCAACACACGACACTCATGGATGTTAACTCCCCAGCTCCCCCGGTCTACATGTCGAAGTGTCCTTGGGCAAGAAACTGAACCCTGAATTGCTCCTTGTGCTGCGCATGGGTGTGAGAATGTGGTGTGAATGGTTAGATTAGATGGTATGTAGATGTCCACTGCCATCTGTGTGAATGGGTGAATGTGACAAGCAGTGTGAAAGCGCCTTGAGTAGTCAGAAGACTAGAAAGGCACTATATAAGTACAAGTCAATTTACCATTTACCAAAGTGTTGGGCCTTCGACCAGATGAACAGCAAACCAACTGACTGACGCAAGCAGGACTTCAGCCCTATTACTATTACTTGTGTTCCTTCTTATGTTCTGTAGCTTTGTTACAATGGCTATCAAGTGACTCACACTGACTGTGTGTGATAAATTCAGGTAACAAAAATATCTAGTCTGTAAGCAAACTCCACAGTGCTCTTTTAGTTCAAACATGCATTTCAAATAGCCATGCATTTTCCACACCAAGGTCCCAAATGTTGACCAGACATGCGAAGTGTGGTCAATGGACAGCCTACCTCTTGTTGACTGACAGCAGTTTGTTGAATGGGAATGACTCCTCGAGGGGAAGCGGATAGACTAGGTCTGGGACGGAGAGGATCAGGGCTCATAGGAGTTGCAAGTGGAGAGGGTTTGAGAGCTGGGGTGAAACGTGATGGAGGAGTGAGAGAGGAAGATCTTTGGGCCACTGGGCTGGTAGAAGGAGGATTTGTAGGGATGGCTTTTTTGGCAGCAGTTGGTTTGGGTGCAGGTATGAAGCCAGGAGGGGGAGACAATGGTGAGGGTTTGGGAGCTGGGATAAAGCCAACAACTGGCGGGAGAGATGAAGGTCTGGAATGAGTAGATTTGGAAGGAGATAGAGCGGAGCGCACAAAAGCTGTGCTGGTCGGGTTTACAGAAACCACAGGAGATTTGACATCCTGTATAAATTGACCAGGGCTTGTAGGTTTGTGGTTGACCTCCTGTGGCTTTAGGGTAGTTTTGTCCTCTTTCTTCTCTCTTTTTATCTCCTCCGGCTGGACATTTTTCTCTGTGTTCTCATTTTTCTTCTCCAACTCTTTTTTTTCTGGTGGTTCATCCTTGCAAATTCGTGGACGGGGCTCCCTTGTCCTGCCTCTGACCATGAGGTTTGTCAGTCCTCGAGAAATGTCATCTTTGTCTTCCGTTTTGATGACTTCATGTTTAAAAGAGAACCCTGACATCATGGCAGCCTTAGAAGCTGATGCTTGCACTGTTTTAACTGGTTCAGCAGCAGGCTTGGCTGCCTGTGAAGCTTTGTCCGAAGGTTGTGTTGGCACAGTGGTCTCCTCCTCTTCGGTGGGCAGGACCTTCCTGACAACACGACGAACCACCTTTACTACTTTCTTACGTGTCAGGCCCTTGTCCTCTGTACTATCCATCTGGTTGGTGTCAGTGCCTGAAAGTGTGATATTACCGTTGGCTGTACCGTTGACCACACTCTTGCCCACTATGCCGTTTTGCTCTTGCTTACTGTTCATAACTGGCTCTGGAGGAACTTGTGCAAGTTCAGGACTCCTAAATTGCTCTGCCTTTTTTGATGGTGGCTCAGGGCTTTTGAAGCGTTCTGGCACTTGAACAGGTGTCCTGACTTTAGGTGGGGAGGGACTCCTGAACCGGTTTCCCGACTCAGAAGGAGAAACTGATGGGGGACTGGTTGCCCGGAATAACCCCCTGCCAGGGTCTAGAGCTGGCACTGACTTGGCCCGGCTGGACAGCCCTTCACTGTCTGACTACTCAGAGAGGAAAGAGAGAAGGTATAAGGATGTGAATAATGATGGAAAATCCAAGCATCCAGTCTTTAAAATTCAAAATATTAGTGTGTTATGTTGAGCTGAACTGTCTGCTGTCATTGTGTCCAACAATTATTGAAGACCAGTAAAGATAAGAGTTTAAGACTAATCCTAACCTATACAGAAAAGCCCATAAAGGTACCAAATATTGAGGCAAATGTGTGATTTGTTTTTGCCTGATTTCATGGAAAAAGTTCAAAGAAACATTTTTTTTATGTGTAATTCAGCAGATCTCTGATGCTCCACTCACTTGGGCTTCCACCACAGAGACGGACCAAACACTATTAATTTGAACACAATGCTCACTTTGCCATGACACAGACCTGGATTGAAATGGCAACAGTATCTCTTTAATGCAATTATGATATAAAACTTTGTCAAGAAACTGTGTCCGTCAGTTTTGTCCATAAATTCATGCAAACCCAAGTCTCACATTTGCCTCAATATTTGGTACCTTTGTGGGTGTGCTGATGAAAGATCACCAAGCACACAACTCCAAATTTGAAAGACAACTTTAAATCCAAAACTACAAAAACAATACCGAACTATCAGAAGAGAACTGAAGAGCTAGCTGCTTACTGACTATCTAAGTACCAAATGACCAGTTGCTTACAGCATGCACAAACCATTCTCAACACATTTGTATGGCTGTTGTAGCGCTCCCAATCATGACTGGCTAAGGAGTTAGGGTGTATGCTGGACGGCCTTGTTCCCTGGAAGATTTGAACTGTTTAAAAACACTTTAATACAGTTTTACCTATTTCCAATGGGCTTCATGTCAGAACCACTTGTACAGTACATTTACCACAATTGCTCTTGATAAAAGAGGACTTTTGGTTTTGCAGTGTTCTTTATTTATCTCTTGCTAACACTTTTGTGAACAAAACTTGTTCACAAATGGAACGATGATCAGGGGCCTCATTTATAAAACTGTGCGTAGAACCCTTCCCAAAACAATGCGTTCTTTGAAATTTATAAAACTGTGTGGCACACATTTGCACACAATCTTTCCTTTATAAATACCGATAAATTCCTGCCTGCTGTGAATTGTGCAGAGATGATCGCCGCCCAGTGTCGTCCCACTTTTCCTACCAGTATCTTCCATAAATGGAATTCCCATTGAGTGTCGCTGATTCCCGAGCTTCTCCCCACATAATTTTTCTATAAATACCAACGTTTGACCCTGCACATTTCTGCCTGTCTACGCAAGGTTATTGTACGCAGCAAGCTTTATAAATGAGGCCCAAGATCTCTTGAACATGCACCTACTCATGTACAGGTGGCATTTATCAGTTGGAAATGTGTATTCATGACAGGTTTGGGTTTATCAAGAGCATTATTCTGAATCCCTCATGGAACATTAACAGAAGCAAACCCCACCAAAATAGGTGAGAGGTTCAGGCTATCATTATGAAAATATTTGTTTACTTTCAATGAGTTGAGTTTGATCTAAGATATATACAAAGAACACCTAGATAAATCACCAGACGTAGATTGATCCCTGGCAGACATAAGACAGTTCTGACATGGCTCTGGCAGCTAGAAACAAATGTACCCAAGTCAAACGGACAATTTACTTACACTCTTGCTTCCTGGATTGTTATCGTCTTTGATCTAAATGTGTTGATATAAAAAAGAAAACCAGATCAAGACCTCAACACTACATTAAGCTGTTTTCCATCACACACCGTGCAAGCCTCAAAACATGCACATTTTGGGATCTTTTGTATAGAAAATATTTTTGCAAAGCAAAGATACAAAAACTGATGCACTCAGTTTATCAAATGTGCACCGTTAAGTGTCCAGCAAATGGCATAGATTGTACAAAGTCACTGTGACTATTACATATGCTTATATACGAGTGAAAGCCCTTACATTCTTAGTGTGATACAAGCAAAAGCCACACTTTTCTAAAGACACACATGTTAATACACAGTGTAAACACTGGAATACCATGCAGTGTAAGAGTGCTTTATGAAATGTCCAAATGAGACTTCCCTTTTGCTCCCAGAAGGAAAAGCGAGATGAGAATGCCATGTTTGCTGATCTGCTGTCATGGGCTGTGATGGATGAGATGAGAGCAGGAGGAAGAGGAGGTGGAGAGCAGCTAGGAGAGGAAGAATGGTGAGAACACACAGAGACAGATGAACAGAAAGGTCATTGAATGTTCAATGAAGGCAGAGCCACGTGTTGATGACAAAGCAGAGGATAGGAGAAGTAGAGGATGAACAGGAGATTAGAGCAGGTTTAGACAAATGAAAACATCAATTACAAAAATACACCACACTCAAAATTCAAAAGCTTTGAAAAAAGAGATCAAAGATCATTTCACTCCAACTCTCCCTGAAAGCCTAAGAGCATACTAGTGAGTCGATCTTGATCCTGGTACCTTTTAAAGGATATGCAAAAAAAATCCAAAATGGTGACGCATCCTCACGTTACTTCTTCCTTCTGTCTGACATCAAACATTTCCCTTTATCTTTATATTTTCACACTACTCAGCCTGCATCTGCTTATAGAAAAATCAGGCTAGCCAATGAGTGATGTAGGATCTGATAGTTTGTTCCAAAAGAAGAGTATTAGCGCTAACCATGCCAACACCAGCACCTGCTCACTGCTCACTGAAGACTGATGCTTTGATCGATTTTTCTACCATGAAATGACGTCTCTCTTAGAGATGTGGGTTGGATGTTATGATGATATATACGGAGAGACAATATAATGTCTACAGTCATAGCTACTGCCATGCTGTATATCTGGGTGTTTTATAGCAATATAGCATCTCTATATTTTTTACAGATCAATGTAATGACATATTTAATGGAACTGGATTGGCCAGTAACTAGTGGTGGGTAAAAATATTGTTTCATTAATGCATTGCAATACAACATTTTCCAATTTGATATCAATTCAGAAAATCCTGAAATCCATTTTTTCCGTTGTAATGAAGCCCTAGTGGAGTGGGGGCGCCTAAGTGTGATTAGCGTTGTACAGAAACCCCAGCTCAATCAAACAAAGTTTATTCAGTTTATTCATAATAGAACGACAGCCGAAGAGAGTAGCAGCTGCAGGACTTTCACCCGAGCAGGTTCACGTCTTGGACGTACTAAATCAAACCACGGCCTTTTCTAACAGTCACCTTTTGTTGTCTAAAATCAGTCCCGTAACAAGGTTTCTTATGCGTTGTCGCAGCTGACCATTTACGGTTTGGCGGCTTTTAGTAGTCGACGTCCGGTCATCGCCTTACCAATTTCTGTGCATAACTTTTCGTACGACATCTTACGAACCTGTTTATGATTTATAATTTCATTAGTAATAATAATTATAATAATACTACCTTCATTTCTGTTGGGGTCAATTTGTTCTAAACCAGTACAAATATTGCACACATTTTAATTTAACATTTATCATTATGAATTTAATGTGTATTTCTGTCATCTACACTTATTACCGAATCAATATAGAAGCATTTAGTGCATAGGTGGAGGACATTTCCCATATGGTTTCATATGGTTGTAATGATCACAGAATCAGGCTGTCCATCTAGAAGCAAGCCACAAACTTAAACCACCTTTTAACACTAAAAGGGACAGTCCACGTCTAGATTTGGTGAAAATTCTCACTGTCAATCACTTTCACATAGGTGCTATATGGATTCAATAGAATGTGATCAGTCCATTCAAAACTTGGTTTTAAATCAATATCAGTAGAAAATACTGAAATATACTATCTGATACAAGCAGTTTTGAAAAACTCAAGCTTACACTGTAAAGTCACAGGTTTCTGCCTTTTATTACTTATCTCATTCCTTTTAACACAGTCAAGCTTTTCCCTGGGTATTGGACAGAGTCCAGGTCTGGCTTGGTTAGTGGCTGTTATCAGTGCTCCCTGATTTAGCACACTGACCACCCTGTTTATTTTTGGATCAGACAGTGGTACTGTAGGGCTGTGGGCCAGATGACCCCCTTTCAGTTCCAGTCCATGTCTGTGTGAAGCTTGCTTGACTTATTTTATTAGCAGAGATACTGTATAAAGATGACTAATGCAGTCCTAACAGGATAATATATACTTTTACAGAAAAGACAACTTAATAACCCAAATTACACACCCACTTCCAACAGCATTTTACCACCATTCTTTCACAAATAAAGCCAAAACAACAGGGACATGACCACAAAGAGACACTGACTCAAATTCAATCATTTCACTTGTATTAGCTGATTAACACCCCTTGTGTTCTATTCAACGTTTACAGAGCAGCCAGGGGAGCCTTTTGTTTACATTCTCTATAACTTGGACCTCACTTCACACAATGACTAAAAGCTTTACAGAACTCTTTAAACAATTTGTATTGGAAGCAATTATTAAAACAAAAACTGCCTTTTTTGAGCAAAGTGTGTACTGCACATAGCACATGTACACAGGATGAATCTGCATTTCACTGGAATGGATAGTTTATTTGACTACGAAGCAAAAAACAAGCTCACACATGGCATCTCACAAAGAAACAAGCAGCTGCTTCAGGGCAAAGGAATGTCCCAACCACTGGGGTTTTTGATCTCAACTATTTGAACTAAATGATTCAAAACTCACTGTATTATTAATTTATTTATTTATTTATACAATAAAGATGTTTGGTTTTTTTTCACATAGAGCAGATGTCTGAAAAAGAATATAGGGTGTTACCTACCAGAGATGTGCTAAGAAGTGTCTTGGAAATAAGTCCTTCAACATGAAAAAGGCATCAAAAATGACTAATGGACTAAATAAATTAAGTTGAGTAAGAACAAAACGACCAATTAGTCAACTAATTGACTCAGAGGTGGGCAGCCCTAAAATAATACATCAAAAAGGGACTGATGTGCAAAGAAAAGGTATGCGTGAATTTTTATATTTTTTTAATATATGTTATCTGTATAAATTGTTGTTGTTAAATATGTTGTTTGTATAGCTGGTGTTTGAAACAAAAACCATTTCCCCCTGGGATTATTAAAGTATTTCTGATTCTGATGAGCTCCACACTATTACACGACCAAATGTTCCTGATTTGAAAACTTTCCCCTCAGGATCATACATTTCAGCTGCAGAAATGTGTGATAATACAGAATCATAATGATACTGTGTGAGTAGAACTTTACATTTCAAAATCTCAGTAACAATAAATACTTTATCCTAGTGCTGCAACCAATGATGCAACATGCTAAATATGAATGAACACAGTGCATGAAAGTTCACTAAATCTCAGTCTCAGCTACATTTCCCACCAGGTCAAACACCAGCACATGAGCTCCCTCTGAACATGTGTCCCCCTCTACAAACCACACAAACTAACCTTCAACACACTTCAAATTCTACCACTCCACAGGGAAAGGGGAACTGTCACATCATGGCACAAAAGCTGCTTTTGTAAAATGCTACTTTCAGTTAAAAACTACTCGAGCTACCTTCTCAGCTAACTTTAGTCTAAAAATAGTGCCAACGGCAGTGGGACCTCGGGGCCCCACGCTGGTCATAGCTTTTCCACAAAAGATCCCACGTAAGTTGTCACACATTGCTCTACCTGTTAGTGAGGTAATTCCACAACTCCTGTATCCAAATAGTTCTCACAAGTCCCCAATGAAATCCAAAAGTGGCCAAAGTCGAGGAGATCTGAGTGAGCGGCTAGAGACACACGGCGGAAAATGAAACAGCAGAGCCGAGGAGCGGGGCAGCACTCTGATAGGCTGGCTATTCCTGACAGGGGACAGACAGGAGATGCCGGGACAGCTGTTCTGATATGAGGGTGTTGAACGAGGGTAAAAATAGAGGCCCCTGCTCTCCAGCCTGGACAGCCCTGCCATGAACTCCCCCCACCACCCCCACTGTCCAATCAGCAGCCACGTTATTCAGCCACATGCTGCTGCAGTTGCTGTCATCTCAGCTGCTTCTGTACATGCGTGTGCATTTGCGTGTGTCTGTGTGTAAATAGACACATCTTTAAGATGTACCTTTATTTTGAAATTCACGCTCATTATTGGTTTCGTTTTTTTTCAATTTTCAAATCATATTTTAATGGCTCATTAATGTTAATGTGATCTATTTTTCTGTGTTGAATGTGCAGATGATATGATCTCATATCAATCACAGGCCCCTGAAGTGAATCAAATCGAAATTGTAACCTGGCAGACTTTGTGTCAGAAAATAACGTATTATTGTTCAAAGAATACTATCGTATTGTGACAAACATCGTGATTTACAGCTTTCCATCCCCATAGAGAATCTCTGTAAAATCCTTGGTCACAAAGTAATGTGTAAGAAACCTACTCCAGTTAGTGAACTATGGAAGAGACTGAGTCATAATGGACGCAGATCAAACCAGAGCAGTGTGAGAAAATACTGATGCCCTTTGGGTGCAGATGTGCTGAAGTCATTCAAAGCTGTGGCCTCTACACTTCCTGTTCATTTTTGAATCCTAGAGAAGAAAACATTGTTGAAATCTTCTCTTCTGACACAATAATTACTGTTTTCTAATTTTGATCACTGCTTTTTTCACTAAATAAAGGTTTTGTTGAAGTGCCTTGGTTATTTAAAAAAAGCATGCTCATACAGCAGTGGTATAGACACAGCTGATATTCTATCAGATTCTGAACAGTAGCTCAACAGCCTTGTCAGCGAGCTGGAGAGCAAACGCCAAGAGATGTCAGCTGCTGCTCATTGATTCAATGGATGCACCGATCAGACTTTTTCAGTCCTGGTACAGATACCTGGGCTTTGGGTATCAGAGTACCGATCTGACAGTGTGACTGTGTTTAAATAGTAAGCTGTATGCCTCACTGTGTGGAGGCATATAAGGGATTATTCTGTTATGTGTAAGGCAACAATAGGCTTGACTGAAATATTGCTTTTCTAACTTTGTAAAACGAAATGTATGTAATAAAATATATGAATTTACTAAAAAATAATGATAATTAAAAATTGAATTAACTTGATCAGTACCACTGTCATTGATACCTAATCCAGCTATTGGAGTTAGTGTGAGCCTGATATCACTACCGGATCGGTGCACATGCGAGTTATAACAACCTTTGAGTTCTGCTTGTTCCTGAATATCTTTAGAAATTAGAGTTCTGATGCTCCGTCCAATCCACTGGTAACATACCTTTACATTTTGTCCATTCATCATTGGTTGCTTTAATCCCACATCCAGTACCTCAGCTGTCTCAACGTCGAATCCAACTAAAACCTTCTCTCCCCTGCTTCACCTACCATCTGTTCCAGTAGATAGACAGGACTTTTACATTCTATATGTCCACATTTGAGTGTGTTGTAAGTCGCATGGTCTTCCTGTGTGAAACTGTTCCGTAGAGCAGAGAGGAAGAGCTCAAATTATTTAAAGCATGGCTGAGCAAAGAAAGCAGAAGCAGAGTGGAGCATGTTACCGGAACTAATATGCATGCTTCCTTCACTGCTGCCAATGAATGAAACAGCTGGGCATTGTCTTGTGATGCAGCCTCTCAAAACTCAACTACAATAGTTGAATGAGTGTATTCTCATATTAGGAAACAGACATGTGTTAAGTGTCAGAAATGACAGGGGTCAGAGGGCAAAAATGACCCCAAAGACTTCAGAGGGAAAATAATTATATTTACCTGTTTAAGTTAATACCCTGATGCTACATTAAGCCATCATTTTATTTTCATTCACTTCATTTAAAGTTGTAATCCGTAAGATTTTCATCTAGTTAATTGTCTGTTTGGTTCCAATCTATCGCAGAGTGAGTTCAAACAATGGTGACTGATCTTGTGACCCACTAATGAAAACACTTGTTGCCTCTTTGTTGAGTTTTCCAATATCTGTGTATCTGTGGAGACATTCCCTCTCTAAATGTAAATAAGCCTCCATGTTAGTGACTCTGCCGACAGTCGTTGGTCTGCCGGCCCAGATCGTCACCGGTTATGCTGCGTTTCATTGTAATCAGAAATCTGGAACTTCCAACTTCTGAGTCAGGCTTGTAGTAAGGGCAGAAGTTTAATATAATAGTTAATAGTCTCAATCTGCGTTCTTGTCTGTACTTGTGTTCTGGTGGACCAATTCTAACGTCCACATCTCGGCGAGTACAGTCCAAACGCCCGGATGTAACTTGCTCCACCCATTTTATCGAGGATGCATGGGAGGTTACTTGTGTGGACTTCAGACAGTCAGGTATCTCATAATGCATTTCACCTTAACATCGGCGAAGATGACGCAGGAGATAACACACAACTTTGAGTTATAATTTTCAAAATACTACTGTATTTGTGTCATGATAAGCAGATTCAAGATGTTTTAGGTCAGAATATAGTTGTTTAAACTATGAAGCTGTGGTCAATGTATCAAGATAGAGCCTATTTTAAAATTTGCCTCAACGTTTTCGGAGATGTGAGGTCCTGGGGTAACCCTGACAACCAAGACGAGCTGAGATGGTGACGTCATCAAGTCCGCTGCTGATCCAATCGGGAACGTCCGGACTGCGTCCTCCAGAGTGTGGACTCCTGAGTCGCACAAGTCTGAACTACTAAGTCCACAAGTCTGAACTTGGTATTGAGAAACAGCTATAGTGACGGTGAAGATGTGACAAGATGGAGGCTCTGAAAGAACAGGCTCACCTGCAGTTACATCTTACTGCCAAAGAGGCCACTAGAAACAAGATACCTCAAATCTTATTGATTATGACATTAATTTCCATTTCTTTCTCTAAAACCCACTCACACATACAGCACTGTTACATGTAAATTAATTGATGATAACAATGGAATGCTTTACTCATGTTGGCACCATGTGGTAATTACTGTATGCATTTTAATAAATACTATTTGTTAAAAGTACCCCCAAGGTTTAAATGGCCTGCTTTTTTAAGACAGAGGGGGCAAATGTTGCCCCTCAAATATTTTTGAGGGGGCAATTTCCTATACTCTGTTCGCTGGCTTCATAGTATCAGCTTTACACTCATCCAACTTAAAGAGACACATGTCACTGCAGTGATGAATGGATGCCACAGCAGGACTCAACCTGTGTTTTCCGGCTGTCATTACAAAGCCACCACATGTTAGATACACGGAGGATAGAAGAAAAAAGGCCCTGTTTTCCAAAAAAAGGAATTGATAAGGAGCTAGCCCAGGGGTGCTAAACTGCTCCGGTAAAGGGTCGCTGTGGCTGCAGGTTTTCATTCCAACCAAGCAAGAACACACCTGATCCAACAAATCATCTGTGTGAAGGCCATTCTGTTGATTGATTAAGTCGAATCAGGTGTATTCTTGCTTGGTAGAAATGAAAACCTGCAGCCACAGCGGCCCTTTACTGGAGCAGTTTGACACCTCTGAGCTAGCTGCACCTGCTGTCTCTGTCTGACTAGCAATTCACATCAACTTTGAACACCCCCACACTGTCAGACATATCATATTTCCCATTACCACGGCAAAGAAGAAGGTGTGGACAGAGGAGCCAGTTGTTGTCTCATCTAAATCACACTTATATACAAGTAATGTGTATGAGTGCATTTCGGTGGAAAAGGTAATGATATTTCAACACCACAAACTTTGATAAATTATATCCACATTTGATAGTATGGAAAGTCTTGAAGCTATATAAAAAGCAGACCTGCAACATGGGGAATTAAAATAAACTGTGCGGTGTATGTGTTCAGTGATGTTTTCTGTTCTAGCCCTGTGTGTCAGTGTCACAGGGTCACCTGCTTAGGGACTGCTTTTTCTGTTTTTTCACCTGTGTTCATCTGCTCATCACTAACTCTCCTCATTTTCTTTACCTGTGCTTCCCCAACCACTTCCACACTTGGCCCTCATTATCCTCAGAACCCTACCATCCAGTCTCCATTCATTTACAACCCATTCCCCCTCTGTCAGATGGTCATGCCACATGCCCTGCTCTCATCATGTCGGTATTTGCTCTGCCGGAGACTTTACCTAGACCTCTGCTAGAGGTTTTTTGGCCTCTCCCCCTCAGTTTAGGTTTTCTGCCTTGTTTTTTGCTATTTTTAGATTCTCTGAATTTGTGATTTTGGGTTCAGTGTTTTCAGAGACGTTACAGTGCAGGAACAAAAGAAGAGGAAGGTGTCCGATGTGTGCTGTATATGATAAGTTTCATAGTTAGGCACAGCATCCTACATGTTGAAATGAAAGAAAGACTAAGGGAAAATCTGAGGTTAACTTCACATGCTAATGAGGGCAACAAGATGTGGCTGAAAGTTTGGGGGGGGGGGGGTATGTGGACCTTGTGATATTATTTCTTAAAATATTGGCAAAAGCTTAATGCCAGTTGACACAGACATTGTGAATGTACCTGTAAAAATGTCAGTTTTCCTCATAATGCCCGTACACTCCTAGCGCCTGGCACTTTAGAAAAAAATGTTAAGTTAATAAAACACAAAACACGCAGCGAAGGTTGGGGACAGGGTCAGTGTTTAGGTTAAATACTGAAAAAGTCAACCTGAAGCCCAGTGTTCTGTGCTTTGTATGTCCAAAAATCCACCTCTTCCCAAAACATGAAAATGTACTCAGATTAGTTAGGCATGTGATTTAGATGAGTCAGGGTTGAATATAGTCTAATAACTTTAAATCTTCTTACACTGTCACTACTAAAGCAAATTTAATCCTTCCAAACACACATTAGACTATCCACCCACAAAAGGACAAACATCCCCGGGCGGCAGAGCTCTGCTGCAGCACCTCTGCTGTTGACCACGAGATGGAGCCAGAGTACCAGGAAACGCTCCACAAGCTGCCACACAAAGCTTCCATTATTTCCCAGCGGCTGCCATGATATTCTATGGAGGGAGAGAGATAAAGTGCAAACAAAGTGTGTTGTGAAATGACCGAGTGACAGCTTTAGTCCAGCTGACGATGGGAAGGAGGGGCTGTGTGCAGTCTTTGGTAATGGTGTAGCTTAAAGAAGAGGGTGGGGTAAGAAGGGCGAGGAGAGAAATGCAGTGATGTAACACTGTGTTCACAAGTGAATACAAGTATTATGAATGGCAGGGAAGTGTGTCATATGTCCGAGGGTTGATGTAAAGCAAGATCAGCTGAGAGGAGCACATTTGTACTTCTGAAACTTTTCAGAAAGCTACGATGACTATCAGGTTTCATTTATGAAAAGGGAATATTAGCCACATCGCCACGTTACTCAATAACACAACAAATAGGAATGGGAATGGGAATCAAATGCTTCTGAGCTTATGGGTTCCTTTTATCAATGCCGGCTTATAGAGATCATATACGTATGTCAGATGTATAATTAATATCTGATGGTTAGACTATATATTATTCAACTGAGCAGTACTAACCATCACTAGTTATCTTCATGTTTAACCTCAGTGAACATGAACATTTATTTAGTCAAAGTCGCTCAGAATGCTTTCTTTTATTATCACGCTTTTATTACTGCGAGACGTGCGGGTCAGTGGCAGTGAGACACTTTTCAACACCATAACTACTTGGATCGAAGATGAATAGTTTGACACCAGCCTGCAGCACACACTCCTTCAGGCTGCAGAGGCACAACAGTAACAGCGCATTTCTTCAATGGCATGTGACATTCCACTAATGCACCGAGGAGACCGCACGCATGCACGCACGCACGCACGCACGCACGCACGCGCACACACACATTATTCCTATGAGGGGGCTGATTTCATTTCCATTCCCATGTTGACAGGATTGTTGACCATGTTTGTGAAGGACGCACTGCTTCAGTCTCTGAACAAACTGATTGTCATTGCTCAGTACAGTACACCATCATCTTCACCAACAGCTGATTGCACAAAGGGAAAGATAAACAGTCAGACAGACATCTGGTGAGCTAGACTTACTTCTGAGTTAGTGCTCAGCTCAAACCTGGCAACTCCACTATGATGACTGTTGATATTATGTTAAAATATACTATACCGTATAAAGAAAAACAGCTGAGCAAATGCATTTGAAGATACTTTGTGACACATTAACTCTAGCTAAAGGGTCCATTTTGGTGGACAAACAGATTGACTTAAACGCATGTAAACAATGATGACAGTCATGTCTCGTCTTAGCGTTGATTTGGCTCCACAGCGGAGAATCGACACGCACCACACACACACACACACACACACACACACACACACACACACACACACACACACACACACACACACACACACACACACACACACACACACACACACACACACACACACACACACACACACACACACACACACACACACACACACACACACACACACACACACACACACACACACACACACACACACACACACACACACACACACACACACACACACACATTCTGCCAAGGAGTGATAGGGGGGGCAGCCGGATGAAAGGGCAAACATCTGTATAATGAGCAGTCACTTCCCCCGAGTCCAACAACACCTGTTTCTTAAACCACACCTTTTACATTTTGAATTTAGTTTTCCAAACATGATAAATAAACAAGGTCAACAGAGTAAATCAAACTGATTTGAAACTGTAAGGAGAATTTTTCTACTTTTTACAGAGCCAGACAAGCAGTTCCTTCTCCCTCCAGTCTTTGCCCTAAACTCGACTAAACATGTTGGAGACGTAACTTTGTACTGGATACTTAGAGATGAAACTGATACAGGCTTGCTCATATCTCTGTGGAAGAGGGAAAACGCTCACTTCCTCAAAATGTTGGGCTGTTCCTTTAAAGACGCAATGAACACTTCAAATGTCTATGGTGAGTTAGCGTCATCAGTTAGTGGGATAGGAAGTGCGTGAGATCAACAGTGGTGCACACATGGTTTATTTATCTAATTTAATACGACTCCTTTCCAATATAGCCCGCTTTTCACCGGTGGTATTCAGCTCTCTTGCCTTCATCAGGGTGGAACCCAAAGTTGTGTCAGTTACTTTGTACAAACCTCATTCACATGAAGTTCGGATGTTGTGAAAAACGTAAATAAAAACATAAAGGAATGATTTATTATAATTTTCAACCTACATTAGATTGAATACACTACAAGACAAGATATTTAAAGTTTAAACTGATCACTTTTGGGGGGGTAAAAATAAAGTTCAGTTCAATCAGTTTGAACATTAAATATTATGTTGTAGTGTATTCTGTTGAATATAGGTTGAAAAGGATTTGAAAATCATTGTATTCTGTTTTTATTTAGGTTTTAACAAGGTCCCAACTTCATATGAATTGGGGTTGTACATATATTGGCCAAAAGACGTATAAATCAACAGAAATACAAGGTATCAACATTACATCCACTAATCACAAACTATTTTGAATAGATAAAGAAGGTTTACAGGATAAAGATGTGCAAGGTTTCTTTTGATAATGAATACAAAATGAGCCCATCATTTGATCAGATGTGTTGGTTTTTCTTTATTCATTTTAACTCTGTAACAGACATTTGATTATTCATGAGTATATCTGAGACTGTCCTGACCTGACAAAACCCTGATCTCCTTCATACAGGACAAAATAAACAGGCTATAAACCTGTTTAGGGGCAAATTAAAGGCCATCAGACACTAACCTTGTGTTGAGGGGGAGGGGCCAGACAGTGTGTGTGTGTGTGTGTGTGTGTGTGTGTGTGTGTGTGTGTGTGTGTGTGTGTGTGTGTGTGTGTGTGTGTGTGTGTGTGTGTGTGTGTGTGTGTGTGTGTGTGTGTGTGTGTGTGTGTGTGTGTGTGTGTGTGTGTGTGTGTGTGTGCGCGCGTGTGTGTGTGATGCCTGAGCGAGCTCCTTCATGTCTCAGTTGTGGTGCAGGCTGGCAGATGTAGGTCAGACAGGGTGCATGATGTATTTGCCTGTACATGTGCACATGTGATGCTAACATAAAGACTGCTGATGTACACTCACACACTCACACTGTCTGGCCCCTCCCCCTCAACACAAGGTTAGTGTCTGATGGCCTTTAATTTGACCATAAACAGGCTTATAAGGCAAATATCCTTCACCCACATGTTTACTTTCTGAGCTTTGCCTCGAAGCTCTGTTAGTAAGTCATACGCTTCGTTGACCTGATTGGTTGATTTGGCCCATCTATCACCAACATAGGTGGTGATAGACAGATGGTTTATCCAAATCAGCAACCAGTATTTCCACCCCTTTCCAAAAGATCTCCAAACGAGACCTCCCAGATGGATCTGCTGAGCAAATAAGAATCAATCCATCTGGAGGAGTCAGGTTAATTAAACATGGCCAAAGCTTCAGATAATGAGGTAAACGTATGTTAGGAAAAGTAATCCCTGTGAGCAGAAACCTCAGATTTCACACCATCCTGCATCACTCCTGCTCTAATGTGCTGTGATTGGCCAGCTACGCCATGCACACTTGGTCACTCAAAGCTCCATCACATGACGATAACACGCTGAAATTGAAAATAAGAGGTTCCAGACTAATTTGTATTTGGGATTTGGGCAGGCGATGCTAGAAGAAAGCTGCTTGACAACCAAACTTGCATCACTGAAACTTAGTTTCATTTCTGTCTCCCTGAAATAAAAGGATCTTTTCATTTTTTGTCATGGTCAGTTTATCAGTTACTGTACATTTTTGTACTATTCAATTCTCACTCAGTCATAGGCTACCTGATTACAAAGTAAAAATACACAAACAACTGGAGTCTTGCGTCATGTTCTGAGTGTATTACATTTTCAGTAAACACTGGATCCTCTGTCCAAGCATGTTTGTAGGTGATGGGTGGTGCTGCTATGTGGAATGCCACAGCTTATACAGAACCAACATCAAGCTCTGACCTGAACCAAAGTTAGGGGCTGTCCATAAGAACACTTAGAACAACTCTTGTTGAGTTGTCTTGCTGTGTGTATCTCTGCACGGTTTGTCCTTTCATCTACATTTAACCACAGCTGTTGCTCCCGAAACCAGAGTTTTTTGTAACTGGAGTCCAGGGTGAACTTTTTGGAAAAGTCCGGTTTCAGCAGTCATGTGTGGACAGGAAAACCAGGGAAAACTGTAATTTCTTGTTGACATGGTTTGACGTCACGGTGTGCGACAGTGAACAGTCCGTTGTATCCATGGAGACTTGTGAAACACTCTAGACGTGACCAGCTGACGGAGGCGGATTCTGTGGTTTAGTGTGGACAGAGATATTTTTATTGCACTGGTGGCATGTACGGGAATTCACGTGTTCATGTGGACTAGGCCTAAGACTGGTCTTAGAATGCTGTCAAATACGGCGATGTGAACGTATCGTATACTGAGTGGGACACCTCATCTGTTTATTCACTTGTGTACATCAGAATACACTGGTTGCACTGTGGAGCTAACATTTTCAATTAGATGCACCAGCACATAATTTAGGTGAACCCAAGATTTTTCATAACCCCCTTTTAGCGTTACCTTTTTTTTGTTACTTCATACACATTGGTCATTTCTTAAAATATTATGTAAACTGTTCTAAACAGAAATGAAAGGTACAGATCTTTTTTTTCTTTATGTAATCAGAGCACAAAAAAATCAATTGCAATAATCTCCACTGTTTAAAAAGAATTCGACTTAAAAAGTGCTGATAATCAGAGACTAAATTTCAGTGAAAGATTGTCCTTTGGCTATACAAATTTGATTATCATTTCTGACAAGGGATAGGAATTGATAAGATTTTATTGATACCGGTGCCTGTATTCTGCTTATTGGTCCGTTTTTTTATTGATTCCCTTATTGATTCGTGATCAATTTTCTGTGTGGGGAAAAAAGTCAATGAAGCTTTCAGAAAAACCTGCCAGCATTGATAAAATTAACTGATAATCTCGGAGGCTTGGAGTTCAAATTCCCACTTGTTACCAGTTCTCAACTGGAAATGGTTTTCTATTCCCGTCCATATTCTGACTCCTCAATGCACCACAGCAGTTTCTTAACGCAAATTTAACCAATAGTTGTCCTCATTTCAACTAACTGTATGTTTTATGGTTGTGATGCCACTTATGGCTGACTACAGAGCATGGTTTCATCCATATATATATGCCATATCTTTAACACTGCACACAAACACACACATCAGCCGCACTGGTGGGACCATAATGAAAATGTTTAGATGACAGATTGTGACCTAAATGTGTTCAGAAATCTGTCCAAAATCTCCAAATCTGTTTCACACCTTCTAGTCCTACCCTAACCCTCCTAGATACATTGGTACAGCTGTAACAAGACACTATGTTGAAGGACTTGTTGAGTTTCACCTGATTAGGACAGTGAACAAGAAACACTCTCATGTCACAACATGATAAACGGACTATCAGCTGCACAGTCACGTCTTGTTTCCATCTCGACTCTGTCTGGTCGGCAGTAATCTCTTTGGAATGTGTAACCAGGACAAATCACACACAATGCTTTTTACACAACTCTTAAGAATCCAAAATGGAGGCAGCAAGATTTGGAGGCATGTCGTTGACTGAAACCCTCAGTGACAAGACAGCACTGAAAGCATGTGCGGTATTGACAGTATTGATGATTAGGGACAAAGCGTGTCAGAAGCCATCAGGGTGCAGCTTCTGAAGTGTCCTTCTTTCTCTCTGTTAGCTTAAATGAGAGTGCTGTTTGTTACAGTGCTTTTCAAATGCCATTCAACGCTGTTCATGGCACCACTCAACATGACTTCAAACAGGGGAAAAAGGGCAAAAAGGTATTTTGTGACATGGAGAAGCTTAGTCAAGTCTGAGAAAATAGCCATGGTGGTGATGAAAGGACATGATTGAGTTGACTTTTTGGAAGGGAAAGACCCAACATTTCTGAAGCTCAACTCACAGTAGGGATTGCCTTCAGCCTCTGCTTTTCTGTCTCATGTGAACCTTAGAGAAGTGCAATAACAGTACCCCCTGAAGTTAATGTATGAGCCACAGATGTTACAATACAATAACTTAAAGTCCACCCTGAGGAGTTACATTTATTAGGGATGGAGATCCAACCCCCTCTTTGGTCTAACCACTCACAAACATCTTGCAGTTTCTTTAGGCAAATATCCTCATGATTAAACCCAACAATCGCAGCAGCTTAGACATTAAATAGCTAATGGGTTTTTTCTGCATTAGAAATTTTGAGGTGGCCGCCTCGCTGAAATTGTCCGCCACTACGCTGGAATCTTGACTGAAAATCAATGTAGTTCTATGGAAGCTCAGGGGCAAGGTTTTCAACTCGTTTCTATGGAGACGATATCCCGTCTGGCCTTAAAACGGGCAGGTTTAAGAGCGTTGCAGACCTGCACATTGCAAGTAGCCGCAAGTTATAGCTGCTTCAACTCAACTAGTTGCTTATTTTCAGTCTGAACTGGACTTCAAGGGCTCCACTCTGTTCAAACGTTGTGCTGAGCGTGAAAGCACCCCACCGGCGCAGTGGTTTCATCTGCTGCTTGGCGACTCTGGTACTTTTGAAACACAAATTTGCATACAAAAAACAATGTTTCCCCCATATTTTATGCTTCACAGATCTCATAATGTCACGGAAATCAGCAACTTTTTAATAAGATATAATTCATAATTCAAATATAATATGAAAAGGTGACGATTGACTGAACAAAACATAAAAGTATTATAAATGTGAGTCACAGATCTTATTTTCTGACATAATCCGTTTTGGATTATGCGAACCAGCGCGGTGCTAAGCCTTCCTGTTCTGATGTCAGCCCTGGCAAACTTACTGCTCAGGGTGGAAATAATAATAATAATGTAAACAGAAAGTGATACTTCGGAGGGAACTGCTTTGGTTCTTGGGCTGTGGGTGACAAAATTGTATGAATGAGAAAGGTCAGGTGGACCTGGTTTTGTTCACATAACTTTAGTTCAGTATTCAGTGGCACGTTTCGGCTCTCATCCATGTGCATGTACCGCAAAATTTTCGCTCCCCTTCAGCAGTTCCATGAGCTAAATGCTGACATCATTATGCTAACATGCTCACAATGACAATGCTAATATGCTGATATTTTACAGATTATGGTGATGTTTACAATGCTCACCATCTTACAAGCTAGCAAATCAGCATCAAACACAATGAAAAAGACCATAAAAAAGTATTGGCGGTTGAGCGCAGGGTCTGAAAAAAGGGAGTGGATGTGACGTTGGGAGAGGGAGATACGTCCATCTGGGTGACGTTTGCCTCCGAGGAGAGTGTTTAACGGACTGTTTAACATGGGGGTCAATAAGAAACTGCTCTATTGCACAAACTACCCTAGTGGACACTCGGAGAGCTGAAGTTTTTGGCGCTTCTTTATTGGATCAACCAGGAAGTCTCTGTGGTGGAGGCTTGGTCTAAAATGAACTTTTTTCACTGTCGGACACTGTGGGAGGGCAAGTAATTTTTTTTGTCGGCCACTCAAAACTCCAACCCAAATTTTATCTCCCATTTTTAAAATTTATACACTAAATGAAGGAATAATTCTTAGATGTTTAGATGAAAAAATGATGTCATTCAATGTTCAATGTATTCACACAAAAAATAGTCTCAGATCAGAGAACTGTGCTGACAATAACCTGACAGCAGTGTGATTTAATGATTTGTCCGGGTAAACACACCTGTATTTAATCTGGTGGATATGTGGAAGGTTATCTAATGAGGAGATGATGACTTGTCCTTTTTATTACAAATAAATACAGGTGTCCTCTTTTTTACCTTTACCTGAAAGGTAAATGGTTGAAATAAAGTAGTTATTTTGATGACTACTTTTAATTAAAGGTTGAATATGTAGAATGAGCAGAACACCGCCATCTAGTGTCTCAAGATCGTAGTCGCAACAACAAAAAATATTTGCAGAGTGTGTCAAGTGATCAGCCTGCGCCATGTCAAGTGATGAATCATCCAGGGTAACCACTAATTTGGACTGAAGTTACCCTTAGCGTTAGCCGTTAGCGTTAGCCGTTCCAGCTAAGTAAAGATGAAAGTGATGTTAACGATCAAGGAGAAACGTAGCCATTTGGGCGTGCGTTTTAAGGCTGTTTCTCTTCTTTCTCTCAATCCATGGAGTGAATGCTTGGCCTATATTGACTGGTTTTTGCCCGTCTCCGCTCACTCAGCTGCTGGGACAAATAACGCCCCCTTCAATGAGGCTCCGAAGCAGCTGCAGGATTGGCAAACTCCATTTCACCCAGTGCCAGCCTACAGTAGCTGCACCCAACAACAGGCAACGCCCAACGCTATTGGCTGCTACAATGGAAACAGAAAAAAGAAAAAAAAAAGCTTTTGATAACGATTCAACATAATCAACCTTTGACTAAATAGCGTATTGCAAAGTAACAGTGCATTTATTTCTGTACAGTTGTAGCCTACTCTACCTCATTCAAAATATGAGATACTAAATTACTATTAGAGCACAACAAAATAAGCAAAAGCAGTCTCCACACTGGGACCGACTGTCTTTAAATACTACAAATTTGATTTTTCCTTCCCACTCCAGCCACACATTTCACATGTGATCACATTTTAGGACTCAATTTGGACAGGTAATTATACAGAATTATCAGTCAATAACTACAGTGCAATATGAAAGCCTACACTTATGTTTACACCCACACACAGCGGTGACAGGACACAGTGAACAAAGAGCCTGGCACACAGTCTGTTCTCTGTGGCTGACAGAAGCCCCAGGGCTTAGGTCAGCTGAGGAATAGTAGATAAAACACAAAGCCATTCACTGCACTGTGCTCAAACGGAAACTGAACAGCAGATGAGCGGAGTGGCACAGGACATGTGCTGAAGTGTGGCCTGTGTTGAGTGAGCGATTGGTTAAGACTGGCACAATAACTTGCCTGTATGTACGGGCCTTCAATTAATTCTAATAGGTTGATATGAATAAAATAACCCATTTGTGAAGAAAACAAAGCAGTTCATTGGTTTTGGGCTTCTGCAGCTTGCTGGCCGAGCTTAATTCTTCACCCACCAGCAGCCTACTATTAGTCTGTGATTGGTCTGAAATATCATGTGATATCCTGTGTTGCCTTATGGGATAGTCTTTCCTTTTCTGGTCTATTTCCTAGACTTATACACATGTAGCTCACATGTCAGAGGAGCTGCAGAGTTTCTTCAGGCGAAAAGTAATCTACACTGTACATTTACTGTCAGTTTCACTGTCTGTCATTGTCTGCCCTGCTACTGGACGCTTTGAAATTCACAGAATGTTTCAAACTGGCACAGACACTCAATGTCAGATAAACACTGTTGAAATGCAAGCATGACACTGACGTGACAGCTGAGGTCAAGACAGAGTGAATCTGCTACCTCTCTCCTCCTGACGACACACTTTACGGCCCCACTGACGTGTGTTGTCAACGATTAACAAAAATCCCCATTACCTTTGGCATTATTCTTATGACAGAAAACAGTTCAATATCCTCTCTACTCATTGATACAGAACTGACTTCAAGTTCTGCTTGTGTCTTTGCCATGGCAACAATTGATCAGACTCATAGATAACCTCTTTTCAGTAAGATTCTGCAAACCAAGCAGTCATAAAAAGTGTGATTTCTTGGAAACCATTTTTAAGGGGGAAACAGTGATATACTGTACTTGTAACAATGGTAAATCAACCAGGGGTGCGTTAGTGCTGCAGAACATTGAGGATATCCTGAAAAAATAAACATTCCAAGGCAAAATTACAGTGGGACAAACTTGCGATCCAGCAACTCCAATCACTCTGCTGGTCTAGGGGAGGGTGCAGAGAGCCATGTGGCCAATTGTATTCATTACACAACCAAGCTGGAGGACCATTACCACGGTTCAATGTACCAGGAATCAAACCCTTGTTAAACAAGATAAAACTAATTACACTGCTAATTAGTGTGTCTCTGAGCAGTAGACCATGAGCTGATAAGATGACCTGAGTCACTGCTCTACCCTAGTATTTGCATTTGTGACATTTGCGGGCTGGGAACAGGCCTGTAATTATTGCAGAGGAAAGAAAAACTCCCTGTGTCTCAAAGGAATTTCATAAACTTGGCGTTTCAGATTCATAACATATGGCATCAATCTCCACACTGATAGTTTACTCTATCAATGTGTGAAACTTTCTGTCTTATTTGATTTTAATTAATATAAGTTATTATTATTTGCAAACTGAAGTGAATTGCTGTGTCTTTATTAACACATTTCTGTTCTTACACTTGCTATTTTTAGTGCAACATGCAATGCACTACCAGTACCAGGATGGTGTACTCATAATGGTCAAACTCCACTCATTGCAAAAAAAAGAAGTCCATATGTATCAAAGTCAATGAGAAAATGAGCGTACTTCTCACTTGATATATTACTTGATTGATTAGTTTATGGTCTCAGTCTCTAGTTTCAAGTCTTCTTCAATGTTGTTGAAGCAAGATATGCTTTAGGGCATGGCAACAAGGCCACCCATCCATCAGAGCAGAGGCGGAGCTGTGGCACTATGTACATTAAAATAGCCGTGATCTTGTTTTTGGGTGTTGTCAGTGTTATCGTTCTAGGACTTTGACCCCTCTCATAACGTGTTTTTACTTCATCGCTTCATCGTTTCAGTCACCCAAAAAATGTCTTCATCAGCGTTTGGTGGTTGCACCTTGAAAATGGGTAAAGGTTTCCCTCTTTAGCGTTAAGCTTAATGCAGAACCACCGAAACGTCACTAGCCCGGCCCTCCTTCCACCAAATATGGTCACTTCTGAGTAAAAAATACAGAGTTGGCGATGGCCCAATGCCAAACTCAAGGCTTCAAAACAATCGTCCACAAACCAATGGTGACATCACTCTGGCTACGTCCATTATCTATTACAGTCTATGGTTTCAATCAACAGTTTGGCTCCACAACACACTGCAAACAGGTCAAGGAGAGCAGAGAGCAGCGTTGTGTTACTATGGAAACAATTAGGTGCTTCAGTCAAGGCAGTGTGCTTTGAGAGGGCTGCTGTGTGACTGTGCTCAGTGTGGGGAGAAAGGAGACTGCTGACAGTGTGGGTTTCAGTGAGCAGCAGTCAGCACAGAGAGAGGCCAAACAGGCAGTGTGACCAAGGCAGAGACACTGACACTGTGCTACTGCACCACTAGCCTCTAGCTCTCACACTTCCACATGGTTATAGCCATATGAAAGCAGGGCAGGAAAGGGAAGGAACTGAATTTATGGGAAATGTGGTCTTGATTTTAGCATAAACATTAGCATTAACAACACTTCCAGGGTAAGAAAGGGGCCACCAATCATCGGTGATCAGACGCTTTCTCAGATACCAATACCTCAAGTCATGGTATCTTCCAATACTGAGCACTGATCCACTACCAGTGGTCCCTTCTGCACTAATTGAAAACTCTTTGGGATCATTTGGATATGGTAACGTGAACCCTGGAATTGTTGTGACGCGAAAAAGGGAGACGGCAGCAATTTGTGGCTAGATGGATGGAAATAATAGCGAGAATACACACTTTTTCATATGACACTGACATTTGTCCATCCCTACCAATGAGTGCTATAGTAAACCATCTTGGTCGACCAGAATTCTACTTCAACCCATCCTCAGTCCCACAGATGTCCCTTTCAGTTGACACGGAAAGTGCAGTTGATGGATGAGTAAAAATAAACTATATAGTGTGTGTGTGTGTGTGTGTGTGTGTGTGTGTGTGTGTGTGTGTGTGTGTGTGTGTGTGTGTGTGTGTGTGTGTGTGTGTGTGTGTGTGTGTGTGTGTGTGTGTGTGTGTGTGTGTGTGTTCATGGTGATAAAGGAACATGTCACCCAGTGTAACAGTGTGGCTCAGTGATGCGTTTTCATAACAATGGAAAAAGGAACGGACATCAGGCTGTGATCAACAAATTACTTGTTAGCAGGGGTTAGTAAAACTATTGATTAATCAATGCATTGCAATACAATATTTCCCAATTCAATAAATCCTGAAATCCATTATTTCCATTGTAATGAAGCTCTAGCTGAGTCGGGGCGCTGTGGGCAACGCTGTAGTGTGATTAGCGTTGTATGGAGGTCCCACCTGACCTAACAAAGTTTATTCAAGGCAAGGCAAGGCGAGGCAACTTTATTTGTATAGCACTTTTCATACACAAGGCAGACTCAAAGTGCTTCACAGCACAACATGTCATGAATTAAAATGCATTAAAGAAAGACAAAGAGAATAAAAACATAGACAATAATAAAAACAGTGCGGACGTTAAAAGTGCAAAGATTTAGCAGAAAACTAAGGTAAACATAAAAGTTTTCAGTCTAGTTTTAAAAGTGGTCAGAGTGGGTGAAAGTCTTACATCTTCAGGAAGTCATTCAAACAAAAGAGCATCTGAAGCCAGCAGCAGGAGACGCAGGACTTTCACCAGGGAGAGCAGGTTCATGTGCCGGTGCCGTTCACGTCATGGACGCACTAAACTAAAGCACGGCCTTTTTTCTAGTCACAACAGTCACTTTTCTGGCTAAAATCTGTCACGTAGGTGTCTTTTTTGTGTGTTTGTTCGTTGCCCACTTCCGACTGGATGGCTTTTAGTGATTGTCTGAATTTCGTCCGACTTTCGTTCATCGTTTTACCAATTTCTGTGCGTAATTTTTCGTACGTCATTCTATGAACCGGTTTATGATTTATAATTTAAATAGTAATAATAATATATAATATATAATACTACCTACTATTTTCTCTTAATTTCTGTTGGAATCAGACAGTACAAATATTGAACACATTATAATTTAACAATTATCAAAAGGTGCTCTATTGGATTATTTGTGTATTTCTATCTACACTTATTACTGAATCAACATCTAAGTAGATGGTGGTATTTAGATTTAAATCAATACCAAATCGACCTAAAGATTTGAAATGGACAATACCTAGTCCTACTTGTTAGAAGATACATTCATTATTGGTTTGGGTCTGCACATGAGACTTGTGAAACATCCGAAACATAACAGCAGACTCATCCTTTAAACTGACTCATCAAGTCCTACTCATATAACTTTAATTGTACGTTCATTATCTCTGACACTGAAACCAAACACCTTGTAATGTGTCACAGAACAACTGCTGAACTCTCCAGACCGCCCTTCTTTACTTCAACAAGTCTTTCCTTCAGCAGACTTCTGTATTATTCATCGGCCCTGCAGAATCTCTGTAAATAATTCAGTTTGCAGAAAAAAAAGATGGGAGAAACCCCATGCCACAGCGGCAGAGAGAAACTTATCACAGAGCTGCCAGGACGGTGTATTGCCACATTTAAACAAACCTACAACAAAAATACTTGTCCCGTGCCCACACACTGGCACAAGAAATATCCGAGAGACATACATCTACATTTCAGTGCAGTACATACAGTAGCATATTGTGAGCCCAGGCCAAGCCTCGGCCCTCACCACACTGTCTGATTAGGTGGGCAGCATACGATTCCAGTTCCATCTCCAATTTGTTACCAGTTCTTAACTGGAACAGTTGCCAAGCATCGCCACCATTCAGCTGTTTGTCTCTTGTTGGTCATCTGAAAGCACAGCTGGCAGCAACAAAAGCTTCTCTGCTAGTCTCGCTCAGCAAAGACACAGACAACGTGGAACATGGCGCATATTAGGGGTGGTCCGTGTTTAGAAAGGCCAGTAGCAAATATTGGAGTTCCAGTTTATTGATGAATGAAACCATAGGCCATAGATGGTGTGGGTTTTTACTCGGCTAAGTTTTCTTATGATTTTATTAACTTCACTAAAGTTGTCGTTAAAGTGGCAACAGCTAATAGTTTAGTTTTAGTTAGTTTGCTTCTTCAGCAATTAACTAACATTAGAAACAGCAAGGATCTTCACCATTACTTTTAGAAGCCCAGGAGGATCAGACAGGATGGGACTCATGTCACTGAGGCTTCTTGTTTATTGACCTCTTTTGTTACATAATCTTGCCTTGATGTGATTTCATTCATCATTCGTTTTGTGTCATGTGTTCAGTAAAAGCGTAGATTTCTTGAAGCATCACTTTCACACCTGTAGTTCAGTAGACTGTGATTTAGGAGTGAAGTTATAACATTGTTGCATTTTTCATTTAGTTTGCTTTCTTTTCACACTGCACTTTTCTTTAACCGGACCAAACATGTCAAGCAAACCAAACACTGTAACGTCACACCATCAATACGACCGCGTACGTACGGTCACTTAGCAATGTGCTTTTTAGCTAAAAAGGGGAAATAATGGCCACATTTATTATTATTATTATTATTATTATTATTATTATTATTATTATTATTATTATTATAGTAAACTCAGCCTCTGTTCTTGTTTGAATGTATACTTCTGAGAAATAGTGTCCGGAGGACCTGGCTTGGTATGGTCTGTGTTTATTAGAATAAATCCCACATGCCAAGCCCTTCAGCTACCCGGAGCTACAGCTATCATCGCCAGCCATAACCTTCACCTTCACCAGCCCACGTTACAACTGTATTTTGGTTCACTTCCTATATTTGGTCCAATTTGCGTTCACACCTCAAATGAACCGCACCAGGATTCACTTGCAAGCTAACAGAGACCAGAGTTCACCTGTTTGGTCTGTACCAGAGTTAGGTTGAGCTTTCACACCACCCAAAACCAACCGAACTAACCGCAGAAACATATTAGATTTGTTTAAAGCCGAGCAAAAAGGTCAGGTGTACTTTGTGTTTGGTGCTAGTTATCATGCTAACACACTGCTGTGGTCAAGCACACAGAGACGGTATTTGGCCATATTATTTGTGTAGAGTCGCAGGATTTCACCTGTTCATTGACAAGAGTGACCCTCACACATATATCACACGGGGAACTTGTGGTGTAAAAGCATGTCCTCATTATGCCTCTGCGCCTGTAACAGCCATGGCCGGGTTTATCCATCCGTCCTATTCAGAGGTCGTTTGAGCTTTCACACCAGCCAAAACCAACCAGACTATCCGCAGAAAAGGACCAGGATTCATTTAGAGTGGAGCAAACAGGTCAGGTGTGAAAGCAACCCAAGCATGTCAGCAGCGCGCTAAATATCTTCCAGCAGCGCAAAACAGAACTCAGTACTTCAGCACCTGGTAACCCTAAGACCTAATCACCAAGGAGAAGTACACACACAGAAACACACACTTGACTAGTCATCTACTGCTCATCAGGCAGCTAAGTCTCTGTTTAGCCCGATGCCTCCTCCACTTCATTTAACAGTACTCTGATACAGTTAATCCCTGTCTCTGGAAGGCATGAGGATTAGCTCCCAGCAGGACGTCCGGCTCAGCCATGGGCTAAAATCTGGTAGGAGACCCTGATCTGGCTACTTGGTTTTTTGAGAGGCTATGAGGGACCAAGTGAGAGGCGAATAAGTAGGAAAGAGGATTAATAGCCAAACAGTGTTGTTAGGCTTCTTGTTTGGTAAATCAGAAACATCGGGCACACATAATCCTTTGAGTGGAGCCACAGAGGGATGAGTGACTAATGAGTATCACACACTGCCTCACCAAGACTGCGCACCCACTAATCTACACCACCAATGAAGATGCAGCCACAGTCTGCTGAAACTAGTATCCCACACTGATGTTAGAAGATATTAGACCATTACAACTTTCTGGGCAGTGGAGTCGAGCTCTTAAATGATCATCAGACAAGCAGCAAGTGATGGTTCAATATGTTTTTAGAAAGTACTGTATGGTCCTATTGAGACAGTCACTCTGTAGCATCAATGGCTTCATCTACTGTGTTTAGGGATGCACCAGTTGCACAGATACTGACCTTAGTGAAAATTCCCACTTCTGACATGCTGTATGTAAAGCATGTTTCTGGATATACATACGGGGTGCAGTTGATGGAAGTTGGCAAACTGATGGTCTTATGATAATTGTTTGCTCTGCACCACAAGGGAACAAACTGAATGCAAACATCATTTATAGACTGATCCCACATGAGCAGTATCTTCTCAAAGTATGATTATGACGTAGGTGTCACTGTTTACAAGTCATGAACTCAGTAACAACCTTGTGTTAAATAATTGGCTGTCATTTATCCCTTTTCAAAGGGTGCCCCAAGATTAATTTAGCACAACTTAAATTCTGTGTTTTACTATTAAATTGATCATTTACGATAACCCCAAGTTGAATGCTCTGGGATTGGCACTGATGGTCCATTCACCACGTTGGTCCAGACCAAAGAAATATCTTACAACTACTGGATGGATCCCCATGACATTCTGTAATGACATCTATGTTGCCCTCAGGATAGCTTTGCATCAGGTCAAAATTTGAATTTGTAAAACTAATGACATTCCAGACTGCCTCAGGTGTACTTTGTTTGGTGTGGTTACTGGTTAGCATGCTAACACACTGCTGTGGTTAAGCACGGCCTCACAGATACGTTATTTGGCCATATCAGTTGAGTAGAGTTGTAGGATTTCACCTGTTCATTGACAAGAGGGACCCTCACACATATATATCACACAGGAAACTTGTGGTGTAAAAGTAGGGCTGCAGCTATCGATTCTTTTTGTAATCGATTAATCTAGCACTTTATCGATCGATTAATCGATGAATCGGATAAAAAAAAATGCGTTTTTAAACAACCAAAACAAATAATGCATAACGAAAATGATGTGGCTGTAAAATGATCAAGCATTTCTAATAAAAAAAAAAACAGGTATTCATTCCAACTGCAAAATTTGGCTCCAAAACTAAGCCCATTTATTAAGTGCCAGTGAGAATTTAATTACAGAATACAGTTCAATCAACTTGGATGAAACATGGATAACATTTAATACAAACTTAAATAGTAAAGGCCATTTGGCCTTGTTTGCTTAATACAACATTATCAAGCCAAACAGGTACACAATGTGTACGATTTATAAAAATAAATGTAAATAAAACAATTATAAATAAAATAAATAAATTATAAATAAGACTTGTTCAGCTGTAATCTCAAAACAAACATGAAAATGTACCTAGATGAGGTAGAGAGAGTGGTGTGTGTGTGTGTGAGAGAGAGAGAGAGAGAGAGAGAGAGAGAGAGAGAGAGAGAGAGAGAGAGAGAGAGAGAGAGAGAGAGAGAGAGAGAGAGAGAGAGAGAGAGAGAGAGAGAGAGAGAGAGAGAGAGAGAGAGAGATTCAGATTCAGATTCAGAGACGAGAGGTGAGGCATGGACAGCCGAGCCTCCCTCCAGATTGCGCAAACACTCACAAACTGGATTGAGCGCGTGCGGAGGGCGCGTGCTTGTTCCCATTTCTGTGTATATTTCCAATTTGATGGTAATTTTTATGTAATATAAGCATACGTCTTCTTTTCCATGGTGATAAATCCACAGGGAAAATGCTGCCTTGAGGCAGGCAGTACCTCTGCCTCAAGTTAGGCGGCGATTGTGAGCAGCCGGATAGCCAGCAGGTCACGGTGAACTCTGACCTGTGTGCAAAGGGTAAACACAGAAGTGTGCTGTGCGACGCTGTAGCGCTTAGCGACAAGCTGTCATTTCTCACCCTGAAAATGGAGCATTTGATTTCTAAACTAAGACATTTCTCAAAAGCTGGACTTTCAGTCAAAGCAAGAAGTCATTAACAAGTAAAGGTAAGATATACTGCAATACACAGTGGCACTATGTTTTAAAATAGTTTTCAACATCCTATTGGCTTCTATTCTCTCCTATTCTCTCATCCTATCCTATTGGCATCCTTCTGTATGTTTGTAAATCTGGCTTGTGAGTCAGTGCCTCCCCAACCCCAACCCTCACTGCACGTCACTGATTCATAGATAATCATTCTTCCACCAAGAAATATATTTCCGCCATATGAATGGTTGACATGCAACAACGAGACGCAGCCACTCCAACTTTTGAGCTAGTTGTGCTAGCGCATTACTATATAACGAAATGCGGTCAATGTGTGTGTTTATCGTGCTATATACAACGGCATCTAACGCAATTCAGTCAATCACAATCAAGGACCGAAACTATCCGTTTTAGAATAGCTAGGCTACTTAACATCAAAGCTAAACATCATATCTAGTCAAACCGCATCACGACATCGCTACAAATACAGTATGCTATTAAAATCAGCGAACATCAATGTAAAAGCTTAGGCTACGTTACCTTGTTTCAGCGACTGTTTGTGAAACAGCATGTGGATGTTTTCTAGACAGATGTTGAATCATTGACGTCGTACTGGAGTGGTAAGCCAGGTCTGCTTTGCAGTAAACACACTGCACCTTGTTCTCTCCCTCTTTCAATATATAATGATCCCAAACTTTAGATACTCTCTGTCGTTTACGGACATTCTGAGTCTGACTTTCCGCCATCGCGCCAACCTGAGTCTTCTCTGGCGCCAACTAAATTCAGAATGTATGACCGTGTATGACGCGCTGGAGTGCTTCCTGAAAAACGGTCCGTGTGGAACAATCAGATCCCTGCACATAGGCGCGTCATAGGAATTTAACGAGGCTTCGAGGCAGATGTTTTGCCTCGAGGAATTTTCATAATCGAGTTAATCGAGTAACTTGATGAATCGTTGCGAACTTATGTAAAAGCATGCCCTCTTTATGCCTCTGCACCTGTAACAGCCATGGCCGGCTTTATCCATCCGTCCTATTCTATCTCAGGAAACCCTGGAGGGTATTTCTTCAAATTTGGTCAAACATCCACCTGGACACAAGGATGAACTGATTAGGGGCACCCGGTGGCTCTGGTTAGAGCAGGCAACCCATATACAGAGGAAACACATTTCTTCCATAACTCAAGAATTCCTTCACTAGTTCAGACAACATTTCACACAAATGTCTATCAGGATAAAATGATGAAGTGATAACATTTTCTTTTCAAAGGGTCAAAGGTCAACTTCACTGTGACATCATAATGTTTCATAACTCAGGAACAGAAGAGGAGACATTTGTTGGATATTGAACTGATGACACTAATATTCAAACTGATCTGATTGTAAAGATCTAATACACTTAATACCTTTTATTGAATTCCTTCAAAGTCTTCACCACATATATTATGAGAGTCTGGGTGGTTTGGATGTAAACTAACACTTGTCTGGTTGGCATACAACTACAACAACATTCTGTTTACCATTAATTACATTGTAACTTGGCAATTTGATTCCTTATTGATGTAATATAATCAAGTGAGTGTGTCACCAGCCCAGACACATTGCTTCAACTCGTCCTATGACATTCCTGTCTCCTGTCTGGTCTGACATGACCTGATCTGTCACACACACTGAGGTTTACATGAAACACACTTTGTACGCCTTTACAGTGCAAACATGCGCAACAAAAAGCCAGACACACATTCATCAGTGCAGTAGTAGTATTCTGCTGGACCTGACTGATAGACTTTAAAGCACTTTCAAAAATCCAGTCTCCCTGAAAAAGACTTCCAATCTCAGGATGTGGTTAAATAAATAATCAGGACACTCAAAAGAGGCTGCTTAAGAAGCCTGAAGCCAAGGGGAGT
The DNA here is from genome assembly GCF_963691815.1 of Echiichthys vipera. Classification (NCBI taxonomy): domain Eukaryota; kingdom Metazoa; phylum Chordata; class Actinopteri; order Perciformes; family Trachinidae; genus Echiichthys; species Echiichthys vipera. The sequence continues at coordinate 31,725,089 of NC_139830.1, forward strand.
AGAGTTCATACGTAATATTTCATCCTTGGCAGACAAGTGTTTCTATTTCCAGATACTCAAGTTGGATAGAGCTCCTGTCAACACTGAGGGGGTGTTAACAAGAATCAGGGTGCACATTAAGCCTATTAGCTCTTTTACACAAACACCCATGCAATGCATTCATGTGTCGTTCGACTCATTCTTTCCAGTCTGTTGGTTACACATAGTCTAAATTCCTGTTTGTTGTCATTCACACAAGCCTTATGGTTGTATCTAGAAATAAGGACAGCCCAAAGAAAAGACAGGATCATCTTCATGATTTCCATTCTGCTCTCAAATATGTGACACTATCTCACTTCAAACTGTGTCTAGAATTGTTAATATTCTAGCTGTCACTAATAATGAAATGCCACCTCCACCTCTACTACCTTGAAACAGACATAGAGAGACATAGACATCAGCATGTGCTGTTCATATCCAGTCCCAAACTGAAGCAGCAAACAAGGAGGAGATTCTATCAAAGAAAAGAACATATTAAGAGCAGTTTAACGCAATTCTGAGCTTGGTGCAGAAAATATGTTGTGTGAGGCTGCCAACTCATAGTCACCTAATGCATAGACCATGATTCTTGCTCAGTTTTCACACACCCTCATGTCAAACATCCATTTTCACAACAACAACAAAAAACACCCTGAGAGCTCAAAGACAGACAAGACTGAGCAGCAGAGCGGAACAGCAGAAACAGAAACTGCTGAAGTTTAGATTCATCTATTCATGCTGTTAAGGTACTGGTGCTTGGAGCAGCCAAAATGGACAAAGAAGGACTCATTTACAGCTAGGGCTGGGCGAGAATATATTTATCTATACTGACTCTATGGCAATACTGTAATATTAACATTTTGATGCTTTACATTCTTATTCTTGCACATTATGTTTATTTTGCAATAAAGTTCTGAGAATTTAATCATGCTGTATCCTATATAGCTGATAGCTGCTGGTTATTTTCCTGTTTGTCCTGCTGGACTGTGATGTCACCATCTCTGGTTCCTAAGTTAAAGGTTGAATATGTAGAATTTTTATTAAAAGTTGTATTTAAAAAAAAATATATATATATATATATATATATATATATAAATAATACACCCACAGGGCATTTTGTAGGGGTACAGAATGAAAGTATTGCTTTTCCATAAAAAAGACATTTAGTCTGAATTAATATTTTCAAAAAAAATGTTTGACCGGTTTGACAATGACTTTCTGTCCTGTTCTGTTTACTTTGTACCAGCGAAAAGCGGCCGACATTGCTGATTTCCAAGGTTGTCTGTTGTCAGGCTACAGAAACAAGGAATCATTCTGAGTTTAGAGCTAGCTAATCCACCAGCACCGCTCAGAAAGACTTCCAGTTTAAGACTGGTTAGCGTTAAATACTGTCGTAAAATTAATTGATTAGGGGCGACTGGCGGCTCAGTGGTTAGAGCAGGCGCGCCACATATAGAGGCTAAAAGTCCTCGACGCAGCAACTTCAACCTGCGGCCCTTCACTGCATGTCGCCCCCCCCCCCCCCCCCCCCCCATTTCCTATCTCTCGTGTACTATAATAAAAGCAAAAACAGCCTTGAAAATTATCCTTATTTCTTTTTTTAAAAGGACCCCCCTCCCCCCCATATAAGAAACGGCTACTAGTGCATTCGGAGCACAGCCTCTTAATGACACGCGTAGTGGAGAGACAGCTGAGACATCCAAGCTGTTTTTTTGAGCAGGGAGATAAGACAGGGAGACTCCTGGCACAGCAGGCCCGTGCAGCTAGTGCTTCACTGGTCGACCACAGTACGTGCGCCTGCGTCACTGTGTGTCAGATACAGTGGTTAGCAGCACTGGCGCACCACAAGGGACTGTTCTCTCTCCTTTCCTCTTCACCCTTTACACCACGGACTTCAGCTACCAGACAGAGTCTTGCCATCTTCAGAAGTTTTCTGATGACTCTGCTGTAGTGGGATGTATCAGTAAGGGTGAGGAGGCTGAATACAGGGCTGTGGTTGACAACTTTGTCACATGGTGTGAGCTGAACCACCTGCAGCTCAACACAGCAAAAACCAAAGAGCTGGTGGTGGATCTGAGGAGGACAAAGACACCAGTGACCCCAGTTTCCATCCGGGGGCATAACGTGGACATTGTAGAACACTACAAATATCTGGGGGTGTTCATTGACAATAAACTGGACTGGACTAAGAACACTGAAGTCCTTTACAAGAAGGGACAGAGCCGCCTCTATTTTCTGAGGAGGCTCCGCTCCTTCAACATCTGTCGGACCATGCTGAGGATGTTTTATGAGTCTGTGGTGGCTAGTGCTTTTATGTTTGCTGTAGTGTGCTGGGGCAGCAAACTGAAGGTTGCAGATGCCAACAGACTCAATAAACTGATCAGAAAGGCCAGTGACATTGTGGGGGTGGAGCTGGACACCTTGGCTGCAGTGTCAGACAGGAGGATGCTGTCGAAGGTGCGGGCGATACTGCAGCATGGCTCTCACCCTCTCCACAACACTCTGGCTGAACTGAGGAGCACCTTCAGCCAGAGACTGATTGCTCCTAAATGCACCACTGAGCGCCACAGGAGGTCATTCTTACCTGTGGCCATTAAACTGTACAACTCATCTCTTTAATTATCGAACTCTTGACTACTTAAAAACAAAACAAAACAAAATATAAATATCTGTTCTCATTTCATTTCATTTGCCATAACAACCTAATAGTACAGTGTATATATCTCAGATTGTATTTTCACACCCACTTCAGATTGTTTACTTGATTGTTTATTATTTATTTGTACTGTATTTTATTGGCTATTTATTAGCTACTTAGATTTATTTTAATTGTATTTTATTTGAGTCTTTACTTTATTTTATTTCTACTTTATTCATCTTTATGGCTTGTTTCTACTGTGCACGGAGCATTGGAACGAAAGAATTCCCCCCCGGGGATCAATAAAGTATTCTGATTCTGATTCTGATTCTGATTCTAGACTAATCTCTAAAATTCAACTACCGGACAGAAGCCACACTTCTGATCCAGTGATTATCAAGTCTTTTTTCTGATTTCTATACCGCATTATATACTTCTGAATGCAGCCCAATTACTGCAGCGACCTCTAATCCCCTAGACTGTTTGACGTACCCTCAGATTGATGTGAATATCACTAGGGAACTCGGTAGACCCGTCTCTCTGTTCTTTAAGGCATACTCGATGCTATTAGCCCCCCATCCTTGTGAGAATGTTGGAAAATGGAATGGAAAAAAAATTCATTGATTAGTGCAAATGAGTTGTTACCGTGTATGATTCATCACTTGACATGGTGCAGGCTGATCACTTGACACGATCTGCAACGAACCTGGCAACCAGACTGCTGGAATTCTTTTTTGTTGTTGTGAGTACGATCCTGAGACACTAGATGCTCATTCTCCATATTCAATCTTTAACTAAGCTCAACTGAACTCAAACTAACTTTCTATTGCAGCCATAATGGCATCTGTGGTATATTGTTTTATAAATCACACACAATGAAACATGAGACAGATGTCACAACTCTAGAAAACTATTATGGCGACATAATATTATCCTCTTTGATTTGCCGTCGCAGTGCATGCCTGGATGACGTCACATTGTGTTTTGGCAAAAGCCAAACCCAGGTTCAACCTCTCTGTAACATACTGGTCTCATTGAAATGAATGAGGATGCAGCACTAATGTGTGTCTGAAGAAAGCCTTAAACACTTTCACCACACTGTACTGTATGTGAACAACAACAACTGATGAATAAATTAACTGTGCACTACAGTCATGCTGCTCTTCGGAAGATATATAATTAGGCTTATGTATATTTTGAGTTTAGGTTTATTTTTGTCAAATACATTAATAGACGTCACGTTCCCTCCCTCCTTCATTGGCCCTCGGCCTCAGAACCTCATTCCTCTTCCTCCATAAGGAAATCCCAGGGGAAAGGGTCAGGAAGTGGCCTATTTGTTCCAAAGCAGATTCCACAAATACCAAAGTGAGGGAGAGGCCTGCTTCCCAATTTTTCCAGTCAGCCTGTTAAGACAAGTGAAGATGGCTTCTTGCTACTTTAACCTCCTCTCCCTCCCCCTCCCTCCCCTCCCCCTCTCTCCCCCTCTCTCTCCCTCTCTCTCACGCTCCTGCCTCCCCTCTCCTCTAGGGCCCCTTCAATCTGGATTCCTGCTGCAAGTTTCAGATAGTTTGGGGCAAAAGTCTATAACTCCAGCAGATTTACAAGCTCTAATGTTTATTTAACTATTTCCACACCGTACATCATCTCAATCAACAGGCTCATTATGAGTGTGGTTGGAAGAATATATGAATATCATAAAAATAACATAAAAAAACATTTCATCCTGTGAATACATGTTTATATGACTGGTAACTCTACCTTCAATGCACCTTTTTTATTTGAATTTATGAGAAAATATGAGGTCCAAATTTAAACTTCAGACATCACTGTGTATCTCTGACTCATCAGATAACAAGGACACAAGCATATTTCAATAAAGACCATAAAATATCCTATTTTAAAGTTCTTTAGGACTGGGCACATGTAAAATGGAGCTGACACTGGGTGTAAATGCAAAAAGGTGCCAGATGCCCAGGGTAGCTCTGTGATGATCACTCTCTTCATAAAAAAAGAAATAAAACAACAGCTCAAGCTGCAGCCGGGCGTTTCTCACACGGATCATGTATAAATAGCCTCAGTGATCACAATCTGTGATCCATTTCCTCAACATATTCCAACTCTAGACGCTGCAGTAACTGCAGTTTTATTAATAGGAGAGTATCATATTTGTGCTAATACGTCTATCAAAGCAGAAATGTAGCGTCTGTGAAGCCAAGCTCAAGCTCTGACACACTGATGGTGCTATTATAACACATGAACAACACCACCACCACCATCACCTTCATTCAGCCTGTCTTCACGCATGTGTTGTGAGAAGTGACAACAGTTGACGTGAACTTGGATTCTCTGCATCCTCGGAATGAATGGCATTACAAATCTTCAGCCATGTTAACAGTGTCAGGGCCCTATACTACATTGTTAGTGAAATTGTTGATGTCACCATATCAAACAAGTTTACTACACATTAGCATATTTCTCCCTACTGTACATAAAAACAAGCTGTTTGTTGTATTCTAGCAGTATACTGAAAGCAGCAGAAAGGCTAACAGGTGACTGACTGTGATCTAATTTGATAAATGAGTGCTCGACTCGTAGAAAACTCTTCTGTATATCAAATCAAGCACTTCCTGAACTGACAGCATGACTCGGTTCCTTGTTAGGCCTTTCTTCCTCCATCACTTCACTCAGCAGCAGAAACAACACACAGGACTCCTCCGCGGGTCTTTATGTGTTCTCAAACTGAAAACTGTAGCTGCAGTACATTCACTTATATCTTCACACATACAGTAGCTTGATAAGCTTTATTACATAGCTTTACTTGTCCTCTGCTCTGATGGAACACATCTCCTTTAACATGTTCATGTCATGAATGTGTCACGCCCCCGGAGAAGAGGGCTGCGTTGCTCTATCTTTTGATTGGCACACCCGCTGATGTCACGGTTAAACCGGTTCAGACTGAAAAAAACAGCTCTTTTCAGGTTCCAGTTCAGAACCAACTTTTCAGGTTCTGAACCCAGTTATTTTTTACCTAAATGCTCACGCCGGTGTGTTTCCTGTCAGTCAAAAATATTTTACCTTCATTAATTTACTTAAAAATACCAACAGGCCTCCAAAGACATCAGACTTCTTGGTTTGAATGTGATTCAACCAGGCATTTCTCCAGTGTTTTATTTCTTTTCTGTTTTGTGAATCCTAAATGACAGAAAAAAAACACAGTGAAGACTCACACTGACAACATGTGTCTTTAGGTTTCGTTAAAAGCCTCACTTTCAAATTATTCTCTTTTTCCACAGTATCAGTGAAAATAAATAATAAAAATAAAACTGCGTCCTGCAGCCTGTTCAGAGCAGGATTCATTCTTCCACACGGACCATTTTTGCGGATGCACACCACTACATCTGGAAAAGGCAGAGAATAAGTTTAAACTGTTCTACCACAACAGCAGGACATGGATGATTCAGCGCCTGAGCACAAAGCAGCCCTTTGGTAACGCCACTTTACTGAGCGCCGCTCCATAGTTACGGAGAAACAGGAGGAGGATGCGTATGGCATATTTTCCTCATTTGGTGCAGCCCTGTTACATGTCATCAGTCCCTATCTATCCCCATGTGTGCTGGCTCACCATACGCTCACAATCATGTAAAAGTTGGAGTAATGCTACTAGGCAGTAAACATTTCCCCACCAGATCTCTTTAAAGCAGAGAAAATAGTTTGAATTATTTCCTGAAAACTTCACTATTGTATCTTAACTAAAGTTAATATGTTGTATGTGTGCAAAAATGCTTTACTTCTCAAGAATCTATAAACAAAATCCACCCACATTCAACAGTAACTTGGGAAAGGTCTTTTTTAAACAGGTGAACAATGACTCGGTTAAAGTTTTCCACTTCCGTTCAAATGCCAACACTCTGGGAATGTAAGTTGAGTAAAGTCTAAAAACTTTCATTTATATGTATGTCTGAGTAAATAAAGCACAGGAAGCAGAGTGGGAATGTATAAAAGTGGAAGCGAGTTAAGTCACAATTGCTTCCTGAAATAACAATAACTGTGCCAAAGTTAACAGGCACTACTGAGGGTACACTATGGTGGACAGAAGAGAGGGAGTGAGTGAGAAAGAACAAGAGTGAGAGGTCATTGTTTCTAAAGTGCCTACCACCACCACCACCACCACTACTACCACGATAACTACTACTACCACCACCACTACTACTACTACTACTACTACTACCACTACTACTACTACCACCACCACCACCACCACGACTACTACTACTACTACCACCACTAACACTACTACTACTACCACTACCACCACCACTACTACTACTACCACTACTACCACCACCACTAACACTACTACTACTACCACCACTACTAACACTACAACTACTACCACTACCACCACTACTACTACTTCTACTTCTACTACTTCTACTGCTACCACCCCCACTACTACTACTACTACTACCACAACTACTACTACTACCACCACCACCACCACCACTACTACTACTTCCACTACTACTTCTACCACCACCACTATCACTACTACCACCACTACTACTTCTACAACTACTACTACTACCACGACTACTATCACTATTACCACCACTACTACTACCACCGCCACTACTACTACCACTACTACTACTTCTACCACTACTACTACCACTACTACTACTACAACCACTACTACCACTACTTTACTTACTGCACCACAACAGCATTACACAAAAGGCCTGAAGAAGTCTGAATGGTTGTTATTCTGTCTCTCTCCTGTCTGTTTTTAAGAGCTAGCATTAAACATTAATTAACTATTAAATATTGAATTGAGTGAATTGTTCAAATATTTAAATGAATCCCCCTGCTGTTAGACAGATTGCCATTGTCATGGCACCCGCAAACAGGCATGGTATGATATGAAAATGTGGTGTGTAAAATAACTGTGATTAATAATATTATCCCGATAATTAGCCAACATGCTTAAAACTGCTTAAATGGCACCTTTACAACTTGATAACTTTACCTAACATTGTGTCAAGACCCAAATATTTTTATTGCGTCACAGACAAGACACAGCTTTTATAGTGAAAAACAAACAATCTTCTTAAAAAATATCAGAATTCATAGTATAGTCTGTCAAAATAACTGCAGTTGAACAGAGAGAGCTGAATTCAAAGATAGGCCCCGTGAAAGTGAGCATTTCTACATGCATGCAGCCTATTAAATGATCAAATCTCTAATAGGCTACATCAAATGAGAAGATGGTTTACTGTAAATAAAATTAGTTCTATTTGAATTGAACTATAATTTATGGGTGGTGGCCAAATTAATGTTACTGTTGGAGGACAAACTAAAGTAAACTACAGTCAAGTCACTTGCGATGATATTCATGATTATCCCGACAATGGAAATTCACCATGATCAACTTATTGTGAGTGTTTTTTTAAAGTGAGCGGCTATAAAAAAAAAAATTGAAAAAATAAAAATAAAAAAATTCCATCCCCACCCACAAATACCAGAGGCTGCTGCCAAACACTGGAGGAACAGGAACAGGAAAGGTATGAGCCAGAACAAGTGATGCAGCACCCTATAGAGTGCAGCCTGGCTGCTTCCTAATAGGTTCGGGCAGAATCAAGGTATCATAGCATAGCAGGTTATTAAGAAATCCAGACGGTATCATTTTCAATACCATTAAAAACAAAGACCTTCCTCTTTCTGTCAAAGTGAAACAGAGCTGCACAGTGAACACAACCAGAGGTCAGTCTCTACTCTCTACTGGTGGAACAGGCAGCTGCCCTGAGAAAGATGGCGACTGAGTGGACTACCATAAAAAACAAAAACCGCTGCCCTGTTGGAAATATTTTAGGTTTGGTCCCAATGATAATGCTGATCAACACGGACGAGGCTGTGTGCACCATTTGCCTTAAGAAAGTTGCAGTTCGCTCCCGTCTGACAGCAGCGGCTCCTCCTGTGGCCAGGAGCAGAACTTCACCAGTGAGTCCCTGTTGCAGCGGTCTGCAAGGGAGTCACGCAGTACCCTTTTCTACACTGTAGCGACAACATCAACTAGTGCTACGTAGATAATGTAGCAAGTATACACATTTACGCACAAGTTTTAGCACAGACAGGCCGGCACCACCACACCTACACATCCAGATATAATCAATGGATAGGGGACGTTTATTTATTTTCTATTGTATTCATTATTCTATCCATAAGTATTTAAACCCAACTAGACTTTTCTAAGCAGGCTATTTGCATTCAAGACCTACAGCAATAAAGGGTAGATAATGTCACACACGCTACAATGATTTTTATCACAAGTAACTCGACTTTTACTTTTTAGATTATCTTTAAAATACAAATACGTCATATACCGTATACACCGGTGAAATGTCATGATGGTATGAAGGTATGAGAAAAAAGAGAAAACATTGTTGACTGCAAACAGCAGCGAAGTTCAGGACAGTCAGCCAGTGAGCTTTGGCCTCTGCACTGAATGCTGCACATCAGGTTTTACTGTAGCAATGCCCTGCAGCAGGCCTCTGCTCAGGGAATGCTCAGCAAATCACACAGCACAGCTTCACGACATCGGGCCACCTGCCACACCGCCTCCACAGAGCCCACGATAAAGTGTTTTTATTGACCACGCTCTTACAGGTTGTATCTTTATGGTGTTTTTATTCTTCAATTTCATTTTAAATATGAATCCATATCATAATACACACACACACACACACACACACACACACACACACACACACACACACACACACACACACACACACACACACACACACACACACACACACACACACACACACACACACACACACACACACACACACACACACACACACACACACACACACACACACACGCACACACACACACACACGCACACGCACACGCACACGCACACACACAGAGCTTGCAGAGCTTGCAGAGCTTGAGCCAGTAATTGTGTTATTGGTTTGTTCAGGGTCAATATGTCTCCTCCTGTTCAGACATTCTAGTGCTTTTTAGAAGAACCTGCTCATACTGCTCATAACTAAAAGAATAGGTGCATCCTGTCTACCTGCTTCCTGCTCTTGATGAATTCTTACTGTGTTCATGAAGATCCTGGCACCAGCTTTTACGTGGACTGACACAATGCTGCAGATCACTGGGAACAGCCAGAACACTGCTTTGTCAAATCCTGTCTAATCCTTCTTTGAGAGGATTTTTACAAACCATCTATATTTACAGCATTTTCTATTAGGATAACACCCACCTCACAAAAGTAATTGCTGAAATCTGGGTTTTATATCTATGTTTTCACTATTTCCTTACTTTCGTGAACCAAACCAATAAGGCATTCATCAAGAAACTAATCAGACTAACAAACTTTAGCTTTGGGCATCATTATTATTGTTGATAGAAATGATCCTATCATTTATCAGGAATGTAATTATTAAAAGGTAAAAGTCTTTAGCCTTAATTTTCAATTTTTAATATAAGCAGTATCAACCATTCTCCCAGTATAATATTTTCTTAAATATGTTATGATTACGTTTGTATTCTCATTTATCCACTTGTTAGAAACCACCTTGTTAAAGATGTGCAAATTCCAAAATTTACTGGCAGCGTAATGATTGATGTATTTTATGCTGAAGAACAAGACATTAATGTATGTCTTCAGCCTGTGTTAACCTCAGACCTTAGTCAAGGCATCTAACCAAAAACCCATTCCAAAAAACCCTCCGACTTCAAGACGAGGGAACCGCGCTACACTCAATGGCTACTGTCGGAGGTAGAGAGAACAGAGAAACAATAGAACTGTTAAATCTTCCTGCTTCCCTGAATCGGTGGCTTCCTCCTGAGTTATGGAAACAAACAACAAATGGTCAAGTATGTGGGACTTCATGGTGCATTCAGGTGCAACTTGTTATTGTGGTATACTGTAGCTTTAAAGTTTAAATCAAAAACGCAACCTTAAAATCGAAAAGGACTCGTAGATTTGTTGTGACACTCCTCGTAATTACATGGAGAAAAGCTGGCAGCCACTGCTGGAATTGAGAATTATGTGACCTAGAACATGCAGTGACCCTTTTAAACACTTTGTCAGAACAGAATGATGGCCTTTCTGTTGGCTCTCCTTAAACTAAACCAGTAGTCGAGCTGCTGATATCCATTAAAGTGGACAAAGAGACCCAGGCAGGCCTGCTGTTTAACACACATACAAATCAGCTCATGAGGAGATGGGCTCATGAAGTTACAGGAAGGGAAGTGTGTGTGTCTGTGTGTGTGTGTGTGTGTGTGTGTGTGTGTGTGTGTGTGTGTGTGTGTGTGTGTGTGTGTGTGTGTGTGTGTGTGTGTGTGTGTGTGTGTGTGTGTGTGTGTGTGTGTGTGTGTGTGTGTGTGTGTGTGTGTGTGTGTGTGTGTGTGTGTGTGTGTGTGTGTCCCAACACTACCTATGCACTTGAACAGAGCTTCCTCCGGTGGCCCTTCCTATTTGCTCCACGGAAATCATTGTAGCAGGCAGCTCCTCACACAACACAAAGTGAGTCTCTTTTCTGAGAGACAAACAGACATTGCCTCTGTCTCCTGTCAGGAAAAGGACAACATGGGCTACATAGAGTCGCTCCCTGCCTCCCAGAGCAGATGAATTCAATTGTGGTGAGTGAGGGGCGGGGGGGGGGGGGGGGGGGCAGAGATCCCTTTCAGTCTGACAGTGTCACAAGGACCCTTGAACCAAAGCCAATGGAGGCAAACAAACAAAGCCCTCTGCTGCTGCCAAGCAGCCGTTATAAAGGGGGACACTTAGCAACTGTTAATGCAGGGTATCTGCAGACAGACTGATTTTAAGACTGTTTCAATACCTTCACAGGAACAAATAACTGATAAACTACAGTATGGTCCTCTATATTTCATTAAGCAGCTGATCAGTCAGAAAATTAGTGAAACATTTTCAATTTTCCAGAGAACACAGTTACAAAGATACGAAGCATCATCTTCATGAATCAACTAATCATTTCAGCAATATGTTTTTATGTATATGCACATTTTATGTAGCAACAACCAAGGCTGATGATTTAAAATACAACTCATACATGGTAGAGGTGCACGTTAAAAAATTTGATTTTCCCATTAAAAACCCACAGCTAAGTAAGGCATAATGCCCAATGAGCTACTGGTATACCTTTAATGTGAAACATCTGTGCAGGAAATGTTGAGTTTTATTAGTATATTAAAAGAAAAGAAAAAAACAGCAAAGTGGACATGACTGGAAAGAATTAGTGAAAAAGAAGAGACAGGGAGAGCAGCAGAGTGGCGAGAACGCAAGAATTAGTGTTGTGGAAAAGTGTCAACACAACAAGTAAATACGGAGACGGCGTGGCGTCTGCATTAGCACGGGGAGCAGGACACGTGGGAAATGGCCTGCTCTCCCTCTGAGCTTGTGCTCTGCACACTGTGAGCAGACTACTTGATAACCATATGTGAATTGTTTTAACAGTAATTGTGTAGGAATGATTCAGCTTGATCACTTTAACCGTGATCACGGTTAGGGGTTTCTACAGAGAGACAGAACCTGTGACATCGCTGAGACGCATTTCTGACACAGGAACAATGGACAGGTGAGAGTTTGGAAGAGGAAAATGATTGATTCTGTTGTGATTAGAGAGACAGGCTGAGACATCAGCCAGGAGTAATATTCAATTTGCATCTTTGTATCTTAAAGTCCAACTGATATCACATTCAGTCATCCTTTTTGCAGTCAAAAATCATCTCCGTTTCTTCTCTGTTTGATTGACAGCAGCTTGCAGGATGCCAGAGGGCCGGTGTTAAACCATTATAACAGAATTACATCTGATATCAGACGGAACTGTCAACTAGTAACACTACTGTACATTTCCAGCTTCAGTCTAACATTGCTGCATTGATTTTCCCTAACCAATCACAAGAGACTTCCAGTCTGAAGAGGAGTAAATACAGTAATTCTATCATGTGGCTCCTCTAGACTTCCCAAAATGTTTTCAGATGGACTCGCATCTGAAAACGTATCACCTCAATGAGAGAAGCACAATTTTAACAAATGCACTGTAAAAGGCTACAGTGGAAACTCCAAAAACTGATCTTTCAATTCATGAAGCTTTGTTTTCAAACCAACATGAGGCACAGACAGTCCATTACCTGGGACGTCCTGATCAGACACAGAGACATGATAGAAAGAGCTTGTCAACAAGAGTGCATCCCTGAGAATGTGCCACATCACTGTGTTCCTGCTGCAGTAAATCTGCCTGTCAGAAAGAGTCTCTGAAACAGGACAGTGTGAGAAAACATTGAAAGATTTTAGAAGACAGTCGACCAAGATATTGAAATAGAGCACCACTCTGTAATGGTGACCTTTATCTGTTTGTACATAGAAAGTAGACAAGCTTCTTACATGTCTGGCCTCCCTGCGCAGCCCTTCTGTGTTCCTCAGCCAGCAGCGGCTCAGCTCGCTCAGCTCCAGGATGGGCTGCACCTTCAGCCTCACCATGTCTCCTGACTGACGGATCATCTCCACTATCTCGTCCCGGCTCTTGTTCTCCACATTCCGACCATTTATCTCCACCAGCCTGTCGCCCGGCACCAGCCCTAGCGCCAGGTCCTTGGTGCCAGCACCGGGCTCAGCAAAGTGGACCACACGCCTGTACACTCCTCCGTCAGGACTGCGGTCCAGCATAGTGGTGCGTCGCAAAGAAAATCCAAAGTCGCCAGTGTTGCGGCGTTGGAGCTCCAGCTCACGTATTTCCGGTACACTCGGTGCGACCACAGCTGGCAGCTGCAGCTGTGCAGGGAAGGTCTTCTCGACCACTTCAGGTATGCAGACTTTTTTGGTGACTGGTGCTGCTTCAGGTTGCTGCTTCAGGCTGTGCTTGCGGAGCATGCTGAAAACTTTGCTCTCCACTTGCGGGGAAGGGGCAGCAGAGTTTTGGCCTGAGGGGGTGGAGCTCTCTGAAGGGCTCTCCTCTTTACTCCTCTGGGAAAAAGAGAAGCGTTTCATCATCTGACCCACCTGTGAGGAGTTCGTCTTGGCAAGTGAACCAAAGTGAGCCACACGATCCCGTACTGAGCTACGGTGTCCGTCGTGTCCTCCTCCGCCCTCGCCCTTCAGGTCATCAGTGGAGCTGGCAGCGCTCAGCTGGTCATCCAGAACCATGCTGCTTCGGTTGCTCAAGCCATCTGATTCGATGTCAGTGAGGGTGAGCTCGTTGCCGCTGGCCACTTTGATGGGAATGGGGTTGGAGATCTCCAGTTTGTTCTTGGACTCACGCTTGGATTCCCTCTTCAGGTTGAAGAAGCCACGCCGCATGCTCATCTCTTCGAGGCTGCGCAGCTCTGCCGCCGACATCCTTTCTTTTTTATCTTTCTTTTCCTTCCTACTTCCTTCCCTCTCCTTATCTTTCTTCATCAGATTAAACATGGTCACAAACTAAGGGCTGCTTTTCCGGTCACTGTGGCTCTATTATCCCTACAGAGCTGGAGGTCCAGTTCACAGGTGCTTTTGTGTTGACCAACAGGGAATCCCCTGGGGAAAGAGACAGGAAGGGGAGACTGTGTCAAAATATGGAACATTAATGAAAATATACTTCATTTGCATGTGAATCTGGACACAGCTGACAGCGATGAAATATAAAATAGTTTTATTAAAAAAAACTCAAACACCTTCATATTATTGATGTGACAATATTCTGGGATGACTTCTGGTAATTTGTATTCTAATAAGTAAAATTATGAATATATGATGATTCATTGATCATTTCACAGAGCTCAAACTGTTTAGATTGACTTTGATGCTATCTTAAGTTAAAGAAAACATTTAAATAATCAGAATAACAATTAAATCAAATCTCAGAGATCTATTCTCATCCGCACAAAATGTATAGTTATGCATAAATGCAAAAAAGCAATATATTACCATAAAGTTATGCTCATTGCAACTCTGTCAACTGGCCTGTTACCCAGAGACATTAAAATAATAACTACCATACTGATGTTTATTGTACAAAGTAGGATAACAATAAAGATCTATTCTGTTCTACCACTGTTTGAACAGAATGTAGAATATTGTCTCACTGTAGAGAGTTATATTGTCCCATGATCACTGAATTTCCCAAAACATATCAAGTAAAAAAAACAATCTTTGAGTTAGCTGCTGATTCTTATATTATCTCTATTCAAATATAAATCGGTAACATAACAATGTCTTTAAATGATTCAAATGGGTACAAGTACTGACTAGGGTTGTTGTGATATTGCTACCAGTATCAGAAATGCCTCTGATACTGCCTAAAATGCTGGATCAGGTATTGACAAGAACAGAGGTCTATGCACTGATCCTACATCCTACATCCCTCATCATTTACAGAAGTTTATGGTCTCTTCTCTTATGTCTGACAAACTAGATAATAAAGCACATTTCTATGGCATTCATGCTCTGTACGTATTTGTTCATGTTTTACAAAGGGTTTTCCTAAACCAGACCATACAAGAATGATATAAATCATATCAAATCCATAAGTTAGTGATACAGCTGAGGCAAATAATAATAATAATACTTATTATTATAATTATTGTTATTATTTTAATTATAATAATTATTCCCACTTGTGCTTCCAACAAGCATCTGTATATGTATTTTGTACAACTGATTTCCTTTGCAAGGCATTAAAACAGTATGAAAAGACTTGCAGCATGTTGGAACAAAAATCCAGACCTCCATCACTGAAGACCTCCAACCCTCATATATCACAGAGACCCACTGGAGGAGCTTGGCAGGACCAAAACACATTCCTGTCCATTCTCATTCTGAACGGAGATCCTCCAAACCCTCAAAAATCAGGAGCTCTTCCTGCCACAGACTGACACAAGCGGGCAGGCAGCTACACATCCTCCAGCCTGGTTCTCATTAGCTGCTGAGGGACACTCTCCGCAGGGCAGCCCACAAACAGTCACCCTGCTTTAACACCGGGCAATGGGCATGGAGCTCTCATGTTACTCTACTCCCAGTTAGATGGTGTCACAGTTGAGCACTGCAAACACAACACATGACAATAACACAGTAAGCACAGTGCCCTGGTGGCTGAAACAATGCGAGCCCGATGATATTTGAACATTAACACAGTTCTGCCCAGCGGATTATCTTCTACCCAATTTGCCAGAGAACCAAAACGTTTCCTAAAAGCCATTTCCAGTCATAAACTGTTGTCTTTAACTGTAGGAGCACACGTACCATTAGCTTCACGTTGTGACTATAATACCCAGGCGGGGGACCATGGAAGGTCCACACTGCTGTATGCTCTCCTCTGGGAGCTGCTGGGTTAACACCATGCTAACACCAGGCTCGGCACACTAACGGGACGTTACGATAAGCAGCATTTATTGGCCCCAGTCCGCGTCCAATGTGAAGCCAGGGGACAGAAAGCATGACAGGGCTAAAATAGGTGTAGCTTCCCGGCTACATGGACGTTAGCTAGCTGAGCTACCGTTTCTTATGTGGGGGTATCGTTACCTAAAGACAAATATTTGACTTTCTATTCCACCTCTAGCCAAAAAGCTCCACAAACACACACAGACCAACACTAATTCATTATATTTTGTTGAACTTTCCAGTGAGCCATCCAGCTAGCTAAATAGCCCACTTGGCTCTAGCCACAGCCTTAACGTAGTTATTTGCCCTCATTTTTGGTGAAGCAAACCCTGGAACAACACATTCAGATCCCGTGAAAATGATCCAGTCAGCCCCACCGACTGCCTGCCTCACCGCCGCTGTCCTCAAACACAAAGTGCCCCCTCCCTTTAACCTCGCATGTTTGTTAGAAAAAGGAATAACGTTACTCACTGTTCTCCGGTACCAAATGGAGCCCCGCTGGTGCCGTGTTAGTGGGTGCAGCTCGGCTCGTACGGAACAGAAGCCGCAGACGCTGTGATAGCTGGCTGCTCCCAGTCCTGCTCCTGCAGGCTCAGTGCTGACGGCGGGGAACTAGCGGCCCCTGCTGGGCACACCGTGGAGCTACAGCCCGACTGATGGTCTGGAAGTATTCCACCGACACTGCACAGACCATGGCGGCCCAGTGCAGAGGGACATCTTTGTGTCGCAACAAAATATTAGGCTACTTAATGAAACGGGGGGGGGGGGAGTCAAATTCTACTTAAATATACCTTTACAGATGCTATGATCTGGGACACTTTATGTCGCTCCTTATGGATAACATCGAGAATGGGCCAAGCACTTTATATTGAAATATAACTAGACAAGATAAAAGTATTAGACCCACAGACTATTTTTAAAAAGACATTCACTCATCACTCAGTTACTGATCTCCAGCCTCTGATCCAGGATCAGGTCTCAGGGGCAGCAGCTCTAGCAGGGGACCCCAAACTTCCCTTTCCCGGGCCACATTAATCAGCTCTAACGGGGGGATCCTGAGGCGTTCCCAGACCTGGTCCTGGGTCTTCCCCGAGGCCTCCTCCCAGCTGGGAGCATCCTTACCAGATGATCCTGAACCACCTCAACTGACATTTATTAGAATGAAAATCAGTGGAGCCCACTGTGCCTAAGCCTCACAGTCTTGTTACACCAGCAGAGGGGGATCCTTAGAGACTTAGGACGTCAGAGAAGGCCCATCATACTGTATAAGCATTATAAATGTCATATATAACTTGTTTAAATGTATAATAATTCTTTTAAGCTACTTTTTGCTAAAAACGTGTTAATAAGTTTGACTTGTGGAGCAGAAATGTTAAATGTAGGTCCACAACTTCAGTTATCTTATGGGTTTGACTTTTCATTTGCTGTCATTTAATACTTTATTGTATCATTTCACTGTAAGCAGTTCTATAGTTAGCAAAGGAAATTCATATTGCTATATTTATGATTTATTTAGAGACACAATCAGTGTGTTAATGGCTGGTGAGACCCTCCCAAATAAAGACATGCAGCCCCTTCTGCACGTACAAGGGTGCTACAGCTATGGTCCAATGTCAAATTAAAAGTCATGCTTTGATAAGCAAAGACGTAAAATTTCTTTATTTTTCATTATATATATTCAACATCACATTTTATATTTGAAATACTTTCATAATCAAAGCAGTTTGTATTAATTCACGTGTATATCTTGCATATTTTTTTCAGATCAAAATTACATTAACGTGTTCAGCAGAGTGAAAATCCTATTTTGGACATTGGACTTTTAATTAAAAGATGTTGTTCGTGGGGTTATTCTCCATTAAATGAACTTTCCGACCTTTCTATGTAGGTGGCTGTCTTCCTGTCACCATGGAAACCAGGGCTGTGACAGGTGACTTTGATTGATGGAGACAGTGACCCAATGACTTAACAGTTGCTGTGAAAACAGAAGACAGGACAAATCTAATTTGACATTCCCAATAGATCTCTGATTGGCCCTTTGTATGTTTGCTAGGACTTTATATTGTATGAAGCTGAGCAGTAAAACAGGTTTTTCCATTCAACTCTTGGATTTTGAACAAAGAGAGTATTGATGATGATGCCAAAGTGCCACAAATGCTATCACATCCTGCGTGTAGACAGATTTCTTTTCTTTTTTTTAAGGTTATTTTTTTGGCAGTTTTCAAGCGTTCTCATCAGATAGGACAGACTGGAAATGGGGTGAGAGAGGGGGGGGGGGGCATGCAGCAAAGGGCCGCAGGTCGGAGTCGAACCTGCGGCCGCTGCCTCCAGGACCTTCAGCCTCTTTACACGGGCCGACTGCTCTAACAGCAGAGAGAAATCTAAATCATGCAGTAGCAGGATTGGACACCTCTGGTCTATCATAAACTACTACAGCCTTTTTTACTACTACTACTACTACTAGCCAACTTCTGCTTTTACTACCTTTGACCTTAGCATGGGGATGTACACCAAGTAGTCTTGTGGAATTTTCCAGTTATATATTTTCTGTTGAAATAAAAATGTGATTAAGAGGCCTTCTGAGTTTGGTACAATTTAATGTGAAAAACACTTACCTTGCCATGTCTATAATATACTGTATGTCTATGACCTCATGGAAGTTTTTCTGGCAAAATGTTACAAGATAGCATTATCAATCAGGATAGTACTACCGTAAATCGGGCAATTTCCCAAAGGCCTTCAAAACTGCAGTCATTAAACCTCTTCTAAAAAAGCGGAGCCTAGATGCCTCTATTATCAACAACTACAGACCAATTTCAAATCTACCATTCATAAGTAAAATAATTGAGAAAGTTGTACTCCAACAACTAACTCACTTCTTGGCTTCTACTGGCTGCCACAACAACCTCCAGTCAGGATTTAGACCTTTTCATAGCACAGAGACGGCCCTTATTAAAGTTATAAATGACATCCGTCTTAACACAGACTCTGGCAAAACTTCAGTTCTAATGCTATTGGACCTCAGTGCTGCATTTGACACTGTCGACCACTCAATACTTTTGGACAGGTTGGAAAACTGGGTGGGGCTCTCAGGCACAGTCCTAAACTGGTTCAAGTCATATCTACAAGATAAGAACTATTTTGTTTCCATTGGCGACTTTGTATCAGAACAAACCAACGTAACGTGTGGAGTCCCCCAAGGTTCAATCTTGGGGCCGACTTTATTTAATATCTATATGCTCCCACTAGGACAAATCATGCAAAATAATAACATTGACCACCATTGCTATGCCGATGACACCCAAATCTATGTAGCGCTATCACCAAATGACTATCGCCCCATAGATCTACTGTGCCAGTGCATTGAGCAGGTCAAACACTGGATGTGCCAAAATTTCCTTCAACTAAATGAGGATAAAACTGAGATAATTGTTTTTGGTGCTAAGAAAGAAAGGTCTAAAGTCATCCAACACCTTCAATCACTGTCCCTGAAAACCTCAAATAAAGCCAGAAATCTTGGGGTTATTATGGATTCTGATTTACATTTCGACAGTCACATCAAATCAGTAACAAAATCGGCCTACTATCACCTTAAAAATGTAACAAGACTTAGAGGGCTCATGTCAGCTCAAGACTTAGAAAAACTTGTCCATGCCTTTATAACCAGTAGGCTAGACTACTGTAACGGTCTGCTTGCAGGTCTTCCTAAAAAAACTGTCAGGCAGCTACAGCTTGTTCAGAACGCTGCTGCTAGAGTTCTAACAAAGACCAAAAAATGTGAGCACATTACACCAATTCTTAAATCATTACACTGGCTTCCTGTACGTCAGAGAATTGATTTCAAAATCCTCCTGCTCACATATAAATCACTTCATGGTCTAGGGCCGAGGTATATCACTGATATGCTCCCACTACATAAGCCTTCTAGATCACTAAGATCCTCTGAGACCAATCTGTTAGTGGTTCGCAGAGTAAACTCTAATCAAGGGAAAGCATCTTTCAGTCATTATGCAACAAACAGCTGGAATAAACTTCCTGAAGATTTGAGACTTTCACCCACTCTGACCACTTTTAAAACTAGACTGAAAACTTTTATGTTCACCTTAGCTTTCTGCTAAATCTTCGCACTTTTAACGTCCGCACTGTTTTGATTATTGTCTATGTTTTTATTCTCTTTGTCTTCCTGTAATGCATTTGAATTCATGACATGTTGTGCTGTGAAGCACTTTGAGTCTGCCTTGTGTATGAAAAGTGCTATACAAATAAAGCTGCCTTGCCTTGCCTTGCCTACCGTAGATAGACTACTACTTTACTATAAAGTAACAAAGCCAATACAATACTTTCAATAATTATAAAATATGATAGAAATGGCAATTAATTCAGACAATCAGACAACTCTTCCTAAGAAAATATTATATAAGATTTTGACTTTATCAACCTGTCCTGTATCTAGGAGACCACATTTTATATTACACATGTTCGTGATATTACAAATTTGCCTGTGTGATAAGGGTGTAGACTGCAGAGTTCAAGATTTTGTCCTTATCGCATTATGAATGAGTGTGAATCTGTTGCACGCTTCCCAGCACCAGGTTGTGCATTTGAGTAGGCCTTGACCTGGGGGACATATAGGGTGAGGGGCTCAAAGTGGGAGGAGTCAAACGTTTGACATGTTTGATAGGACCCGGGGAACATAGGTACGCTCCTTGAGAAAGAGGTCTCTAACACGGCCATTCTCAAAGCCGTCTTTGAGCTGAAGGGGCACTTCCTCGTTTTGAACAAAGGATAAATAAAAACTGCAGACATCATTGAGGTAAAAGAAGAGATGAAAGGCTGTGGGTTTCAAGTAAAGGAGGAGGAGAACAAGGCGAAAAAGCTAGATGAGTGCATAGAAGAACTAAAAGGGGAAAGCGAAGAAGAGAGATACAGCAGAAGATGGAATTTACACCTAATCAACCTCCCAAAAGAGAGAATGAAGATGTAAGAGAGGAAGTCATGAAGATAATGAGTTGGATTGCACCAACTGAGCATTCCTTGTTTCCTGATTGACTTCGCACCCAACTCTTATTCGGTTCGACATGTGTATCTTCATGTAAAAGATTTGGAAGGATTCTTGCAATGCTGACATTACGAAGCGGCTGAATCTCTGTATTGCTGAAGACCTGACACGCTCTGACAGAGATACAGAAACAAACTGTGCCCATGGTCAAGCAGGCCGGAAAAAGGACAGAGAGATATTCGGTGGTGGTGACACTTGTTGCTGAAACACCCAGTATTGAGTTGTCGCAAGTACATTTTGGCAAGTGGAAAATTAAATAGCCTAATGTTTAATTATGATAAGGCCTTAAAACGACTGTTGTCAATTGGTACTTTCAGCGTTCAGGGGTATTTCTCATCACTACCAAAAGGTAAAGAGTTACAGAGAGCTCTTATCTTCTGTTTCATGAGGCACGTTTCCTTTTAGGTCAAATGTGGACGCTGGGAAAGTTGCAGGACACGCCCTCTCAAAAGTGCACTCACTCGGCATGTCTCCATTACAAAGAAGGGCCCCAGAGGGATTTACAATATTCCAGAGGCGACGTATTTACTCTGAATGGATTTCATTAGTCAAGTGATTGTTAAAAATACTTGATTTATTCTGAAATACTGTTATTTTTTATCGATCAGAATTTGATAGAATATCCGCTGTGACTACACCACTGCTGTACTAGCATGTTTTCTTTTTTAAATAACCAAGGCACCTTAACAAAAACATTTCCTTTTTCTTTTTTTAAAGATAATTTTTTGGCAGTCTTTCAAGCCTTCTATTAGATAGGACAGACAGGAAATGGGGTGAGAGAGAGAGAAGGGGGAGACATGCAGCAAAGGGCCTCGAGGATTTTTACATACAGTCTCTTTACATGGGGCGACTGCTCTAACTACTGTGCCACCCCCCCCACCCCCCCACCCCCCCCACTAACACACACACACACACACACACACACACACAAAAACCCTTTATTTTGTGTGAAAAGATTTCAACAATGTTTTCTTCTATAGGATTCAAAAATGAATAGTTAGTGTAGAGGCCCTTGCTTTTGTAGTGATGTGAAAGTGTTTAAAGGACTAATCCGTTATGGATTCACACTCACCACTTAAACACAGGTACAGTCCAGAATACGGGACAAGAGGCTGATGGCTCCAAAAAAATTACAAATTTTTTTTTCAATAAAATCTCAGGTAAAAAAACATTTTTTTTTAGCTAACTACACCACCAGGCACTAACTACACCACCAGGCACTTGTTAGTTAAGACAATAAGTTGGGTAGTTAGTTAAACACTAATGCAATTAATTCAATTCAATTCAATTCAATTTCATTTATAGTGCCAAATCATAACAAAAGTTATCTCAGGACACTTTACAAACTAGGTAAAGACCACACTCTATGACTTATATATGATAAACATAGACCCAACAATTCCCCCGTACAGTACGGTGGCAACGAAAACCTCCCCTATAACAGGCAGGAACGTCAGACAGACCCAGCTCTGTGGAGGACGGCCATCAGTCTGCACCGGTTGGGGAGGAAGAAAAGTAGAGAGAAAGATAGAAAAGACGGACAGATGGACAGAGAAAGACAAAGACAGACACAAAGACAGAGACAGACACACTTCCAGTAACTATAATAATATCTATAGTAATGTGAATATGACTTATATGTTATGGCAGTTAATACAGCAGAATAGTAAAAACAAGCACAGCTAAGGTTATAGATTATAATAGTAGCAGGAAGCGTCATGCAGGACCACGGCAGCAGGCACCACCACGATCAGCAGAGACCTGCGAGACGACAAAGCACAAACAACTCCGGGGAAGAAGTTGAATTAGTAACATGTATTGATGAGACATGAATGATACAGACGGAGAGGAGAGAAGCTCAGAGTATCAGGAACAGGATTATCCCCCGGCAGACTAGGCCTATAGCAGCATAATTAAGCAGAACAAAATCAGCTTAAAAATAACAACATTGCTAGTAAGCCCTGGCTGTAAGCTTTATCAAAAAGGAAAGTTTTAAGTTTACTCTTAAATATGGGGACAGTGGGCCTCATTTATCAATCTTGCGTGAAAACGGGCGCAGATCTGAGCGCAGAATTGAAACATTCGTATCAGACCAATCTCAGCGTACGAATGAGCAGGCCTTGATAAATGCAGCGGCTGAATTTGATCGTCATTAACACGTTACGCCCTTAAATATTCCTGTTTCGGAGGCCTCGCCCACTGAGGTCAAACATGGAGAGAAGAAACACTGGTTAGAAAAGAGACTTTTCTGACACAGAGATCAGCATCCTGACATCCGAGATGGAGCAAAATAAAGATGTGTTTTTTGGCAGTCTTAAGAGTGGAATAAAAGGGGCCCATAAAAACGCTGTATGGAAAAGAATAACGGAGGCAGTCAACCCGAAGCAGCGCTCCACTGTGGCGTGTGTGCGCACTGCTGAACCTGTGCTCCTGCTCTGTAGCGGGGTTTGCCAGCGGGGTTATTAGGTAGTCCTTTAGACCTTTGTCACCTAGAAGAACCATACCAAAATGTTAATCATCTGATATCTTGTTTGATTTAATGCAATTTATCTAGGGTAGCCACTAACCGAGGAGATGACTTTGGCTCTGCAGTGCGCTCTTCTTTTCATTCATTCATCTTCAACCGCTTGTCCCTGTCGGGGTTGTGGGGGGCTGGAGCCGAGCTGTTTTGAAATATAAAAGAATCGTGTGTTGCCACCTGGCCACCACGTTTAAAAGCGATAGCTTGGCATCACAAATCACCTGTACATTTATTGAGTGGTAGATTTGGCTCTTGATGAATGCGTAATCATTCATGGATGGTGCCTTCAGACGCACGAGTACAATCAATTGCTCCAACCACAATTTTTATTTTTTTTATTCGTTTTAAGAATCCGTTTTGATCTGTTCTTAATATGTGACTGCTTATGCTTAATGACAGCTGAGGTTTATTCATTATTTTCAGCCAGATTTTGCTGTGCTGCACCGCAAAAACACTGCTCATATGTACGTACACGATCTCAGACCAGACGTGAGATTTGATTGTAGCTCCCGCTCACGTCCAAATTGATAAATGCCGGAGTTTGCCAGGAAATGGTCGTACACACGTTTTTCTGCTATACGTTCGTTTGATAAATGAGGGCCAGTGTCTGTATTCCGAATAACACTTGGGAGTTGGTTCCACAGGAGAGGAGCTTGGTAGCTGAAAGCTCTGCCTCCCATTCTACTTTTGGAGACTCTAGGAACGACAAGTAGCCCTGCATTTTCAGAGCGCAGCGATCTAGACGGGTAATACGGTACTAATTGCCATTGTATTTCGGACCCAACTCACATGTGACAAAAAAAAGAATAAGACCCCAAAGGGCAAAATATATCAATGCACACAAACAAATCACAGCGCACTTTATGCAGATTTCCACACACTGCCACCAAGCTATGAGCGCACAAAAAGGCCCCACTAAAATAACACTGAGCTTATAATTCTCAATCAACCAAGTTACAGTTTAGGTTTACACGTTACAGAATCTATTGCATCTGCCCAACCTAAATTAATGCCAAAAAGGAAAACAAACAAACAAAACAACCAAAATAACGAAATACATCAAATCAATTAAACAAAAGGACCCAGTACTCTTAATGACTTAGTAGGGGGAAAAACAGCAACAGTCAAAATAATACACAGTCCTTAAGTTCATCCAGGTTTCACCAGGCCAGTGACCTGCTTAATTCTAGGATGACACCTTAGTCATAAACTCTGCTCAAACTATGAACAGTGACGAGATGAAGTTACAGCGTGCCTTTACGGCGAACCCTCTGCCCAACCTCAAGCTGGGCTTGCAAACAATTCCCTGCCGTCTGTCACGCTGCATCAGACACTTCCGTGTCGTGCCGGTAGTAAAGAGGGAGAGAATGTACCCAGCTTCGGTTGTCCCTAAATACCCTCTCGACTGGAAGAAGTGCGCGTGAGCTACGGTGGTTCCGACATAGTCAGCCCTCCCCACTACACTTTGAATGACTTCAGCACATCTGCGCCCACAGGACATCACTAGTTTCTCACACTGCTTTGGTTTGATCTTGGTCCATTCTGACTCAGTCTCTTCCACAGTTCAGTAACTGGAGTGGGTTTCTAACACATCACTTTGTTGGTTCAACAAATTCATTACTTTGGGTTCAGTCTTTCCCCAGTCCTACGCCCAACATAATGTTTTCATCAGACCCAAATAAAGTGAACGTCCTCTCATCACTGGAGTCACTCTGGACCAGTTCTCCTCTGTCCACACAACATGCTCCTCAGCAAAGAGCAATCTAGCCTATTTATTCTTTCTGCTGATGAGAGGTTTGGTCACTGCAGAGTGGGCTTTCCCTCCAAAAAGTCTTAAAGGGGAACTTAAATGAATCTGTGTCCTTGTAAAGTTTCAATATTCTTTAAATCACAGACTGTGAACACCAAACCTCTCTCTGATGGCTGAGAGGGTCATCCCTTTGGACAACTATGGTGTAAGACAGCTGTCAAAAAGACGTATCTGTAATTCTCTAATTCATATTCATAATGTTAATAATTTGTGTCACAAAAGTTGTAGCACACAAAATTCTGTAGTCATATCCGTGAGTCTGTGAAATTGGATGTGGGTTAGGATTGTTTTTATGATCATGAATCAAAAAGCTGGGAGTTCAAAGTCTTGTGAATATGACTCAAATTTCTATGAGAACAGCGTCTTCACTGCGAATACGACTTTGACTTTACGGATAGGAGTAGATAAATGCTGAAATGACGTCACTGAGGTCACAGTCAGGACGCAGGGGAAAGTAATGGAAACTCGATTCTTCCAAACACGCACGTGCACATAGCCCCAGAGCAAAAGTGACAAGTAACAAAATACAAATACTTAGCTACTGTAGTAGATATTTCAGGTATTTGTACTTTACTTGAGTATTTATATTTCTCGCATTAGGCCGCCACGCTAATCTCGCCACTTGCCTTCTCTGCAGGGCTAGCCTTCGCCTCCTGGTCTTTTATAATATGTCTGGTCGAATGTGTCGGCATATTTAGATGGTGTATCCATTAAACGAGAGGAATATTACTATTGTTGTGACTTTCGGGGTACATTTTTTTTTTACTCAAATGTAAATATTATAAAAAGTTGCGGGAGCAAGACGCAACCCGTGTCTAGTCCATCTCAGCCAATCCGGAAGTCCTTGAGGTCAATGAGCCAATGGGAAATGAATGGAATAGAATGGCTGTTGGATATCAGTTCTGTGACGGGCAAAGGAGGCTTTTTCCTTGCCCATGCCTGGCAAAACGACAACATATTATACCACTCTTTTGTTCTGGTCAGGGATTTTCTGCACCACACCACCTGTAGCATCCAGGCAAAGGGTGATGGGTGTTTGTCTTAAATGTTGAGCAAACCTTGATTCCAGTGTCTGTGTGTAAATGTACAGCAAAAGTATCGATTTGTAGGTGCTGAAGATGCATGACTGCTGCTCTCGTTGATTACTTTTGACTTAGCATGAGTTTAAACATTACGCCATCATGGAGCCTTGCACTCTTCTTGACTTCCGATGATATTTTCTTTTAAACATCCTTGGTGAGGCTTCTGGTGACATTACCAGCCATGATCTCTTCGACGGGTGTGTTTTTTAACATACTGTAATAGTAATTGCTGGCACCATTGCTTACAGCTTTGGTAATCTTTCCTCTTCGCAGATAATTCACTGGCCTAAATGTTCTTTGATTGGTACGGTGTCTGACTTCACCTAAGAGCATCACTTTAAAACATATTCTTTTATCTGTTGATTTTGGCCTGCTCTTTTTTGAAAAAAACTGTAGACAGCCTTGCATCCATCAAATGTACAGTGTGCTGAGGCACTAAAAAATGGGGATTTATTTTTACGGCTATCACTTGTCTTCACATTCAGATATTTGAAAGCAAGTGTAAAAGCTGCATTTTCTTTCAAAAATGCATTATAACATATATCAGTCCATGGGGGGGGGGGGGGGGGGGGGTATTCTACTGTTTGGGTTTCAATTTGTTTCAATGTTTTCTTGGGATTGCAATTTTGACAACTTTTGGCTCTGCTTTGCACCTTCTGTAGCCAGTTTTTTGACCATCTGATTCAAGATCAGAACAATGATCACAGAACAATGATCATCTCCATTGTTGAGGAAAGTGAGTAGATCCACTTTCCTCAACAATGGAGACCAGGAAATTGTCTACAGACTGACAGAAATCAATTCATTACATTCTAATTGCTATACTTTGATGTAGCCTGACAAAAAAACAACACTTCAAAGCCTAGCCTTGGTAGCTCAACAAAGTAAATTAACAAAGGTCTAAGTCTACAGGCAAATTAATGCACAGGCTGGCCTAGGCTGCAGCCTAGTGTGTGCAGGGGCCCCGGATGGGCCAGAATATATATTTTTTAATTTACTACACTTGGGCAAAAAAACTTGCCTCCTATTGGGGCCCTTCATTAAAAAAAATGAAGTCGCTTGATTGGATAGATATGGGACACATTTACCCAATCATGTGGCTGGGTTCATAAGGTCAGTTTTGTTGTCAGATGATACCTCACTTACTGTTACTAGACAGTATAGCAAGATGTCAGAAAGGAAATGTGATAGCAGAGCATGAAAAAGAGAAGCACAATGACTGAAAGAACAACGGGACCAAGCTCTACTTAAGAAAATTTCTAAATTGACAGGATTTTTCAAGGTTGCGGACTCTTTATCTGTTCATGAGATCGGTCTAAAGGCTAACGTTAATGTTGGTGCCGCAACTGAAGCTTTGGCCAGGACAAAGACAGCAGCCAAATTGACCGCAACAGTGCCTCCATATCTCACTCAGATCAGGAGTCAGAGACAGAGGGGTCGTAACTTCAACTACCCAAAACAGCGGTATGTTGTCCCACTAACACCCGGGTAATTAGCCCAGATGCCCCAGCCATCACGCCCACGGACCCTTCCGTGACAGCCTTGTCCATTACTGCTGAGAGCGTACAAGAGGCCGCCGATTCCTCTACCTCTAGCTCGGATCCTGCATGCTGGGGGGAAATTGATGGAGACATGAGGACATACTGGGTTGAAATGGGACCTGAAACCTGTCAGAACATACACATAGATATTGCTACCTCAGAAAGACAGCCCAAACACCAATAAAGGTACTTTTCAAAAACTCTGCTTAATAGGAAACTGGCAAATGGTGAAACTGTGCCAAGAGAATGGTTGCTATATTCTCCCTCAAAAGGTAAGGTGTTCTGTTTTGTGTGTAAACTATTTGGGAGCTGTGATACTCCGTCTGCACCGACAGCAGGCCACAGTGACTAGAAAAATGCCACCGCCAGCATGGCCGAACATGAAGGATCGGAGCACCACAGAAAGGCTATGATAGCTTATGTTATGGGCTGTGCTGAAAAACCAAACTGAAAAAACAATTTGACAGTGAATGTGAATATTGGACTAAGTTTTAAAGACGGTAGTTGCTGTAGTGACATTTTTAGCAGAGCGCGGACTTCTTTTCAGGGGCCACAGAGAAACTTTTGGGCAACCTGATAACGGGAACTTAATGGATGTGCTGGAGGTTATAAGCGAATTTGACCCGTTCTTTCAAGTGCATATAGAAAAATATGGCAGCGCAGGCAAGGGAACACTAAATTGATGGGAGAGCGGGTCCTTACAGTGCGAATCAGTCAGTTAAAAGTGGCAAAATACTTTTTGCTAAGTGTGGACTCCAATCCAGATGTTGAGCACAGGGACCAGCTCATGTTCATTATGCGCTATGTGTCACCTGATGGCTGCATCCAAGGGTGTTTCGTAAAGTTTCTGCCAATTGAGAGTCATTCAGGAGAGTCACTTTGCCAGTCTGTTCTTGGTGTTTTGCGACCCATTGATACCAACAACTGCAGAGGCCAGAGGTTATGAGAATGCAGCCAACATTTCTGGGATTTACAGTGGCCTACAAGCACGTATTAAACAGATTAACCCTTTGGTCGAGTGGGTGCTGTGCGCTGCACACACACTAAATTTAGTGTGGGTTAACTGTGTTAACTGTTGTCTTGACATGGAGGAATTTTTCAACTTTGTACAGACACTTTTTAAAGTCCACGTCCTGCTAGCAGACAATTACAGTGGGTTTACAGCCTAATGACAACCATAGAATAGAGACATTAAAAAGTCTTTCAGACACTAGATGGTAAGCACATGTGCAAGCAACAAAGGCACTGAACCAGAACTATGCCAGAATTCAAGAGTCACTGCAAAGTTAAGTGATGACAAAAACCAAAATCTAACCACTCGAAATGAAGCCCGGGTTCTGTGTGGTATGTGGAACAACATAGTCCAACGTTTTCACAAGACCAGCACGGCTCTACAGGCAGTTGAACAGGATTTATGTGATGCTGTTACTCTGATCAGCTCATTGAGGGATCATTTGGCCAGCCTAAGGGATGTTTTTGACAAGTTTGAGAGCGATGCAAAAATAATGTCTCCAACTGTGTCTTAGCACTACAAAGTGGACACACAGAGGCTAGACTTGTAGTTCACCGGTCTTGGTCTCGAGACCCACCCACCCCCACCCCCGTTCCTGAAGCACGGTCACTAATTCACAAAGGAGGCGGCAAAATTCTGGCGAATTCGTCAGTTGTCAGGTTTGGTTTTATAGACCATAAAGAGTTTGTAGCATTGATGTCTGTTTGGATTTCAGTGTTTCACACTGAAAACTGTGACGGTGTCGCTGCACACAATCTGTCAATTCGTGACCATGAGAACACACACACACACACACACACACACAGGCTTAATCCCTCTCGTGCCTACATGATCGACAAGCAATGCAGCCTTATTGTATTATTATATATTTGATTTGATTAAATGTTTGATGTGGTATGTATAATGGTGAAGTCCTCTTCTGTGTGGCCCTATGAGCCTATCATCACTACAGCTGCAGAAACATCAGACCTTATAGAGTAGAAGTGTATTTTCTGATTGGTTTCATTCCTTCCTTCCTCTAACAATACACATGAGTTAGTTGGCTCATACAGCGGCCATGCTACATATGCTACACATTTTTGATTTTTAGCTAATTGATGAAAACATTTAGTGAGTTCACACACAAGACATGCACTGTCTCTGTATTATTGTGCCTGTAGTTGAAGTTGAAGTCCACTTTAGTAATACAATGTGAGACTGGTTTTGAGTCACTGGGTCACATGACGTGGAAGCTATTGAAAAAATAATAATTTCTGCATATTAATATTCATAAAAAATAGACAAAGCACTAAAATAGCACAAAAAGTGGTGTTTCTTATTTGATCCATTTAGTAATACAATTGGATAGTGGTGTGGGGTCACTGGGTCACATGACGTGGAAGATATTGAAAAAAAATGATAATCTATAAAATATCCTTCAACCTCTTGTCCCTATCGGGGTCATGAGGGGCTGGGGCTGATCCCAGCTGACATCGGGCGTGAGGCGGGGTCCACCCTGGACAGGACGCCAGTCTATCACAGGACACATAGAGACAAACAGAGACAAACAACCATTCACACCTACGTGCAATTTAGAGTCATCAATTAACCTAACACGTGCACGTCTTTGGACTGTGGGAGGAAACCGGAGAATATGGAGAAAAACCCACGCAGACACTGGGAGAACATGCAAACTCCACACAGAAGGGCCCCAGCCTGGATTCGCAACCAGCAACCCTCTTTCTGTGAGGCGACTGTATGTTTAGGTCATATCTCCATGATAACACTGAGGGGGGTTTTTGTACCAGGATAGTTTTTATTTTATTGGAGGTTTATGGGTGTCCTCTTGAGTGACAACTAGCCTCTGGCCCTCACTTCTCCTCGGAGGTAAACGTCAGCCAGATGGACGTATGTCCCTCCCCCAAACGTCACATCCACACCCTTTTTTGGTAAGAGGACATGAGTCTGACAATATGGCGACTCCCTTAGGACAATTCAAGGCTATGAAAAGAGGCAGGGACCCAAATCAAACATGGCGGTGCTCTGGGGGTATGATGGATGTGCAGTGGAACTGGAGCTGCACTGTTCTTTCTATCATAGTCCGCCACCTATTGTGCATCATGGCAATTGCAGACCAGATTTTACTGAGCATGTGTCATACCCCCAAAGCACCGCCATCTTTGATTGGTGATTTAGCGTCTTTGTACTAGCCTTGGGACGATTGGATCAAGTTGAGGGCTACGTCCCTTTTTTATAAAGTCTATGTAAAAAAAATGTATGACTGAGACGTCGAAGGCCCAGTGCCAGACCCCACTGTAGTTTAATTGTTCTTTTTCTTGGCTGTTATTAAATCAAGTTCCAGCAGGAAATTATTAATCACACCATAACACATGCTGCCACACTATTTATTTTAATTTCAATGTTTCACAAGCATTAATGATTACACAATTGAGGGGCAACTGTATTACACAATAGTATTTATTTTTTACATACTCTTTTACTTTTCAAATATAAATGGAACTGTTGAGTAATCCACCGTTGTTATTATGGATTGTCAGCTTGTCTTGTCTCCATGCACCTCAGTGACTATTTGCTTACATTACTCAGAATTCTATGGAGAAACCCCAGATTACTGAATTCATCCAAAAATGAACTTAGTTGATGAAGTGACTAGACCTGATGTAATCGGTGGATTTTTTTTCTTTACGAACCAATGTCAGGACAAGTATTGTATATAATAATACAAAAATCAGAATGATTATCTGCAGTATAATTGTACAGTAGGTAAATATAAAATATCCGGTAAATATCCAAAGTATTCAATTAGAATGGATTCATTCATAAATGCAGTGGTTGTTAGCAAGGAAGCCATGTTGTATATTAAGACCAGCCACAGGTCCTGGATCTCTACACCACCACAGAGGTCAGACTGATGTCACCATCTATCTCCAGCGTGTTAATGTGTTGGAGAGGACTGAAACGATGCCTGTAGGTGTGTTTCTGCATCCCATTGGCAACAATCCTGAAGGACTGATTCTCACAACAGATAGTCAACTGTAAGAAGAAAAAAATGGTTAATACTTTAAGCATGGGCGTTAGGCATGTCTCCCTCGAGTCTGGCAAGCAGTGAACCACAAAAGGCAGTTTTCCCTCCAACTGAAACTCGGAATATTGATGGAAAAGACATGATAAAATATAGGGATATCTGTCAAATAATGCTGGAGATCAAAATTAGAGAACAAATTATTAATAATTGTACCAGAGGCCCAACTCCGGCTGCAGAAAACATCCCCCAAACCATGATATAACACTGCTAGAGTTCAGTTTATTTGTGTCTGATGGGAAACATTATGTTGGCCTCTACACTTCCTGTTCATTTTTGAATCCTATAGCCCCAAGAAAACATTCAGGGGTTAAAACTAACTTTTTTCACCACATCCCGAACAACATTTTGAACGGCCCTGAATCGTCGCAAACTTTCCCCCAAAATCTTTTTTACATTTGGAGTTATAATATAATAAAAACACAATACATTATGTTGATAAAATAATATTTTTTTTTCCAGACTACATTTGTTTATCCTGTACCTCTTTTATATTGTTTTTAATTGTTCTTTAATTGTTTGTTTGTTTCATGCACCAAAAGGAGTTGCACAATTTCGTTGTCGGCAATAAAATGGCAATAAAAGCTATTTTATTTATTATTTATAACAGAACTGTGGTCTACGTGTTTTTTTACTGTGGGCTACATGACTACGAGTTTATTCGTCATGAAAACATTGTACCAGCAAGTATCAGGTGTTTTATAAACCGAAATAATGATAATACACATAGTTTTAGAGCTGGCTATCTCTGAAGCTAACAGACTGCCATGAAATAAGGTGACCAGATTTCTGAGACAAAATTCAGGGACCTTTTTGGTTCAGAGGCGTAAAAATCTCCTAAACATGACCAGTATAAAGTCAGTTTGGTATTCAACATTCATTTGATATTCAGAATAAAAAAATATTATGCATTTAAATCATTTCATTGGATTATGTCAAACCACTTGTGGAACTTAAAGACTAATATTCCTCATGCATCACAAAGCTTGTTTATGAATAATATATTTTTTATGATTTTTTACAAAACTTAAATCTATTATGATTCCTTATATATAAATATATATATCTTCTGACCTGGAGATGTCAAACCACTTTGGCTTTGGCCTGTGAGTAGTAGGGTGCGCAACTATACGTGTTGTTTGGTCAACATTTACGTGTTTTCATTTTTCCTATACTACATCTTCAGATCTTCCAGTCACAATGACAGGTAACTGAAAACGGAGACTGTCCCCGGAAACTGGGGACGTTTGGTCACCCTACCATTAAAAGCAATTGGTAATAACCCTGCTAACGTAAACTTTGACAGTCTACCTGTTGTGTTGATGGTGGATAACTTGTGGATAATTTGCTTTTACCACCATAACCAGAAAAGTCGAGTATAATAACCAACCATCTGGGTGTGGTGAGTATACAGTTTGGTGTGTTATTACCTTGTTTTAACAGTATAATAGTGTACAACTGCTAATGTTAGCTAGCTAGCAGACGCTGCTAATCTCCTCACCAGTTACTACTAGTGTATAGACAATAAGATAAAAGTGATGGAATATGTAAACATAATAATATCAGGGGGTGCGTAGACATGATTGAATGTGTGGGAGGTATCAGTAATTATTTCAAATTACAATTCCCACACTTTCCTAGCTTCCTAGCTTAAACTGCTATTGTTAGCCACTAGGGGTGGAACGATTCAGGAAATCCCCTGTTCGGTTCATATCACGGTTTTGGGGTCACGGTTTTTCAGTTTGGTTCGTTTTTATTTCTATTTCTTTTAGATTCTAAAAATACCATGTATCATATCTATAGCCTAATAATTAGATTATTCATAATCAGATATTCTTAAGGACATGACATGCAATCATGCAAAAACTGAAAAATTGAGGCAGCTTGTTTAGGGATTAATAATCTTAAATTATAGTGAAGTGAGATTTTGAAACAGTAGGAGAGACATTGCTGCATTTACGCGTTTATTTATCTATTTGGCAAAAAGGTAAACAATTGTTTGCCTTCTAGGTAAGAATATAAACACTTTTACATTATCAAATCTTAGAAAAAAATAAAGAAAATAGGTTTTCTTTCACTAAAATATGCACAAACAGCAATCACTGAACTGACTGAATAAAGGCTACATCAGGGGCCGTAAAAACATGAGCATCGCATTAATGGATATTGTAAAACAATGCAGTGACATAGGAGTACATATATTGTCTTTATTTTATCAATGTAAATATTAGTCATGACCTCAAAGTGCAACAAGCTTGTCAAAAACAATCCTTGTTAAATGAACAAACCTGTTAATATTCTACTTTTTACTGCTCTACATTTATCAGAATCAGAATCAGAATCAGAATCAGGTTTATTGCTAAGTATGTAAGTACAGAGAATTTGACTCCGGCTTATGCTTTGCTCTCAGTTTCCAAACATTTAACAGGACAAACCTAAACATAACAATAACAATAACATTTACATAACAATAACAGAACAATAACAGAACAACACAGAACAATAATTTAAGATAAAAAATAGAGGTAATATTAAAAATAGGTTAACAAGTAAATATGAGAAATTTAAAATAGAAAGATAAAATAAGTGTGTAAAGTAAAGTGACCAGGCTGTTCTAAATATCTTTGTTATATTATTTTACAATGATATACATAAGGTGCATAAGGTGTATTTGTCTTTGGCATGTGTGTGTGATGTGTCGGGTGGGGTCAATTGTTCAGCAGTGTGACGGCCTGGGGGTAGAAACTGTTTTTATGTCTGGCTGTTTTTGTGTACAGAGTTCTGTAACGCCTGCCAGAGGGGAGAAGTTCAAAGAGGTGATGTGCAGGGTGTGAAGTGTCTGCAGAGATGTGAAATGCCCTTTTCCTGACTCTGGATGAGTGCAGGTCCTGGATAGTGGGCAGTTTGACACCAATGATTCTCTCTGCAGTCCTGATTGGCCGATCCAAACCAAACAATGATGGAGGTGCAGAGAACAGACTGAACTACTGCCGTGTAGAACTGGATCAGCAGTTCTTGGGGCAGGTTGAACTTCCTCAGCTGACGCAGGAAGTACATCCTCTGCTGGGCCTTTTTGATTATGGAGTCCACGTTGTGGCTCCACTTCAGGTCCTGGGAGAGGATGGATCCCAGGAACCTGAAGGTTTCCACAGCAGACACGGTGTTGTTGAGGATGGTGATGGGGGGCAGTGTGGGGGGGCGGCTCCTGAAGTCCACTGTCATCTTCACAGTTTTGAGCGTGTTTAGCTCCAGATGGTTCTGACCGCACCAGAGGGCCAGCTGTCCCACCTCCCGTCTGTAAGCAGACTCGTCACCGTCCCGGATGAGACCGATGACGGTTGTGTCGTCTGCAAACTTCAGGAGTTTGACAGATGGGTCACTCGAGGTGCAGTCATTTGTATAAAGGGAGAAGAGCAGTGGAGAGAGCACACACCCCTGGGGAGCGCCTGTGCTGATGGTCCGGGTGCTGGATGTGATCCGCCCCAGCCTCACCTGCTGTCTCCTGTCAGTCAAAAAGTTAGTAATCCACTGACAGGTGGAGGCTGGGACGGTGAGCTGGGAGAGTTTGTAGTGGAGGATGTCCGGGATGATTGTGTTGAAAGCCGAGCTAAAGTCCACAAACAGGATCCTTGCATAAGCCCCCGGGGTGTCAAGGTGTTGCAGGATGTGGTGCAGTCCCATGTTGACTGCATCATCCGCTGACCTGTTTGCCCGATATGCAAACTGCAGGGGGTCCAGCAGGGGTCCTGTGATGTCCTTCAAGTGGCTCAACACCAGTCTCTCAAAGGACTTCATGACCACAGATGTGAGGGCCACAGGCCTGTAGTCATTTAGTCCTATGATTGCTGGTTTCTTGGGGACCGGGATTATTTATTATTATTTTTATATTATTTATCTAATTACTTCAGTTACTAGTTACTTTACCAGGCTTACAAGTACATATGAAACATTAGTTTATTCATCAGAAACTGGACTGACACAAATGAACGTAACATGAATGCAGAGTACCATGATTTTTATCAACTTCTCCTCTATACACGCAGATATGGCTGCAGAGTAAACTCAGGCTTCACAGAGACAGAAACTAAAACTTCTCTGTCCGTTCTCTGGTGTACTGGTGGTTTTCTGTGTCAACTTTTTTTCAGAGTAGAAAGAGACATTGATGTGGTGATTTAACCACGGATTTAACCAGACAAAAACGATTGAGAACAACAAGAGAGCGGAGCTTGGTGAGCTGTTGCCAAGAGGATTCAGAAACCCACGAAGAAGAGCGTAGCGGGAGCGTTGTGGCCGCACGCCTACAGGGAGCACATGGAGCAAGTCTCGCACCAGGGTTTGACGCGCTGAGACGGTAGCACTGAGACGGTAGCACTGAGACGGTAGCGCTGAGAAAGTAGCACTGAGACGGTAGCGCTGAGACAGTAGCACTGAGATACGAGAAAGGACAGTGGTCATGAAGGCTTACGCTACGTTGCACCTCATAAACCGAACAGTACACACGTGTACCGAACCGTGACAAGCGTACCGAATGGGACAGTTTAAAAAAAAAAAAACGTTCACCCCTAATAGCCACTAAAAGCTTTCTGAGTCTCACATGCATCGTTATCGTAGCAGAGAAGGACGAAAGTGCCAGTGGTGCTTCTAACGTTACTGGCCTAACGTTACCTCAGGCTCTTTGGGTCTCTGTGGGGGGTTGGGCTCTGTGCTGGGGCTGGTTGCACTCAGACGGCCCCTCTTTTGGCTTCAGCCACTGCAGCACAGTGACAGCAGAGAGTAATACAGTATGGTGACAGCAAAGTATCCTCATCTCAGCTCGAGCGGCAATCAGTGCGAGAGCAGACAGTGTTGAGAAAAATGAAGTCAGTGCCCACAAAACTGTCTTCGTCCTGAGGTCGACCCAAGAGTGAACATTTATCCTCCCGATGACAAATAATTACGTCCCGGGGACGACGGGACATCGTTAATATTAATCCCTGAAACATTGTTGAAATCTCCTCTTCTGACACAGTGGTTACTGTTCTTTAATTTTGTTCACTGTTTTTTTCACTAAATAAAGGTTTCTGTTGAAGTGCCTTGGTTATTTAAAAAAACATGCTAGTACAGCAATTCTATCAAATTCTTAACAATACAAAATAACATTTTAGAATAAATCAAGTATTAATAATATGTTCTCTAATTTTGATCTCCAGTTTATATACACAGTATTTGTCCTGTACACATAAGCCCTTTTTATTAAGGGTATAATTTCCCTCGCTTCAAACTGGACTGGACCTGCTGTGACTTCAACACATTGACATTTTTCGCAATATTTTTAGGCAAGTTTTGAATGGGAAAGTTTTTGTAAATCATTCAGATGATGTCTGCATATTCATGAGTGACCTTATGCTCTGCATTGTGAACTCTCAAAAAGACTTAGACGTAGAATTCAGAACTATACTAAATGGTGTCCATCACAGTGAAGGAACAAATTGTATTCCTGCACAATGCTGTTTTGAGAGCTAGTTTACTTATGCACTCAGCTCAAGTGCTATACAATGATGGGCAAGCTGTTCTCTGAATCTGCATGCACAAAATGTGGGCACATTATGTGAAATCAGTGTATAAAGTGTTTGCATTGGTACCGTGAAAGGCTTTCCACGGAGGAAGGGCATCCCACCTCCGCGCTCCTCAGCACCCCACTGCTCCCCCTGCTTGGTGTTTCGAACCACAGCGCTGTCGTTGAAACGTGGGTTGTAATGCAGAGCGATGCCAGAGTGATGGCTAAGATTCACAGCAAACCTGAGAGGAAACACAGAAACACTGCATGAATGATATTTAAGACATTTAAAACAATGGTGGCAAAAGGTTTACGTTGGTGTGATGCGGAGATGTGTTTACTGCAGATTTGGTCGGATGAAATTATTCAAAAACAGTCGACAAGACGCACAAAAACTCTGAGGTCTACGGAAAGATTTGTAAACAAAGAGACGCATCGCAATGATGTCAATCAATGCGTGTGACGTGTTACGGCGTGATGACGTATAGGCAGCAAGAAGCATTTGCGCGAGGCCCAGGTAGTGTGAGTACAAACGGGCCTGGCCAGCGGGGGGAGAGGGAGGGGGGCAAGTACCCTAAAGCCCGGGGCACGGTACGGATGGACAGTGTGAGTGCGCCCTAAGAGCCTGATGAGCTGTGATGAACCTTGAGGCACTGATAGTTTTCTATTGCAATATCTAGTAATACTTGGAAAATCTATTGAGAAATGGTTTATAGATAAAATAACCAAACTGGATTATCTGCTTTTGGCTAATCCAGACAATACTTGATCATCAATTTGCAACATTGTATACAACTGTACAAATGGTCCTAGTTCATGTTGTCGTATTCCTGTTTGATCCTGTTTTATAATATTATGAGTTGGTTTCCTGTTTAATTTTTAAGTTATCTCCTCTTGTGCCCGGTTTTGTTCTCTTTCTATGTATGATTGTCTGCCCCGCCCTTACGTGTTCCACCTGTGTTCATGGCCCTCCCTAGCTGTGTCTTGTCTTTGATTAGTCTTGTCTATATGTACACTGGTCCACTTTTGTGGGGCATCTGCGACATCAGACAACTTTTTAAAGTGTTGTTATTGATGTTGTTTATATTGTTTTTATTTAAAAAATTCTACCTTCATTTTTTGTAATTTTCTCCCCGTGGTATCGAAAGTGATATAGAGTATTTTCCTGGGTATCAGAACCAACCTTGAAATTCTAGTATCGTGACAACCTTAGTCCCTGTATGAAGGGTTGTTGTGTGGGAGAAGTTCGGAGAAGTCATAAAGAAGGACTTTTGGGCGGCACCAAGGTGCTCTTGGAAAACCTTTTAGATAACTAATTCAACTGTTAGCCATTATCCATGATTTTTAACTAACTGCTTCAACTTTTAGGATATGTCATGCAGAGTGTGAGGATTAATATTGTAGAATTATGGTAGATAATGGTTTGTTGGAGACGTAGAGAAGTGGCAGACATGACTGCACATCTTTGACCAATGGGTAAAGTTATGGCTTGGGGGTCAATGTATAGTTTAAAACTGTAATTAATGGCAATCTGTGTGTATTTATAGTTTGCATTGTATTCTGTTTTTTTATGGGTTGAATTGTATTCTCAAGTACTCTGCGTACACAGTCCTCAGTCTGGATGTGTAGTGTTATGTTGTTTGATATCAAGTCAGACCTTGTGGCATTGGGATGAACAGTCCCCTGGATAGTGATGATCCGGCCAGGTTTAAATCCACCGCTGATGATGCTCTTGTATGGAACAGCCTGTACAGAGACATAATGGAACACTTAATACAAATACACTCAATTCACCAATCCATTCTTGCTTTAATCTAGTTACATTTATGAAGAGTACTGTTAATCTATAGATCAAAGATGAGAAAACTGCAAGCTGATTTGCTATCACTCCAGTCAGTGATATGATATGCCATTGAAATAGTTAATGAAATACACCTGCTGTGATCACTGAAAAGGGTATGGCCAAAAAGGCACTATGCTTCCAAGTTTTAATGTAGAGAACAGTGCAGCAGGATTGCTTTTTGTAATCTGTGATGTGTGTGTTACAGAAAAGAGAGTGTCACGCTCTATGTAGTGTTCTGTGAACCTGCCTTACTCTTCCTGTTTTCACTCGTAACCATTCATTCAACTATCTTCTGTCCGTCTTCCTTGGACCTTAATCATTCTCTGTAACTTCTAGTTTACCAGTGGGGGTCAATACTACTAAAATTATGTCTACTTCAAACCACTGATGACACATGCTGCTGATGTGGAATGCAAGTTTAATCTTGATGTAACAGGCTGCCTAGTTTGGCTGCCTTGTCAGGAATCCTTCTTTGGAGGGAGCGTTAAAAGGGACCTATTATACTCTTTCAGGTTCATACTAGGGATGCGCATGAGTAATCGATTCCTCCAGTAGTCCT
Source organism: Echiichthys vipera (assembly GCF_963691815.1). NCBI lineage: Eukaryota > Metazoa > Chordata > Actinopteri > Perciformes > Trachinidae > Echiichthys > Echiichthys vipera. The sequence goes on from NC_139830.1 coordinate 31,765,189, forward strand.
CATTTCAAATTAACTTGATTGGTAAACAATGGCACTCAAGTTTTTTTGTGCGCATCTCTTGCTTTTACACAAACACCTTCGATTTTTGGAACCAACTCTTCGCCTTACCATCCCAGAAAAGTTGTCTGACCTACATGATGGTGTTACTGTGCAAGGGCCAGATGATATGGAGGGGATAAGCAGTGACGTTTAGGGCCGCAACGTCGCAAGGACAGATATTGTTTTAATAAAATGGTGGTTAACGCAGCAGGGTCAAACTCATCATAACTCCGACTATCTTCAGGACGATCACTGTGTCTCTCCAGGTTTAAGGCTCCTGTCATGGTAAGCTAATTGTCTCTGTAAACGGTATCACTGTAAACTGTGTTGTGATTGACGGCTTGTCATGAAAGGAACTTGTTTTAGAGATTTTTGGCGCCATCTGCTGTTGTGATTGTATACTGACATGTAACTCTCAAACTCTGACTCAGTAGGTGCGTTTCCATTAGGGGTGAGTACCTGGAATGAGGCTGGTCTATCTCGCCGAAACACCCCTCATTTTTTTTCCCCCTGTGGGAGAGCAGGAACGTTTTTTCCCCTAAGAGAAGCCCGGTTGCTAATTGGATGTAACTATAAGTAGGATGTGACATGTGGTAGTACAGACACCACAGCAAAACGCCGAAGTAGACACTTTTATCCAGTAGTGTAGTAGAACGAAGCGTAGAAAATTATCTGTGCACGCAAATCTTTGCACAGGCTTGTTAAAATGAGTGTTGGATTCTGACTTGTGGTCCTTTGTTACATGCTCCCTCTCTCTCTCTCCCATTTTCACATACACACACACACACACACACACACACACACACACACACACACACACACACACACACACACACACACACACACACACACACACACACACACACACACACACACACACACACACACCGTACTGCGACCGGGGTGACAGCCTATCTGTCAACACACACTTTTACAGCGCTCAGAACTTTTTAAGGGGGAGTGTTTTCTTTCATGTTACTTAAATTGACGTTGTGAATCATACGGGCCACCTTAAGTCAAACTGCGACTATTTTGTATTTCTCACTTTGACAAAGAACGGCATGCCACTGTCGAAACCCATTCAGAGTGATACGTCAACTCTGGGGTCTCGTAAATCCACATAAATCAATTCCATTCACATTGTATTGAGATGGAGCCAAACCTATCTACATGGCAAGATAGCACTAGTATTAAGTGCAAAATGTGTTTGTTTTTCTTGCAATTTGTGTGACTAATCAGAGCAGCTGTTTAAAATGTTCTCTAACTGTAACTCCACCATGCCTTATACTCACAGGCACTGCAGGAGGAAATCCTGGCTGCGAGGGAAACTCAGGCTGCGAGGGGAACCCAGGCTGCGAGGGGAACCCAGGCTGCGAAGGGAACCCAGGCTGAGGTGGAAACCCAGGCTGAGGTGGAAATCCAGGCTGAGATGGAAACCCAGGCTGAGGTGGAAATCCAGGCTGAGATGGAAACCCCGGAAAAGCAGGGAAGGCAGCCTGGGTGGGATAGGCTACCTGTGAAGCAAACAAAGGCTGAGCAGGAAATGCCATCTGTCCAGGAAACTAAACACAAAAGGAAACCACTTGAATCTCATTCATCCTTCTGTAATACTGTTCACATAAAGTACATGAAACACAATTAATGCCATACTTAATTCTAGCAGAATCCTCACCATAGAGTTCTGGAAGGCAATAGAAGAAATTTCTACTTTCCCAGCTACTGAGATGGTGTCCACCTGGTGAAACGGGGCACGGTGTCTGTACTCCATAAAGTGACTGCCATTGACATTCAGCTGGAGAGAAAATGTGGAATTTTATTTGTCTACCATTTCTAGGTACAGATTATTTTTCATGAATCTATGCATCTGTAAAAAAATAAAATAAAATGGAAACTGGCCCTGCAGACCTGGTAGGAATCCCGGGAGACCGTGATGCTAAGGCTGAAGGGGGAGCCAGAAGGGAAGGGAGAATGCTTCCTCTCTTCAGTGCCCCAGCTGCCATGCTGTAAGGTGTTGGTAACAACATAACCAGGGTGGTTGTCATATCGTGGGTTAATGTGGAGAGCGATGTCCGCATTGGTCCTGGAACCACACTGTAAATTCACATGGAACCTGGAGTAAAACAGAAGTTATCATTTAATGATCTACAATAAACTGTAATTATTTAGCTTTGTGTATAAATGGCCAAAATTCATTTGCGTTGCGAGCTACCACACCAATGAACCAAGCGGTCTTGAAGTACCCTATTTTCTGAGTTTTTGACCACTAATGGCACTATGGAGCAATGATTTGGTGATTGGATTCCTGATATTTTAACATCACCCGAACAGAGTACCTTTTAATATGCTTAAACATCCATCCATTATGATTGGATTTGATGATGCATAATGTTTCCTAATGTTAAATCACCTAAAACACCTAAAGCCTAAAACAAAATCAGAATGAAATATAAGGATTAAAAAGGTAGCTGCCCACATGAACGTGTTTTTTGAGCTTTAAACTAAATTATATGATTGCACTTTGGTGAAACACATCGATGCTGGTGCATTTCATGGGTTGAAAATGGCTCAACACGCCCCCTACTGTTTTAAATCAGCCCTAACTTTGCAAATCAAATGCTGCGGTAGATTCGACCGGTTGGGACGTCTCTATGTCATCAAATTTAAAAATGTTAACTGTTATCCATGAGTCTGTGGTGGGCAGCCCCCCTCGCCCTCTTTTTGCCCCCTCTAAGCCCTTTGCACACTTTGTTGCATTTTTCAGAATGATGCAGTGGGTGGAGTTAGGCTCAGACCTGAGGGTAAAGATACACTTCAATAACCTAAGCATAAGGGCAGTATTTTAACAACTGTGAAACAAAAGACACAATCTAAATATATGTGATATACACTGGAACAACAAATTATCAGTACTTGATTTATTCTGAAATATAGCTGTGGCTATACCACTGCTGTACTAGCATGTTTTTTAAATAACATCCTGTCCATCCTTCCACCCAATGTTCGGATTAACAGAGATCAAATGATGAAAAGAGCAGCCTGACCTATCGGCTCCAGGCAGGACTCGTCCACTGATGCTTATGGACTTCCCCTCCTGCAGACCACCTTGGATTGATCCAGTGAAGGGAATTCTCTGCAAAACAAGGGACTCACACGTAAATAGCAGTGATTCATTCTAACTGCTTTTAGACTGGTTATTTCTTGTATAAAGCCCTTTGAGGCACATGTGAGCTTTGTGACATCAGGCAGTGTTTCCCCTACATGCATCCAGTAGAGGAGGTGCACCGCTCCTTGTTGAAAAAAAAAATATATATATATACTGTATAAATATATGTGTATATATATATATATATATATATATATATATATATATATATGTACCAGGGCCGCAGAACTGCAGAAGGGCTCAAAGCTGCAGCGCTCCAAGGCGGCAGCCATTTAATACGGGCTAGGGACGACTCACATTAAAATTACAGGCATTTCACCAAGGGAGACTGGCCTTATACAGGGTATTCAATTCAAATCATTTTTATTTATAGTGCCAAATCATAACAAGTTATCTCAGGACACTGTACAGAGTAGGTAAAGACCACACTCTATGACTTATTCATGATTTACATAGACCCAACAATTCCCCTGTAGAGTACGGTGGCAACGAAAACCTTCGCTTTAACAGGCAGGAACGTCAGACAGACCTGCTCTATGGAGGACGGACATCTGTCTGCACCGGTTGGGGAGGAAGAAAAGGAGAGAGAAAGAGAGAAAAGACGGACAGATGGACAGAGAGAGACAAAGACAGAGACAGACACACTTCCAGTAACTATAATAATATCTATAGTAATGTGAATATGACTTATATGTTATGCCAGTTAATATAGTCGAATAGTAGAAACAAGCACAGCTAAGGTGATAGATTATAATAGCAGCAGGAAACGTCATGCAGGACCACGGCAGCAGGCACCACCACAATCAGCAGAGACCTGCGAGACGACAAAGCCCAAACAACTCCAGGGAAGAGGTTGAATTAGTAACATGCATTAATGAGACATGAATGATACAAACAGAGAGGAGAGAAGCACACGGCCGATACAGTGAAACTGCGAATGGCTCATTAAATCAGTTATAGTTAGTATCAGGAAAAGTATTATCCCCTGGCAGACTAGGCCTATAGCCTGTATGGAAACACCACTTGTGTCCTTTTCAGTTTTGAAAAAAAAAAGACCCAACTAAAAGTTAAAGGTCGAATATTACACCGCCATCTAGTGTCTCAAGGTCGTATTTGCCAGGCATGTCACTAGCTAGTGAAAACATTGGGGGCTGTAGCCCAGAAGTTTAATGAGTGACCCGGTGCTCCACCAGCCACATACCTGTCTCCTTGGTGTAGTAAAACATATCTCAGACTATCTCCTTTTAATACAGTCTATTAGTATCTCTCTTAAAACATAATCCTGTTTTCATCATGTGCAGTCACTATGGCAACCGCAGAGGCACTCAGCTGAAAGTCTTTAGTTGGGTTACTGTTAAACCGAAACACCGGCAAGTCGTTCCTCTTTAAGTTTGATTCTGAAGTTATCAAGTCAGTCTGCTTTAAGTTTGATTCTGAAGTTATCAAGTCAGTCTGCTTTAGGTTTGATTTTGAAGTTATCAAGTCAGTCTGCTTTAAGTTTGATTCTGAAGTTATCAAGTCAGTCTGCTTTAAGTTTGATTCTGAAGTTATCAAGTCAGTCTGCTTTAAGTTTGATTTTGAAGTTATCAAGTCAGTCTGCTTTAAGTTTGATTTTGAAGTTATCAAGTCAGTCTGCTTTAAGTTTGATCCTGAAGTTATCAAGTCAGTCTACTTTAGGTTTGATCCTGAAGTTATCAAGTCAGTCTGCTTTAAGTTTGATTTTGAAGTTATCAAGTCAGTCTGCTTTAAGTTTGATTTTGAAGTTATCAAGTCAGACTGCTTTAAGTTAAGAATTTTGCGTTTTTCACTGCTACAATGTGGCTGGTAATCCAACCACATAAAAGTCTACTTTACTTAGGTAATTTCATCATCATTATGTTTTTTTATTTTATTAGACGGCACAGAGGTCCGGGGCTATAGCCTCGAATGCCCAGGGGGCTGTTGCACGAAGGCAGAACTAAGACATGAATGAAAGAGCCTTGAGCTAGTCTGGTCTGATAATCCTGGCTTAATCGGTTGCACGTACACCAAACCTGGATGAGAAGCGGAGTGTATGTCAAGCCAGGTGTAAGTAACTCTGTTGAGTGCGCATTCACAGATTCACTGATGCAGCGTTCTTCTCTTTGTCCAAATAGCAAGAACTAAAACTTATGAGGAAGTGAAGCATGTCGTTAGTTAAAAGGAAAGTTGGCCGCTATTATGAAACAACGGAAAAAAGGGTGCCGACTGAACGCGCAAATGTTCAAAAATATTTGTCACTTTCATTTTTATAAATAAAACAGGTAAACGCTTTACCCTTAAAATCTCTCTCTCTCTCTCTTATATATATACGTTTATATAGGAACAGACTGCTGCTTTATCACAGTGAACAGATAAAGCAGCAGGATGAATCAAGCCTGGAGCAGGCTAACAGCACAGAAAAATCTCCATTGTAACTTATGTGTGTATGCTTTCAAGAAACCGGATCATGGCTAAAGTAAGCCAGGAAAGCAGAATATCCCGGCTTATCCCGAGCCTTGAGTCTGTTTGAACCCATCCCCTCCGGAAAATAGCACCATAAAAACAAGGATTAGAGGATATTGACCGACAGTTAGCGTTAGCCGTTCCAGCTAAGTAAAGATGAAAGTGATATTAGCGATCAAGGAGAACCGTAGCCATTTGGGCGTGCAGCATGCTTTCTCTCAGTCCATGGAGTGAATGCTTGGCCTACATTGACTCTGGTTTTGCCCGTCTCCGCTCACTCAGCTGCTGGGACAAATAACGCCCCCCTTCACTGAAGGGGCTCCGAAGCAGCTGCAGGATTGGCAAACTCCATTTCACCCAGTGCCAGCCTACAGTAGCTGCACCTAACAACAGACAACCCTGGCAACCAGCAACGCCCAATGCTATTGGCTACTACCATGGAAACAGAGCGTGACAGAAAGTCATTGTCAAACCCGTCAAAAATGTTTTTTAATTAATTCAGCTAAATATATTTTTTATGGAAAAGCAATACTTTCATTCTGCACCCCTCAAAACGCATCATGGGGGGCTTTTTTGTTGTTTTTGTTTTTTTTAAATATAGGCTATAGCTTTTAACAAAGATTCTATTGATTCAACCTAATATTACATTATGGGTAAAAATGTCATTATGGTATCAGGACATGTGATTACATTTCTGGTGTTTTATTCCTCAGATGACGTGTTATTGCATTTTGAGGAAATGATTACACATTGTATGCTAGAAGCTCAATCCTGTTGTAAAGTCATTGCAGAAGTGCCACTTTGTGAGTGGTATTCGCAGGTGAAAGGTTACTGAACTTCTGAAAGTGTGTGGAGTCATAACTCTGGGGCTCACAGAGCACAGCTAGTTCCGGTTTGCTGCTGCAGCTGTGTCCTTCTGCTGCATTTCTAAGCACTGGGACATCAACTTCAAAGCGCCAAAGCCTGCCATCCAATACGTTAATAAACATATTGTGCAGCAGTGGATAACTTTGGTTGACATTAGAGCGGTATTCAGCTAGAGCCATTTATGTAAAAGCTCTGCACATGGATATGAAATGGAACTGAGTACAATATTACAAAGAGCCTTCAGTTTTGCTGTGACACTTGAGATTAAGATTTTTATTTCATCAAAATGAAACATCAATGTGTATAGAAAATATATACTGTAATAGTAAATTATAAGAGTCTGCAAACTAACGTAGCCTATAATATATATATATATATATATATATATATATATATATATATATATAGAGAGAGAGAGAGAGAGAGAGAGAGAGAGAGAGAGAGAGAGAGAGAGAGAGATCTATATAGATATATATATATGCTAGAAGGATTATAACTCATGTTTTCATGCCAGAATATTCAAAACAAGTTGTGTTAAAATGTCAGTGTCTAATATAACACCACATGCAGGGAAGTAACGTTTATAGCCTATTCTTTGACGTTTTATCTCTCACAAACTGTCTCCACGGGCGCCGCAATTGTTCTCCGACTTATCTTGGTGAGGTCGGGGTTGGTTGAGCTCCCCCGAGTTCGCGAGGTGGAGGTTCCACTTCAACAAGTATTCCAGTGCACTTTTCCGAGTTGGAGAACCGAAAGTTCCGACCTCTCACGGCCCCGGAACACAGCATTCCCTCAGGACAGGAGGAACGCTCACTGATGTGCCCGGTCAGGCAGCAGCCCCCGGACCTCTGTTTAGACACACTGCGGCACACTGCTCGTCTACCCGCAGTATGACCAAATGGATGTTAACATTGGCGTCGCCTTGTTTTGAAAAGTGGTGGGGACACTTTTTTCACATCAAAGAATAGAATTGCCCCTACCTTATGCGATGATAAACTATTTCACCACCTGCTGTGTCTCCCCATAACATTGTTGAAAGAGTCATCCAACATTAGAATCCGTTATCAGGTCCGGGGGGTTCCGAAGCAGCACCTTTTCTTTAGCATGTTTAAGCTAACTTTAAAGAACTTTTCACAACATTTCTAACAAGTTATATTTTTAGAAAAGTGGTGTGGAGTAGGGACGAACCATTTGAAAAAGTGGTAAATGACGCCTATAGAGAACGCACTATGAGTTGAAATAGTTTTTATTTATAGTTTATTATTTTTCGATCAAATTTAGGAGCAGGTCTTGGTGATGCGTTAAAGGTCCCGTCGTGTTCGCTGTATACAGTAGTTACAGTGTAAGTGGAGATGCGGATGAGCAAGGGGACGTCGTTATCCGGGCCGACTGAGATGCACCGTCCCGAGCCGAGTAACGGGACCACCTGAGGTAAGCCCCAGCAGCCTTCACACAGCATCGCGTTGTTTCTGAGGGAAAGAAACAAGTTGGAATCACTTACTGGGTTATAGAAAGGTGTCTGCTGGTGGAAAGCCATTGTCCGAAGTTGAACTGTGCTCGTTTACTGAGCTGCAGGAAGTATGCTGCGGACTGCCAAAATGGGAGCTTTTAGCTTTACGCTTTTATTCCACAGATAGGTTTCGATTTCCTTGCAGGCAGGAGGCGGTGTTTAAATAACGACAGAGCCACCAAGAGAAACGCTACTAACAGACTTTCATTAGTCTTTTCCCTTGCAATGCCTTATCATTTATTTATTTGTTTAGGCTATCGGTTTATTATTGCGTGCACTCTTTTTGGAAAACTGTAAAGGACCGAAATAAATGACTGTTGTCCGAAAGCAGCCTAAGCCAAACGGAGTAATTGCATGAATCTCCTCTTCTGTGCTGCATGTGTGAAAGAGAAACCGGATCTGATTCTCCTCCAAGCCCCCACCACACCACACGCCACTTTTATTATATTGGAGGATAACGTTTACCAATAATTAGGGGCGCGGTCTCTTGAGTGACAGGAAGATAAGATAAGAGATAAGATATTCCTTTATTAGTCCAACAAAGGGGACATGTTCATATTACAGCAGCAAAGTGGATAGCAAACAATAAGAAACAATACATTTCAGATACATTTAGAAAAATATGAACAATATAAACACAGGGATGTATAAATATATGAATAACAGGAAACAATACGTATATGCAATATTGTAATGAGCACTGATCAATGTAGTTCAAGTGAGACTCGTTGGGGTGGGATTGTCTCGCTAAGAGGGGGGGTGAGCGGGTAGGGGGCGCGCTTAGATTGCTCTGCCGCTGAATGTACGGCGTGGTCACGGCCAACAGTAGCCGGAGTTAGGCTGTGTTTCCTAAATAAATGGACAAAAGTTGCAAGCCAGTCATCACCTCATGATTCAACGCTGCAGCCTGGAGAGAAGTAAAGTGGTGGACTGGTTTTTCCCCCGGAGTTAGCCTAGCCAGCTAGCAGACTTACCGAGCAGAGCCACTGCTGTACATGCCGCACGAGAGAGGAGCACGGCCGAAGGTTAAGCAGGAAGAGGTGAGCTACAGTAATGCCTGTGCGGAGGGACTGGCGGCAGAGTTTGAGTGCGCTGCAGAAACCAAAGCCCGCCCGAAGCTTGCGGCAAGGTGCATAGTGTTGAGATCAACCTGCAGTTGCCTCCCCGGGTCCGTTGATCGGAGGATGGAAGAAGAGATCTTGAGACGATGGCTTGAGATCACACCAATATCTTTATTGGCGCACTTTGCAAAGCGGAGACAAGTTCTGATACAACTCAAACCAGGTCATACATCAGACGAGTCTGTTGTGGTCTAAGAGTAGCGGCTTTAAATACACTGGTGGGCTGATGGTAACGCCCCCAAGGTAAAAAAGGTGGCAACAGACGTTAATCTGCCTAGCAACATCTTATAACACTAAATGCTGAGAGAAGGAATTTAGTGCATGTCCCTATATGGCTATCTAGAGAGACAGATGTGTCTGTTTGCAACACACAAACTTGTCAGTTAAGGAATATGTGTGTGTGTGCCTAAAATGAGGAAATGAGCATTTCCTCTGTTTGTTAGAATCTTTACCTTTAACCTTGCACATTCTAGGCTCTGTGTTGCAAGTTTATTATCTGCTCAATCAGCAAGGAATAGTCTCATTCCAGGGGTACTGTGTACCAACTTCAGTTTAGCCATTTCAAAAGCCACATGAAGAGAGCAGCTCATTTCTCTTACTTCCACAATTGCCAACGGAAGGCTTCCTCACTGGCATGTCAGCTCCACCACAACATTACAGCAGAGAGAAAGTGCAACCTGTATGGCAAGATGGCGGTGCCCATGCTTACCAGGTCCCATATAAAACAATGAAGTACTCCGGTAGGACAGACTGGCAGGCATTTCATGCCCAATTTGAACTGCTATCACAAGCTGCGGACTGGTCAGAGAATGATAAAGCACTACAGCTAGCATTATGCCTTACAGACGATGCACAAGCGAGCCTTTTGCTGCTCAGCCCGGAAGAAAGAAATTATTATAAGGCTCTTGTTGGAGCCCTACAGAGATGTTTTGGACACTGTGAACAGCCCGGTCTCCTGACAACAGACGCAGTCAGCCTGGGGAGCCTCTCTGTGTCTTAGCTAACAACATTGAAACTCTAGCCTGGAGAGCTTATGCCCACATGCCCCCTGCCGTACAGACTGAGCTTGCCAGGGACCAGTTCATCCATGCCTTAACCCCCAGAGGGCTCAACATTCAGACCCAGCTTGCCCACCCCAGCTCCATACAAGAGGCTTTGGAGCTGGCTCTAGAGAGGGAGATTGTGGAGGGCGGAACCATGGAAAGCAGTCCTGCAGAGAGTGGTCCTCCGTTGAGAATTGCTGCATGCACAGACACAGTCCAAGTTAAGCCTGCATGGGTGGCTGAAATAACCGAAATGATCCGGGCTGTGTCCATGCAGTTGCCGCAATGTTCCACACGCCCCCGCTAATGCCCTCTGGTCTGCTGGGGATGCGACAGCCTGGCCATCTCCTCAGACAGTGCCCCAAGCATTCCAACGACCAGGGAAACAGACCAGGGCCCATATAGAGGGGACGGTACTGGCCCCTGGCATAATGTTCCATGCTGTATTATTGAGAGAAGGAGGAGCCTTCCCGTCATTATATGTAAAGCCTCATGTACAGCCCTTGTGGACACTGGCTCCACAGCAACACTAATGAGGCAAGATGTGGTTCCAGAGGGGACACAGTATGAGCAGACTACAGTGCAGCTGAGGACAATGACTGGTGAGCTGGCCCCTATGCTTGGTAAGGGGAGAGTGACATTGAATGTGGGAGGTTGGCCAGCTGATTTTACAATGTGGGTAGCACAGGTGCAGGAACCCTGTATACTGGGGCTGGACTTTTTGAGGTCTGTGCGCTGCCTGCTGGACCTCGGGGAGAACAAGGTGACCTTCCCTGGGGACCCCACGGTCAGAACCACCCACACAGTCCCCAAAGCCACACCCCCTGGTTGGACACATTGCTATGGCACAAAAAACCCAGGTGAGGGAGACGACTCCCCAATCTGCAGCACCCTGCCACTGGTGCCCCATGCCCCCAGCAATGGTCAGCCACCCTCTGCCCACATCACCCCCCCCCCACACACACACACACACACTCCCCACCCCCCCGTGAGGCTGCAGACAAAGCGGTGGAAGAGATGCAAAGAGCTGGCATTAACGAATTGTCAGACAGCCCATGGGTGTCAGGAGTGGTGATAGTTTTGAAAGAGACTGTGTGGACTACAGACCGCTGACAGTGTGACCAAAAAGACGCCTATCCATTACCATCCATTTCAAGGGTTAATATGAGGGCTGGCAGAGATGTCTGGTGTACTTGGATGACATCCGTCCATGGGAGCTCCTTCGAAATAGCCTTGGAGTCGCTGAGGCTGGTCCTGCAGAGAGTGTCGGCGGCGGGCCTGAAATTACACACTCAAAAGTGTCGCTTTATGAGGAAGGAGGTGGAGTTTTTCGGTCACAGACTGGGGGGAGAGGGCATCAGCACAGGTGGAGCCAGAAGAAGAGAGACTTCAACAAGGTTGACGGCGCTGCTACTGTGTCACGTGCCGGGAGCTCCTCGCAATGGTGACGCCGATAAAACACTTTAAGTATGGAAAGCTGTGTGGCTGCACCTTCACTGTCAGGACGGATCATTCAGCTTTTCAGTGGCTGATGTCCTTCAGAGAACCAGAGGGCCAAGTTGCTTGCTGGATTGAAACGCTGCAGTCCTATGTTCTCACTGTGGTACACAGAGCTGGAGCCAGCCATGCCAATGCAGATGCCCTGTCCCGCTGCCCCTGTGCCCTGGGTGGTTGCCGATATTGTGAGCGGAGAGAAGCATGTGAGAGAGAGCCGGTTACCAGCCCAACTGAGCAGAACAAAGAGCGATCTGATTCCTCTTTTGTCTAAGAGCAAACACCAAGGACAAGAACCTTATTTTCTTTAGTTTATTGTGTGTCTTGTTTGTGCATTTATTCATTTGTTGATTAAGGTTTGTGTTTACAATATGTCTGTTTACTTAATATTACACAACGATGAATGAGTCAGCCTCTACTAAGAAAATAACTTTTAAATCCTTCAACTGATTAAACTATTACATTTATCGGTGTTCAGCCTTTAATTAGTAGTTTCATATATTTAATGAGACTATTATATTAGTCTGTGACGGTGGTGCCCCAAGGAACTCTGGTTTAACTAGAGAATTTTTTATTATTATCTTTGATTGTTATTGGTGATAACTTATATTTACTTGATTAAGGATAAGTTTATTGAGAATGCTCAATCTCATAATCTGAACGTGAGTCAAGGCCCTACATTTGATTGGTTTTCCATGTGAAGTTTTTAATAAATTAAAGTTATTAATTTTTAGTAATTTTTCTTTATTTGTTATCTTTTTTAAATATTTAATTTGATAGTCACACCTTTGACCCAATTAACCTAGAGTACCTACAACAGAGATATACAGCCAATGAGACAGTTGGTTGAAGCAGGACTGAGACCACCTTGGGAAAAGGTGAATGGGAGCTCCACTGCAACAAAAGGACTGTGGACAGTGTTTGATGCGCTGAGAATGAGGGATGGGGTGCTGCAGAGAGCCTGGAAGGAGCCTGCCACAGGAGAGGAAAGGTGGCAGGTGATAGCCCCCAGTTCACTGAGAGACACAGTGCTGAGAACTTCCCACAGGACCACAGGGGCAGGCCACTTCGGAGTAGCCAAAACACTCTTTTGCCGGACTTTTGCCGTCGCTGCGATCTCTGTGCGGCCTACAGGGGTTCCCCCAGACCAGTCCTGTGCACAACTACAGCAACAGGCAGTGGGGGCTCCCATTGAAAGAGTAGCTGTGGACGTCATGGGCCCATTTCCCTGCACCGGTACAGGCAACCGCTCATTCTGGTGGCCATGGATTATTTCACAAAATGGCCTGAGGCATATGCATTACCAAATCAGGAAGCCGAGACAGTGGCTGACGTTCTTGTAGAGGGCATGTTCAGCAGGTTCAGCGCAGCAGAAACCATCCACAGTGACCAAGGGAGGGATTTTGAATCTCAGGTCTTTGCCACCATGTTTGAGTGTATGGGCATGCATAAGACCCTGACCACAGCGCTGCAGCAATAGTGATAGAAGGTAAAGTAGGTTTTTGGAGGATTCTACCCAGGGAAAGTGTTATTTGTGTGCCAAGGACACTGAGCCTTCAACAGGAATGGGTGGACCAAAAAACAAGTTTCCATCTTCATTTTGTGAAGGGAAAACGCAGCTATTCCACCAATCAAAATAACAAAAATATGGGCATTTTGCCCTGAGCTCTGGGCTGGAGGCGCTTGTTCTGGCTTTAGCCTGTGCAAGTTGTAGGGTGCGCAACTATACGTGTTGTTTGGCCATTTTTTCATTTTTTCCTATAATCCATTTTTGGATCTTTCACTGACAGTGAAAACGGGTTATGACAAATAGATGAATAATGGCATACAAATATGCTGTCAGTCAATTATGTAACATAAGAGGATTAGATGACAATTTACCAACATACCTTTGTGACTTCATCATCGTTTACTGACCAATAGGGAACAAGTCCTGCATCATAGCAAACCCTTCACTAGATAGGTAGAATTTCTTTCTTTTTGAAGTGGAGGCCATTTTGAAAAGCTTGTAAAATTGCACAAGTCATTCTGTCTTGTCCTGAACAAAATAAAACGATCCAATTCACATCCTTGACACAGGCCATTGTACTACAGGGGTAGGATCACATGAGCTGTTCAGCTGAGGATGGAGGTGATTTAACAAGAGGAGGCCAGAATCATGAAGAGCTGACTTTATTGTCCAATATAGGACTTAGGCCATTGTTGAAATAAGATAATGGTGACAACATAACACAGTAAATGGTGGCAGCTGTATTGCATATGTGTGTTATCTTACAGTAATTTCCTGTTGCTAATAAAGCCTTTACTGGAGCACTTCTTTTTATTTATTATACACTGTTCATTCTATAAAGCTCCTCTGAGATGGGTCATTCAGTTTTCATATTGAATTTCTGTAGCAAAAGAAACAAAATGCATGAATTTATTAAACCCAACAAAACAAAAATGTAGAGAGACTTCAAAATAAAGTGCAGTTCAAAACCCAATCTATGATCAATACAACATACTGTCTTTTGTACAAAGAGCTGACACATAATAGAATGCAGTTTCTGGAATTCCATGTGATGTTACTGTTCTTATGAGAACGTGTGTGTGTGTGTGTATATGTGTGTGTGTGGGTTGGGTCGCGGGGGCAGCAGCTTTAGCAGGGGACCCCAAACTTCCCTTTCCCGGGCCACATTAACCAGCTCTAACTGGGGGATCTCGAGGCGTTCCCAAGCCAGTGTGGAGATATAATCTCTCCACCTAGTCCTGGGTCTTCCCCGAGGCCTCCTCCCAGCTGGACGTGCCTGGAACACCTCCCTAGGGAGGCGCCCAGGGGGCATCCTTACTAGATGCCCGAACCACCTCAACTGGCTCCTTTCAACGCTAAGGAGCAGCGGATCTATTCTTGAGTTCCTCACGGATGGCTGAACTTCTCACCCTATCTCTAAGGGAGACTCCAGCCACCCTCCTGAGAAAACCCATTTCGGCCGCTTGTACCCGCAACCTCGATCTTTCGGTCATGACCCAGCTTTCATGACCATAGGTGAGGGTAGGAACGAAGATTGACCGGTAGATCGAGAGCTTTGCATTCCGGCTCAGCTCTCTTTTCCTCACCACGGTGCGGTAGAGCGACTGCAACACCGCCCCCGCTGCTCCGATTCTCCGGCCAAACTCACGCTCCATCGTCCCCTCACTCATGAACATGATCCCGAGGTACTTGAACTCCTTCACTTGGGGTAAGGACTCATTCCCTACCTAAAGTAAGCACTCCACCGGTTTCCTGATAAGAGCCATGGCCTCAGATTTAGAGGTGCTGATCCTCATCCCAGCCGTTTCACACTCGGCTGCGAACCGATCCAGTGAGTGCTGAAGGTCACTGACCGACGATGCCATCAGGACCACATCATCTGCGAAAAGCAGAGACGAGATCCTCAGCCCACCGAACTGCAACCCCTCCCCACCACGACTACGCCTCGATATCCTGTCCATGAAAATCACAAACAGGATTGGTGACAAAGCGCACCCCTGGCGGAGGCCAACCCCCACCGGAAACGAATCCGACTTACTGCCGAGGATCCGGACACAGCTCTCGCTTTGGGTGTACAGAGATTGGATGGCCCACAGAAGTGACCCCCTCACCCCATACTCCCGCAGTATCTCCCACAGTACCTCCAGAGGAACCCGGTCATATGCCTTCTCCAGATCCACAAAACACATGTAGACTGGATGAGCATACTCCCAGGCCCCCTCCAGGATCCTTGCGAGAATGAAGAGCTGGTCCGTTGTTCCACGTCCAGGACGGAATCCACATTGTTCCTCTTCAATCTGAGGTTCGACTATAGAACGAACCCTCCTTTCCAGCACCTTGGAGTAGACTTTACCAGGGAGGCTGAGTAGTGTGATACCCCTGTAATTGGCACACACCCTCTGGTCCCCCTTTTTAAAAAGAGGAACCACCACCCCGGTCTGCCACTCCCATGGCACTGTCCCAGACTTCCACGCAATGTTGAAGAGGCGTGTCAACCAAGACCGCCCCTCCAAACCCAAAGCTTTCAGCATTTCTGGACGAATCTCAGGGGCTTTGCCACTGTGGAGTTGTTTGACCACCTCAGTGACTTCCGCCAGGGATATTGACAATGATTCCCCATCTGCCTCCAGCTCTGCCTCTACAAAAGAGGGCGTGTTAGTCGGATTAAGGAGTTCCTCAAAGTGCTCCTTCCACCGGCCGATTACCTCATCGGCTGAGGTCACCAGCATCCCGTCCTTACTGTAAACAGCTTGGACGGTTTCCCGTTTCCCCCTCCTGAGATGTCGAATGGTTTTTCCAGAAGCACCTTGGTGCCGCCCAAAAGTCCTTCTCCATGGCTTCTCTGAACTCCTCCCACACCCGCTGCTTTGCCTCTGACACAGCAGAGGCTGCAGCCCTTCTGGCCTGTCGGTACCTTGCAACTGCCTCCGGAGTCTTCTGGGATAGCATATCCCGGAAGGCCTCCTTCTTCAGTCGGACAGCTTCCCTGACCACCGGTGTCCACCACGGTGTTCGAGGGTTACCGCCCCTTGAGGCACCTAAGACCTTGAGGCCACAGCTCACCGCTGCGGCTTCAGCAATGGAAGCTTTGAACATTGCCCACTCCGGTTCAATGCCCCCAACCTCCACAGGGATGCCAGAAAAGCTCCGCCGGAGGTGTGAGTTGAAGATCTCTCGGACAGGGGCCTCCTCCAGACGTTCACAGTTCACCCGCACTACTCGTTTGGGTTTACCTGATCTGTCCAGAATCTTCCCCCATCCTCTGATCCAACTCATCACCAGATGGTGATCAGTTGACAGCTCTGCCCCTCTCTTCACCCGAGGGTCCAAAACATACGGCCTCAGATCAGATGATACGATCACAAAATCGATCATCGACCTTTGGCCTAGGGTGCTCTGGTACCACGTACACTTATGAGCATCCTTATGTTTGAACATGGTGTTAGTTATAGATAATCCGTGACTAGCACAGAAGTCTAATAACTGACGACCACTCGGATTTAGATCAGGGAGGCCGTTCACAGTCCACAGTCCACAGCCGTCCACAGTCTCGGTTCCAGAACCGAGACTGTGGAGGTAATCCCCACCAGATCTAACTGGTAGCGCTCCACCTCCCGCACAAGCTCCGGCTCCTTCCCCGACAGAGAGGTGACATTCCACGTCCCAAGAGCCAGCTTCTGCTGCCCGTGTCTGGTCCGTCGAGGCCCCTCACCTTCACTGCCACCCGTGCAGCAGCGCACCCGACCCAAGTGGTTCCTCCTGCAAGTGGTGGGCCCACAGGATGGAGAGGAGGGAGGTGCCACGTCACTTTTTCGGGCTGTGCTCCGTGGCAAACCCGGCCACCAGGCGCTCGCCGGCGAGCCCTCCGTCTGGGCCTGGCTCCAGACGGGGGCCCTCGGCTTCCTCCGGGCAGGGTCTCTCTTCCTCTTTGTTTCCTGTTTTCAAGCTATTGTAAAAAACTCGAAAAGACAGAAAGTCCATCAGTCCAATCAGGAGAATCCTAACAACTAGAACTAAAACAAAAAACACCTACACTATTACTGAACTCAGATTGCGCATTTAAAAGACTGTAATGGAGGGAGGCAGAAATGCAATACGTAGTAGTATGAGTAGTTGATGCAGCCTGCTAGCTCCATGACTGGGACATTTCCATCAGTCAGGTCTCTGTTATCACCATAATGCAGCTATCTGTGCGATGGTTTCTAATCCGCAGTGTCATGTCTTTCAGTTTGTTGATGAAAGAACAGACGTCGTTGATGGGAGACACCTTTCCTGGAAGGAACAGCATCTCAGGCTTGTCCAGATTGAGCTTCGGGTGGTGTGTCGACATCCACTTCAAAATGTCAGCCAGACGCGCAGAGATTTGTGCTGCCACCTGGGGTTCAGACCGTGGAAAGGCCAGAGTGTCATCTGCATAGTTGTGGTAGGAAAAGCCATGTGAGTTAATAACAGAGCCCAGCGATTTGTTTACGGAGAAAAGAGGATGGGGCCAAGAACAGATCCCTGTAGAAAACAAAAAGTCGGTAAACTACAGGGCTGCTGCTCCAGAGTAACTCAGCATTAAAGCTTTTTCTACAGTAAAGCTGTCCTTTTGGGTGGACATGTAATGAGTAGCTTATCCGGCTGTTAACTTGTGACGTAACACCCTTTCAAAATATAATTTGCGGGTCCAAGCCAAACCAAGTCTTGTATTTCTACAACGCAGCAGTGCCGAGTTCCCCGTAGTTTGAACAGATTTGAGTTTTTAAAAAATAATGTAATTGTCACCTCTTTCTAACTGACCAAAGAGGTGATCATAGTTGTTCACATGTTCGGCTGTTGTGTCTGTTTTGTTTCAACGGAGCGCTTGGACACGGAAATCGTATTTTGAAAGGGTGTTACGTCAGACTGAACAGACGGATAGTAACATGTCCCTCTTCCCATGGACGGATTGCGGTACTCTAATAGCAGATTAATACTTAAACCTGGGGTAGGCAGTTTATTTTTGGGGTTGTTGGGAAAAAGTCCATAATAATCTTTCATTAGAATGTAATTCAAATGTGACTTCTGAACCTCCTGTTGGCTCTGTTTTCAGGCTTTAGAAAATCTACCTGTGACAGGAGACGTCAATCACTCACAGGTAGGGATGCTCGATATTGGCTTTTCTGCCAATATCCGATATTCCGATATTGTCCAACCCTTAATTTCCGATACCGATATCACCTGATACCGATATATGCAGCCTTTTTACACCAAAATTCATCACATATCACCTATTATGGAATTAACACATTGTGCCTAATTTTATTGTGATGCCCCACTGGATGCATACATAGATGCAACACGGCTTTTCAAATGTAAACACAGTCTGTACAAAATAAGTTATTGAAAAAAGTGCCATTCATTTAATTGTTTGTGTTTTTAGAGAGAATATTTTGCCTCAAACACACTACAGACAACATCACAACAAGGAAGATGCATAGCTTCAGTCCACAGTAGTAAACAAACTTAGTTTTCTTTTCCCAGACTGAGTAACGACTGAGCCATAACTTGGCAAATAATACAATCAATAAATCAGCAGTCAAGCTCAACATGCTAACCTGTATTGGATCTAATGGATACAGCACCAGAAATTACCTTCTCGACGTGACGGTAAACAACGCTGTACAGTTCGGGTAAGCACTGGTCTGAGAAATACTTGCGACTGGGCGTTAAACAGACATAACGTGGCTCGAGGAACTCCACACGTTTGGTGAATCCGGCAACCTGAATGATAGAAAAAGTTTGTTTCTCGGTGTCGGCTGTTGCTTCTTTTCATCACTTTGCTGCACAGATGTAGCGTTTAACTCCGCATGATTCTTCTTGAGGTGGGTGATCAAATGTGATGTATTAAAGGAAGACGCCTTGTTTCCTCCTCTCATAACTAACGCCTTGCAGTCATTGCAAAGCGCACATTTACTGTTAGTAGATGACACTTGGAAATACTTCCAAACCATGGACATCTCATGCACCGGGAGAGCTGAAGCTTGTTAGCCACGGTTAGCAACCTACGAGTGAGCGTGTTGTTGTTGTTATACGTCATCAAGCACGCGCCTGTAAACGGCCCGTGTTGCATTCAGGTACACTCGGAAATGCTGAAGCCTACGGCCCGTGTTGCATTCAGGTACACTCGGAAATGCTGAAGCCTACAGAACTAACATCGGTTGTAAAAACCCGATACCGATAATTCCCGATATTACATTTTTAACTCAATATCGGCCGATAATATCGGTGGGCAGATATTATCGGACTTCCCTACTCACAGGTCATGAGCCCATCAAGAGGCTTACCAAAACCATCCAGGTAACAGGACTGAAAGTTGATATTGACTGCATTAATCTCATATGTATTCCACGTATTGAACAAATTCAAAACGAGTGACGTAGTATAACAAAGCAAATCTCTGCGTAAGGAAGTAGTTCCTAAAACACAGGACTTTCACCTAGGTCAGTGGGGTTTGTTTCCTGGACTGTTGCCGTTTATGTCCCGGACGTACTAAATCAAAGCACGGCCTCTTTTCTATTCCTAACCAAGTCGTTTTCATGCCTATCCCTAACCGTCCCCTTTTGTAGGCTAAAATCGCAGCATAATGGGAGTTTCGGTGCCTTGGTGTCACGGACAATGGTCCCGTCTGTCGCCTTCTGGCAGTCCACCTCACGGTCCACTTCAGGTTTGTCGCCCTCTCCCGGTCGACTGTCATTCGTACGATATCATACAAACCTGTTCATGGGAATATGTTACAGTTATACTTACAATATAACCAGACATATAGAAAATAGAGTGAGAGAACCTACTTTTGGTCTTACCATCACCTTCAGGAGACTCACATAATGCTGACTGTTGTTGATTGTGACTTGTGAAATGTTCCAAAGTTTTAGAGATGGAAATAGTATTTTATGTCTAAATTGGAACCAGAGTCACACAATAATATTAAAAAAAAAAAAAGATTTCTGAAGAATTTTAGTCATTTTATTTCATGGTGAAATGCAGCATTAGGGACTGGGGAATTGTCTAAATCCTCAGTAGTTTTTTATTAAGGTTTTATACATTGCTTCTTGACATCGCAATAAGGACAAAGTGAAGGCCACTTTGTTTGATCATATTATGTATTATGTACATACTTGAACATGCATAAGACAATGTCGGGACAGAAAAGGGCACCAATTCAGTGGAATGGCCTGAAACACAATAACAGAGAACATCATGTCTACTTCTATTGTTGTCAAAGTCAAACATGTTAAACATGATATTAAACATTATCTTTGTGAGATGATGCACTTATACAGACGATACAGTAAGCATGCATTCCAAACAGTTCTGTCAATAACTTAAAAGAAAAGTTTTTAAGTAAGACAAATACATCCTGTCTTTGTTTTCACTGAAATCCTGGAATGACTCATCTCTAGATAAGAAGACTTGCACAATGCTAGACTGACTATACAGATGTAGGGGGGAAAACTTAAGGAATGTGAACAAACAAAAAAAACTAAACCAAACTGAAACTGACAGAAGTGAAATAGTTTGTGTATAAAACATCCAAATATATACAGTATGTGTGGGTTTGAAGCTGTCACACGCTCACACTGAGTGAAGGTGTTATACTGGCAAAGTGAAGTCACTTTGTGCAAAGGTTTCGGTCAGGATACAACAGGATGTCAGAAAAGGAAGTGAATCATCTGAGCAGAGTGTGGTTCACTGCGACAGTTTATCTACTTCAGTTTGGACTTTGGATACAAACAAACCATCTTTATATATATATACTGAAACTCAGTTATATAAGGTTACCTTTGAATATAGATAACAAACTTTTAAGGAAGTATTTGGAAATCAGAAACAAAACAATGCATAAATCTGCAACTATAACCACAAACAAGGCTTTAAAAGAGCATCTAAAATAGTGTGCATGACTGCACATTGTATTTCACTCATGATACTAAACTAAATTTAGTATGCAGTACCTTTACTTGAAATGGAGCACTTCTTTTACTGTACACCACGACTTTGTTTGATATGGTTTGCAGTAATGTTCTCAGTCCACAGGCAGTGAAACTTTCAGCGGTTTTATTAGAGAAGTTGATGAATGATCAATCATGTGCCTTAAAACAAGTCAACTGACTGATTTTAATGGAGGCCAAAGAGAGCAGGAGCATGACTTCAGATAAGATTCAACCATATTGTGTGACTGTTAAAAGACAAGGATTTAAAGTTTGTAAGCCCTTTCTGTTCTTTGGTATAAGTGTCCTGACAAAATGTCTGGTTCAATATTTATTTTACATCAAAATTCCAGGGGGAATGATAAACTATACATTTTTGGAATAGTTAGAACAAAAAACAAAACAAAAACAAAGTAATAACTAAATAAAAAACTAATACATTTCCATTCTTTTCCATGGATTATGGATTATGGATTTCACATAATCTAAGGAACTTCATGTGAAACTGACTAAAAGTGAGAAATGCAAAGTTGTAACCACAAGCAGGATGTAGCAAACCTTACTTCTGTTTTAAACACTTCTGCTATGTGAACAACGCCCTCCAGACACATTTCTCTTCATCTAGGTCCTCCCTTAGTTGTTCCACACTGTCAGAGTGTGACATACTGTATACTCTGGAATGAACGTCCAGCCCCTATCCACATAGTTACAAACTCTTTCACTTTCGGTTCTCCAGATTCTCTGAATCTTTTCATCTCATCTCATCTTTAACCGCTTATCGTAAACTTCCCTTTCCCGGGCCACATTAACCGGCTCTAACTGGGGGATCCCGAGGCGTTCCCAGGCCAGTGTGGAGATATAATCTCTCCACCTAGTCCTGGGTCTTCCCCGAGGCCTCCTCCCAGCTGGACATGCCTGGAACACCTCCCTAGGGAGGCACCCAGGGGGCATCCTTACTTGATGCCCGAACCACCTCAACTGGCTCGTTTCAACACAAAGGAGCAGCGGATCTATTCTTGAGTTCCTCACGGATGGCTGAACTTCTCACCCTATCTCTAAGGGAGATTCCAGCCACCCTCCTGAGAAAACCCATTTCGGCCGCTTGTACCCGCGACCTTGTTCTTTCGGTCATGACCCAGCTTTTATGACCATAGGTGAGGGTAGGAACAAAGATTGACCAGTAGATCGAGAGCTTTGCCTTCCGGCTCAGCTCTCTTTTCGTCACAACGGTGCGGTAGAGCGACTGCAACACCGCCCCTGCTGCTCCGATTCTCCGGCCAAACTCACGCTCCATCGTCCCCTCACTTGTGAACATGATCCCGAGGTACTTGAACTCCTTTACTTTGGGTAATGACTCATTCCCTACCTAAAGTAAGCAATCCACCGGTTTCCTGCTGAGAGCCATGGCCTCAGATTTAGAGGTTCTGATCCTCATCCCAGCTGTTTCACACTGGGCTGTGAACCGATCCAATGAGTGCTGAAGGTCACTGACCGACGATGCCATCAGGACCACATCATCTGCAAAAAGCAGAGACGAGATCCTCAGCCCACTGAACTGCAACCCCTCCCCACCAGGACTACGCCTCGATATCCTGTCCGTGAAAATCACGAACAGGATTGGAGACAAAGCACACCCCTGGTGGAGGCCAACCCCCACCAGGAACGAATCCCACTTACTGCCGAGGATCCGGACACAGCTCTCGCTTTGGATCTACAGAGATTGGATGGCCCACAGAAGTGACCCCCTCACCTCATATTCCCGCAGCACCTCCCACAGTATCTCCCGAGGGACCCAGTCATATGCCTTCTCCAGATCCACAAAACACATGTAGACTGGATGGGCATACTCCCAGGCCCCCTCCAGGATCCTTGCAAGAGTGAAGAGCTTGTCCGTTGTTCCAGGTCCAGGACGGAATCCGCATTGTTCCTCTTTAATCTGAGGTTCGACTATAGGATGAACCCTCCTTTCCAGCACCTTGGAGTAGACTTTACCAGGGAGGCTGAGTAGCGTGATACCCCTGTAATTGGCACACACCCTCTGGTCCCCCTTTTTAAACAGAGGAACCACCACCCCAGTCTGCCACTCCCTTGACACTGTCCCAGACTTCCATGCAATGTTGAAGAGACGTGTCAACCAAGACAGCCCCTCTAAACCCAAAGCTTTCAGCATTTCTGGATGAATCTCATCAATCCCTAGGGCTTTGCCACTGTGAAGTTGTTTTACTACCTCAGTGACCGCCGCCAAAGATATTGACAATGATTCCCCATCAGCCTCCAGCTCTGCCTCTACAAAAGAGTGCGTGTTAGTCGGATTAAGGAGTTCCTCAAAGTGCTCCTTCCACCGCCCGATTACCTCATCGGCTGAGGTCACCAGCATCCTGTCCTTACTGTAAACAGTTTGGAAGGTTCCCCATTTCCCCCTCCAATCCGTGACTAGCACAGAAGTCTAATAACTGACGACCACTCGGATTTAGATCAGGGAGGCCGTTCCTCCCAATCACGCCTCTCCAGGTGTCTCCATCATTGCCCACGTGGGCGTTGAAGTCTCCCAGCAGAACTATGGAGTCCCCTACTGAAGCCCCATGCGGGACTCCATTCAGGGTCTCCAAGAAGGCTGAATACTCTGAACTACTGTTCAGTGCATATGCACAAACAACAGTCAGAGTTTCCCCCCCCTACAACCCGGAGGTGTAAGGAGGCGACCCTCTCGTCCACCGGGGTGAACTGAACTCCAACACCACGGCGCTCAGCCGGGGGTTTGTGAGTATCCCCACGCCCCGGGCTTCCTCCGGGCAGGGTCTCTCTTCATCTTCCTCGTTTGTCCATTGAGTCTTTGTGAACCATTCTTAGTCTGGCCCCTTGCCTGAGACCACTCTGCCATGGGAGACCCTACCAGGAGCACTAGGCTCCAGACAACACAGCCCTCAGGTTCACAGGGACACACAAACCTCTCCACCACGATAAGGTGATGGTTAAAATTTATTTAAAGTGCCAAAACATAACAAAAGTTATGTCAAGACACTTAGTTATAAGTGGCCTAGGTAGGTAATTTGGCCCTTCCCAAACTCACAATTAGGGAGATTCACAACCAGGCCAGCAGCTTCCAATCTCTCAAACAGCTGATCAATATCTGCAAAGTGATCCGTCCATGATGAACATAACAACATCATCAATATATGTTACCACATTGGCAAACCCTGTTGTAATGGTGTTCATCTGCCTTTGAGAAGTTTCTGGGGCGTTTTTCATGCCAAAAGGCAACACTCGAAACAGGTATAACTGATCAGAAGTACAAAAAGCTGACAGCTGCTTTTCTCTGCAAGTTAATGGCACCTACTCTACGGGGGAATTGTTGGGTCAATGTTTATCATAGAGTGTGGTCTTTACCTAGTTTGTAAAGTGTCCTGAGATAACTTTTGTTATGATTTGGCACTATAACTAAAATTGAATTGAATTGAATTGAATTGCCCGTATCCTTTTAAAAGATAAAACTTGTATACAAAGCTAGCCTGACCAATTTGATCGATACAACCAAGGGATGGGATCAGCATATGTCTTTGTCACACTATTGACCAAAAGTCGATACATGGGCGTACCATCTTATCTTGCTTCATAACTGGTACTAAAGGAGAGCTCCAGTCGCTGGTGCCCTTTTCAATAACGCCAATCTCAAGCCTATATTGCAACTCTGCCTCAACAGCCTCTTGCCTGTAAGGGGGAATTTGATACAGGGGCTGCTTAATTGAGGCACCCCCCCTGTATCTACATCATGTGAGACCAAGTCTGTAAGACCAGGTGTGTCCCTGAATAAGCTTGCATGCTTCTTTATAAGCTCTGCAATGTCTTGTGCTTGTTCAGGCAGTAGATACTCTAAAATCTGGCTAAGATTGACTAGTGAGCAGATACCGGTTCTGGGGTTTGGGATCATCCTTCCCCTCATCAGGCTCGCTACTCTCCACAGTTGCTACAAGACACACTGGGCTCTCAACATCTATCAATGTAAGGTTTGAGCAGATTGACATGAGACTACCTTGTCTTCTGTCTACGCTCTGGGGTGGTAACAACATAGTTGCACTCACCCATACACTTGACTAGCACATAAGGTCCACAGAACTTTAGCCCCAATTTAGGATGATTCATTGGCAAAAATACCAGAACTTTACCACCTTCTGCAAATGTGCGCTGTATCAATTTCTTGTCATATTGTTTGTTTCATTTTGCTCTTCGATGCCTGAAGATTCTGCCTAGCCACTGCACAAGCTGACTGCAATCTGTTCTTAAATGTCGCTGACTCGCTACATAGTGCAATGTGTCATTCTAAGGTGTTGAAAGGAGTAATCTCTCCTTCTTCATCTTGAGTGGACCTCATAACCGTACACAAACTCAAATGGACTGAAACCTGTCGACTCAATCGAGGCATCCCTAATGGCAAATAACAAAAAAGGCATTGCCATATCCCAGTCCTCAGGGCACTCCATGCAATAGGTTTTTATAATTGTTTTGAGTGTCTGATGACAACGCTCTATTGTACCTTGGGACTGTGGGTGAAGACGTCACTTGCTTAATGCTCACCTGACACACAACATCCAGGAACAGGTTTGATGTAAAATTTGTGCCTTGATCATGCTGTATTTCCTTTGGGAGTCCAACACGAGAGAAAAGCTGTAACATGGCTTCCACCACAGGTCTAGTTTTTATGCTACGTAACAGCACCGTCTCTGGAAATCTAGTACCCACATACATGATAGTAAGGATGTACTTGTTCCCTTTCTTGGTTCTGGGGAGGGGTCCTACACAATCAATCATAACCTTAGAAAATGGCTCTTCCATAACCAGAGGGGGACTCATCGGTAAAATAGGAATAATTTGGTTGGGCATTTATTTTCTCTTTTTTTGGTGATTAATCTGTTGATGCATGTTATAAACATATTTTGTTCATTAAAAATATCTTATTCAAAGAAGCTGACATTCACTGCAAAACATTTATTAATTTGTTTATTAATTCATTTATTAATTTGGTGATTTATACAGGTTTTGATCATGCAATGTGAGTGCAATTACGCATGGTGGCCAGTGGCAGATTAAGGTGGTCATTGTCTACAAGGTTACTGTTTGTTTGGGCCCCCCACATTATAATCATGTTTTATCAGAAAAAAACCCTGCTAGAACAGAAGAAGGGTCTGCAACCTTGGAAAATCCTGTCTTTTTCGTGCTCTGCTATCACATTTCCTTTCTGACATATTGTCCACTGGCATTTAAACCCTTCTTGCCTCTAAACTTCAAAACTCTGAAACTGCACACTTTAGGACATGTTTAAGTACTAATTAATCTGTTGTATAGTCATAATTATATAGCATAAAACAAAAAAAACACAAATGTTTATTACAAAAGAGATTTTACTTTAGATTTCATTCTCATTAAAAACAGGTTAACAGGGATAACGTTTGAACAATCCGATGCCATTATATGATCTTTAGCAGGGTTGGTCAGTCTTGCGTGCTGAATATAGTGACGAAATTTGACGTGTCAGACTTGGTGGTCAAACTTGGTGTTCCAGGAAATCGCGTTTCAGTCGTCCCGTCTTCAATCGTACCGGTTCTCCCCTATGATGTAGAGAGAGGATGGATGAAAGATGGACTGTGATAAATGTACACATCCTATTGAAATATGGAGAACCAGCAGAGGGCAGAAAAGTAATTGTGAGATTCCTGACAGAATCAGGTTGTTGGAATCACACAAAATCACAAGATGGATTAGCTAGGTGACTACTTAATGTCACCTAGCTAATCCATCGTCTCATCTTCTCATCTACCTAATGACATAGCAAATGGAACAGGACAAGGTATTTATTATACATGGGGAATGCTGAATTTTGACAAAACACAAAAACATACACAAATAAAAAAATGTTTTAAAACCTACAAAGTTTCTTAAGAACTCTGTAAATAATTTCTGATTGCTTTATATATACGAATATATATATATATAATATATAATAAATACAGAATTCAGAATTCATGAAATATTTCTTTATATATTTCTCTTCATTTTAGATTGATTCCAGTGTCATACAACTAATGACCAAAAATCTTTATCCTGAGAGAGTATCTGCCATCCTACGGTGATTGAGTGGCTGTTTTTGGATGCTGCAGACAGAAGGAAAAGGAACCCAACAGTCGCAAGCCCAAGATTTTTGAGAGACTTAGAGGAAACCTCACGAGACAAAGCGGATCGTGTGCCTGAAAAATAGCAAAGAATGCGAAAAAGAATCAGAGGAAAATTGAAATGGGATGGATCAGGGGCGGAGTGGCCATTGGGACAACCAGGAGATTTCCCGGGCGGCCGGTGGCCAATAAGCTCAAGTAAACCGGCCGGCAGACTGCCCTGCGAAGCCGTGTGATGTTCATGAACGGCCCATTGAGTTAAGACTCTTCAGAATCAAGCATGTTCCTGTGAAAATCTCAGAAATCTCTATAAACCATAGATACAGAGAGTCCAACCACTATATATAACACTTGTTGTGTCTCTACATCTCACTCATGGTTGCTACAGTGTCACACACTGATTTTTCTTTAGCCTCTTATCTTGATCTAATTATTTTTATTCAGACGTCACATAACTTTCATGTCCACCAATATAAAATAGCCAACGATTGAATTTGTTCATAAATGAATGTAGAATGGTCGGAGCGAGGCCTCATGAGAAATGGGAACTGCGTATCGCTCCAATGATTGCTCCGCGTTTATCCAATAAACAAATGGGGATGAATGAGCGGCTGTCAGACAGAGAGAAAGGGGGCAAGGTTGGAGTAGTGGATTTTGCGTTTGTGATTTGCTCATTCACACCTGAGGGAGGGCAAGAATAGAAAGGAGAAAGGAGGGGCTGAAAAGGCCAGAATGGAGAAGAAGCAAATGCTGGAGGAGAGTGCATCAAAATGGTCAAAAATCACGGATTTATTCCAAAACAACCAGGCGTCAACTAGTGCTGCAGGTGAGTTGACAGGAAAACGGTTGGCTCAAGCTTTGAGATTGTTGAGAATTAGCAAAACATTTGAAGAAGAAGAAGAAGAAGAAGAAGAAGAAGAATTCCTTTATTAGTCCCGCGAATGGGGAAATTCAATTTTCACTCTATTATTTTTCATGTTACACACACACAGGCCTGAAATACACACACATGTACAGACAGGACCTATATACATGAGCTGAGTTTTTTATAGTTCCTCCTCAGTGGGGCGGTGTCGTCATATCACGGTCTGCACCGCAAGTTTTACACACACACACACACACACACACACACACACACACACACACACACACACACACACACACAGGGGATGGGTTGGGCCTGTTGTGGGCTGGTGCATTCAGAATTGTCCCAGTGGATTTTTGTGTCCCATTCCGCCCCTGGGATGAATGTATTTCAGAGAAGGAACATTTCTCCTACCTACACATGCAGGTACGCGGCAAAAAGATGGGGGAATCAGAAAAGAGCCTTTACGGAAAAGCTGTAAAAAACAGAACTTGATTGAAAAGGTTGTGAGTTTGTTTTTTCCAGGTGGAAAAAATGCAGAGGGGAGCCTTTCTGATTTTGACATTGATTTAACTGACTTTCAGCAGCATCCATTAGAGGATAATATCACAGTCGGGGAAATGTATGAAGAGACATTTCCAGTCACATAAATGAGGAGGAGGAGACTAGTGATGCAACTGCACAAGAAGGGGAAAAATCACATGACTGACCTGACGTCTATCACCACACTCCAGACACATCTGTGACAGATGTTGTGGTGATGAATACTTCAGATGTTATTTATGTTGGAAGCAACACAGTACTTGCAAGTGCAAGCAGTGAGAGTGTGTCCCTATTTACAGCCCAGTCAACCCAACTGAAGCTTTGCCAGAACAGGAAACATTAATTCATGTGGATGCTTTAGAGCAAAGTGACATTGTAACTTTCCACCTAGAAAGCATCTCTGGGATGGGGTACTCCAGTCTTGATGATACCTTGCCTCTCACTGAGACTCTCTCACTGAGGAACTCTCTTTTGAAGGACCCTTCCTTCTATGGATATGTTGAACGAACAAGCAATCAGAGAGAGTGAAGAAACTTGTTGTGCTTTCTCGATTCTTTGCACTTATTCAAGTGTTTTCTGAGGAAAGTATCAAGGAGGATGACATCAGCTTTAAAGTGATTCTTCCTGATGGAAAGCTTGAAAAGGCTGTGGACAATGGAGGTGTTTTGAGGGATGTGCTGTCAGAATTTTGGAATGACTTTTATGAACAGTGCACCATGGGAAATGACTCCAAAGTGCCATACCTACGTCATGATTTTGGTAAACAAGAATGGGAAAGTGTAGGCTGAATAATCACATATGGCTGGTAAAAGGAGAAGCACCTTCCTGTAAAACTTGCACCTGTAATCCTGGAGCAAGCGGTTCTTGTATTGTGGAGAGTGATCATGTGGACAGCTTTCTCAAGTATGAGTCTGAGCGAGTGATCTTTGAATCTAGATTTTGAGGTTGTTAATGGAAATCAATGATACTCACAACTGCCGAAGGCTTCCAACAGCAGATACCATCGAGCAAATCTTGAGGGAGCCTGCTTACCCAAAACTAATTCAAGAACTGGCTTTTGTGATTGAACAATGGGGCAACACGCTCACTCCTGTTCGATCAGAGCTGAAAGGGATTGCAGCTTCCTATGATGCGCTACAACCAGCAAGATCATGAGATCCATTACCTAACAGAGTACCCAGAATGCCAAGGAGAAACCAATTGTCAAGTATGTAAGTGCATACCTTCGAGAGTCCGACACCCACCACCTCTCCTCTTTTCTCAGGTTTTGCACTGGATCAGACTTGTTCACAGGAAGGAGCATTACTGTCACCTTCACACAACTTCAGGGCTTTCAGAAAAGACCTGTTGCTCATACATGAGGCTGTTACTTGGAGTTGCCAGTCAGTTATGACAGCTATCCAGATTTTCGACATGAAATGAACAAAGTCCTAGAGAGCAACGTATCGGTAATGAATATTGTCAAAGATGAAAAGATTTCAGCCAAAAGGGAACTGGCCTGCCACCAGAGGTTCATTTTTAGCCTCTGCCAGTTTTCCAGATCTTTGACTTAGAAAGGATGTGACCTTGTTTAACCTTACTGATTGTCACATTTTTAACAAGCTGTCCAACAAAACGAAAGTGGCAAAGAACAGCAGAAAAATGGGAACATTGTTTTCAGTTCAAGAACACATTCTTTTAAGTGCTGGCTATGTTTTAGTGGAGGTGAACTCACTGTGAATAAGGTAGTAATTTAACCCCCAATTCAAAAATAGATATTTCCCTCCAGCCTGTAGTGCTATTTATCCCTCTAGATGGTTTTGGTGTGAGTTGAAGAGTTTAGGAGATATGTGATATATATATATATAGAGGAAAATGAAGGAACTTAACTCTGTGTTATATTTGATACATTTTCAGCTTGTGTTTGTCGGAACTTGGAAGCATTTGCTATTCATCTAACCTTCATAAGACACACACAGAACACCCAGCCCCACTGAGTAATTAACATACAAGGGAACCAAAAGAAATTACATTTCACTATTACACATATACTTAGACAAGTATTTTTTTATCTGTTATGTTGTAACTGCTGTTGCTCCAAATGCTGCTCTGTCTTCAATTTAATGAAGAAAAAGCAGCATTGTGGCCAGGCCAGGGGGAAAATATGTATTTTGGATTTTGAGTGAACTGTTTCTTTAGTTATTTCAGCACTTCAGTCACACAATCCCTTCATTTGAAATTTGGGATGCACAATATGTGTTTTTTCCAGTCGATGTTGATAGCTGATAAATTATGCTTCTATACCCTGTAGTTAATGCACATCTGAGTGCAAGAGAGGCTTAGATATAGTGAGTATAGACAGGTGGTTTAATATCTCTCAGCTATGACTAAACCAGAGTTCTTTTTTTTTTAAAATCTTCAGATATACTTTGGTTTTTATAGTGCATTTTGCCTTAGAATTCAAATTAAATGCAATGACTATTCGTCAAATCAGATATATCATGTATAGCCTGTATATGGCTAGTATACACAGCTCCCCTGCTCCTACCTGTCCCTCACAACAACCCAGGTGAGAAACCACTCCGGAGGATCAAGGCAAGGAAGGCAGCGGGTCCAGAGTGCATCAGCTCCAGGCTCCTGAAGTCCTGCGCAGACTAGCTATGCGGGATAGTTGAACACATGTTCAACCTGAGCCTGAAGCTGTGGAGCTGGGAACCTCCCACACATTCAGACATGTTAACGCACCCCCTGGCATTATTATGTTTAGATATTCCATCACTTTCATCTTATTGTCAAAACTCTAGTAGTAACTGGTGAGGAGATTAGTGTCGTCTGCTAGCTAGCTAACTTAAGCAGTTGTACACTATTATACTAACGTGGACCCACCCAGAGTACAGTGAGTGCAGTCTGATGTGTTTCACAGTGACATTCAATTCAATTCAATTCTATTTATAGTGCCAAATCATTACAAAAGTTATATCAGGACACTTTACAGAGTAGGTTAAGACCACACTCTATGATATAGACCCAACAATTCCCCTGTAGAGTACAGGCAGGAACTTCACACAGACGCAGCTCTGTGGAGGACAGACATCTGTCTGCACCGGTTGGGGAGAATGAAAAGGAGTGAGAAAGAGAGAAAGACAAAGACAGACAAAAGACAGAGAGACAGACACACTTCCAGAGATGCAAACAACCAAAGAGTAACAGTAAATATAATAATATCTATAGTAATGTGAATATGACTCATATTTTATGGCAGTTAATACAGCAGAATAGTAGGAACAAGCACATCTAAGGTGATAGAATATGAAAATGTTATAATTATGGCAAACATGATCAATGATGAGTAGCGGCAATAGCAGCTATGGTACAGCGAGACATACCACTGATGGTGTTTTTATGGCTACAACTTTTATAATTTATAAGACTAGTGACAGTATATATGACTAATAGTTATAGTAGTGGCAGGAAGCGTGATGCAGGACCACGGCAGCAGGCACCACCACGATGAGCAGAGAACTGCGAGACGACAAAGGCAAGGCAAGGCAAGGCAGCTTTATTTGTATAGCACTTTTCATACACAAGGCAGACTCAAAGTGCTTCACAGCACAACATGTCATGAATTCAAATGCATTACAGAAAGACAAAGAGAATAAAAACATAGACAATAATCAAAACAGTGCGGACGTTAAAAGTGCGAAGATTTAGCAGAAAGCTAAGGTGAACATAAAAGTTTTCAGTCTAGTTTTAAAAGTGGTCAGAGTGGGTGAAAGTCTCAAATCTTCAGGAAGTTTATTCCAGCTGTTTGTTGCATAATGACTGAAAGATGCTTTCCCTTGATTTGAGTTTACTCTGCGAACCACTAACAGATTGGTCTCAGAGGATCTTAGTGATCTAGAAGGCTTATGTAGTGGGAGCATATCAGTGATATACCTCGGCCCTAGACCATGAAGTGATTTATATGTGAGCAGGAGGATTTTGAAATCAATTCTCTGACGTACAGAAAGCCAGTGTAATGATTTAAGAATTGGTGTAATGTGCTCACATTTTTTGGTCTTTGTTAGAACTCTAGCAGCAGCGTTCTGAACAAGCTGTAGCTGCCTGACAGTTTTTTTGGGAAGACCTGCAAGGAGACCGTTACAGTAGTCTAGCCTACTGGTTATAAAGGCATGGACAAGTTTTTCTAAGTCTTGAGCTGACATGAGCCCTCTAAGTCTTGTTACATTTTTAAGGTGATAGTAGGCCGATTTTGTTACTGATTTGATGTGACTGTCGAAATGTAAATCAGAATCCATAATAACCCCAAGATTTCTGGCTTTATTTGAGGTTTTCAGGGACAGTGATTGAAGGTGTTGGATGACTTTAGACCTTTCTTTCTTAGCACCAAAAACAATTATCTCAGTTTTATCCTCATTTAGTTGAAGGAAATTTTGGCACATCCAGTGTTTGACCTGCTCAATGCACTGGCACAGTAGATTTATGGGGCGATAGTCATTTGGTGATAGCGCTACATAGATTTGGGTGTCATCGGCATAGCAATGGTGGTCAATGTTATTATTTTGCATGATTTGTCCTAGTGGGAGCATATAGATATTAAATAAAGTCGGCCCCAAGATTGAACCTTGGGGGACTCCACACGTTACGTTGGTTTGTTCTGATACAAAGTTGCCAATGGAAACAAAATAGTTCCTATCTTGTAGATATGACTTGAACCAGTTTAGGACTGTGCCTGAGAGCCCCACCCAGTTTTCCAACCTGTCCAAAAGTATTGAGTGGTCGACAGTGTTAAATGCAGCACTGAGGTCCAATAGCATTAGTACTGAAGTTTTGCCAGAGTCTGTGTTAAGACGGATGTCATTTATAACTTTAATAAGGGCCGTCTCTGTGCTATGAAAAGGTCTAAATCCTGACTGGAGGTTGTTGTGGCAGCCAGTAGAAGCCAAGAAGTGAGTTAGTTGTTGGAGTACAACTTTCTCAATTATTTTACTTATGAATGGTAGATTTGAAATTGGTCTGTAGTTGTTGATAATAGAGGCATCTAGGCTCCGCTTTTTTAGAAGAGGTTTAATGACTGCAGTTTTGAAGGCCTTTGGGAAATTGCCCGATTGAATAGAGTTATTAACTATTTGCAATACGTCTGTTGATAGGCAGTCAAAAACATTCTTAAAGAAGTTGGTAGGTAAAGCATCGATACAGCAGGTGGTTGGCTTTAGATCGGTCACTGTTTCCACTAGAGTTTTAGAGTCTATGGCATTAAAGCTTGCCATCATTGCTGTGTTATTTTGGCCTAAACGGGGTGGTGATCCAACTTTTTTGTTTGAGATATTGATGGCACGTCTGATGCCTTCAATTTTATCAGTATAAAAGAATGCAAACTCATTGCATTTCTGTGTGGAATGGAGTTCGGCTGGTATTTGTGTTGGGGGGTTGGTCAGTCTGTCGACAGTTGCAAATAGGGTTTTGGCCTTATTAGTGTTGCTGTTTATGATATTGGAGAAGAATGTTTCTCTAGCACTTTTTAAGACTAAATTGTAGGCATGGAGCCTCTCTTTATAGATGTCATGGTGAATATGAAGTTTTGTATTTCGCCAGATTCGTTCAGCCTTCCTGCACTCTCTTCTCTGGGCTGTTACAACAGCAGCTTTTCTCCAGGGTGCCTTTTGCTTACCAGAAATCGTTTTAACTGTAACCGGTGCAATGACATCTAAGATATTCACAATTTTGGAATTAAAGTTGTTTACAAGATCATCAGCATGGCATGGGTCTAGAGGTGGTAGCGAGGAGATGGCATTTTTAAAGAGTACATTAGCATGTTCATTGATGTAGCGCTTTTTGACATTCTTTGATTCTGTTTGTGTCTCCGGAATTAAAGAAATATTAAAGAAAACACAGAAGTGATCAGACAATGAAAGATCAGTCACAAGAACATCAGAAACATTGAGACCTTTTGTGATAATCAGGTCCAGGGTGTGTCCTTTACAATGAGTAGCCTCTTTCACATGTTGAGACAGGTCAAATGTATCTAAAATAGTAAAAAGTTCCTTTGCACCCTTGCCATTCGAATCGTCAATATGAAAATTAAAGTCACCAGTTATAACTAGGCAGTCAAAGTCAATGGAGATACTAGACAATAATTCGGTAAAATCATCGAAAAAATTTGCTGAGTATTTAGGTGGCCTGTAAATAATTAACAGAAGAATTTTGGGAGAGCATTTCAACACAGCACACAGGTATTCGAATGATGTAAAATCACCAAGTGACATCTGTTTCCCCTGAAATATGTTTTTAAATATAGCAGCAACCCCTCCCCCCCTTTTCCCAGATCTACATACATCAATAAAGTTATAGTTGGGGGGTGATGTCTCGATCAGAATGCTTGCACTGTTATATTGCTCCAGCCATGTTTCAGTTAAAAACATAAAATCAAGTTTGGAAGTAGTAATAAAATCGTTGACATAAAATGATTTGTTATTCAGAGACCTAACATTGAGCAGACCCATCCTGATGGTGTTATTGACAGGCTTCGATGTTGACTTTGATTTGGAGAGGATAGGAATGAGATTGTTTAGGTTAGCAGGGTGTCTACGTTTCCCAATGTTCTCTCTCTTGGTAGTCACAACAGGAATGTAGAAGGTGCCAAGCTTTGACGTAGGCAGCCTTGGGCCCAGCTGATAATGTGGTCTACTGCTGAACCCTGTTTTGTATCAATAATATTCAGGACTGCTATCAGGGCGGGGCGGGGGTGGCCATGAGGGGGGGGGGGGAGGAGTGGGCAGCGTCAGAGCTGGAATGAACTACTGGAGGTGGACGTTGAGGGAGTAGAGGGGGTTTACGTAAGAGGGGCGGAGTAGGGCTGAGGGTTTGTGAAGCACACTTTCGTGGAGGGGGGGGGGGGGAGGTGGGAGGGAGGTGCCACTGAGATGACGCTGAGGGGGGGGGTCGCTGAGGTCGGTCAAGGGGAGTAAAAATAGGAGTAGGGCGGGGAGTGGGTGGGGGTAGCTCCCGGAACTCCAAAGGGGATAAGGGGGGAGAAAGGCTTACTTGAGGAAGGGAGAAGGATGGAGACCTGGATTTAGGCTTGGGGGGTGTGGGGGAGGGATCTTCACGCCCATTTGAAATGAAAGGGGAGGTAGAGGGGGATGGACACGTCTCCTCTTTGCTCCGGTGTCTCTCATGGTCAGCGCTCTCCTTTTGCAATGGCGGTCCTCCTTCGACGTTCATGATAAGCTGTGTTGTGTCTGTCTTTTCCGTTGGTTCCTCTTGTCTGTTGTCCTTGGCAGTGATGATAGATGGATGACGCAGGAAGTAAGACATGTTGGTCAGGAAAAGCTTTACTCCCAGCTTATTTAGACAAAGTCCGTCTGCCTTAAAAAGATGCCTGCGGTCCCAGAAAAAGCTAAAATTGTCAATAAAATGCATCGAACTAGCAAGAAAAACGCTGGAGAGCCACTCATTCAGCGAGTAAAGTCGACTGAATCTCTCAGCTCCTCTCCTGATCGGGGGTAGAGGACCACTGATAAACACCTCAGCATTCACAGCGCTGACTGTTTCAAAGAGTTTATTGAAGTGCTCTCTCAGCTCACTTGATGTTTTTCAATGTCATTAAAACCAATGTGCAGAATGATATTTTTCACATTTGGGTGTGCAGCCACAATATCCAGGATTCTTTTTTCCAAGTCAGACACCGTATCCTTCGGAAAGCAGAGTACTTTGGTGTTATTATTTCTTTTCATATCTTTTACAGAAAAGTCACCCACAATCAGATTTTCAGGCCCACTTGTTAGCTTTCTCGGTGGTTTTAAGTTAGCAGGTCTTACCCTTCTGCGTGGTGATGGTGGGTTATTCAGGCAATCAGAGGGGGATCCATTGTCCGACAACAGTGGAGCAAACCTGTTCTTTAGTTGAACACTTGCTTGCTGGGGAAGTTTCTTGGTACTTTTCCTCTTCTCAGCTGTCCGCTGCTGTGTCCTCCGTGGCAGGGGAGTTGATGAAGCGCTATGCCTGGATAGAGATGGTAGCGCAGGCCAACCGGTCAGATCAGAGATATCGGGGCGCTGGGTCCTC
The DNA here is from genome assembly GCF_963691815.1 of Echiichthys vipera. Lineage (NCBI taxonomy): Eukaryota > Metazoa > Chordata > Actinopteri > Perciformes > Trachinidae > Echiichthys > Echiichthys vipera. The sequence goes on from NC_139830.1 coordinate 31,801,969, forward strand.
CCGGTTATCCGTTCTCCCTTGTCGCAGGGAGGTGGTCTTCTCTTTGGCTTTGCCCCAAGTGTGTTCCAGGGAGGATTATCGCTGGTAGATTTATTACCCTGTACAGGGACCTCCCGTTTCCTCGTAGCTTCATCGTTGCTAGTTTGCTGGGTTCTGGCATGCCCCTGTCCACTGTTTTCAGTCAGTGCTAGGGTGGTATTGTTGTCACAATATCCATTCACTTCTATAAATACTTCTAACCGATTAATTTTTGTTTCCAGCAGCAAAATCTTCTGTAGTAGTTTGTGGTAATCTTCCATAGAGAAGGGAGGCATCTTCTGGTGATTACCTTTAGCACTGTAGCACAGGCTCAGGCTTATCTTGAATGGTAGGCCTCCCTGCCTAGCGTTGAGGAAGTCGTAAAAATATTGAAAAATGCCTCTGTTATCTAAAAGAAATATAATCCCACTGGTTTTGTAAGTATCCAGGAGCTGTTGCTCTTTGTTTCTTATTGAGGAGAAGCAAATAGTAGCAGATAGTAGCAAAAAATGCAAGCAAAGGCGAGAGCAAGCAGAAAAGCGTCCGCACTGTAGCAAAGCAGGAAGCAAAAGCCCAAACAAAGCACAAACAACTCCGGGGAAGAAGTTGAATTAGTAACATGCATTGATGAGACATGAATGATACAGACGGAGAGGAGAGAAGCTCAGAGTATCAGGAACAGGATTATCCCCAGGCAGACTAGGCCTATAGCAGCATCATTAAGCAGAACAAAATCAGCATAAAAATAACAACATAGCTAAGGGATTGTAAGCCTTAGCTGTAAGATTTATCAAAAAGGAAAGTTTTAAGTTTACTCTTAAATATGGGGACAACATCACCCAAATTAAACTTGGGAGTTTGTTCCAGAGGAGAGGAGCTTGGCAGCTGAAGGCTCTGCCTCCCATTCTATTTTTGGATACTCTAGGAACGACAAGTAACCCTGCAGTTTCAGAGCGCAGCGATCTAGTCGGGTAATATGGTACTATGAGCTCTTTAAGATATGACGGAGCCTGACCAATAAGAGCTTTGTAGGTAAGGAGAAGGATTTTAAATTATATTCAGTTAGCCAATGCAAAGAGGCTAATACAGGAGAAATATGTTCTCTTCGGTTTGTTTTAGTTAGTACACGAGCTGCAGCATTTTGGACCAACTGGAGACTCTTAACAGACTTATTGGATCAGCCTGATAATAAGGAGTTGCAATAGTCCAGCCTAGAAGTAACAAATGCATGGACTAGTTTTTCTGCATCTTTCTGACACACAATGTTCCAAATTTTCGCAATATTACGCAGGTGAAAATATGCATTCCTTTTCATTCATTTTATGTGACAATCAAAGGACATATCCTGGTCAAAAATAACACCCAGATTCCTTACTGTGGTGCTGGAGGACAACACAACATCACCCAGAGTAACAATGTCTTTAGCTATTGAGTTTTGGAGGCCTTTGGGGCTAAGTACAATGACTTCAGTTTTTTCTGACTCTAAAATCAGAAAATTGCAGGTCATCCAGCTTTTTATTTCTTTAATGCACCTTTGAAGTTTATCTAACTGATCGGTTTCTTCTGGTTTGATCGACAAATACAATTGTGTATCAACAGCATAACAATGACAATTTATGGAGTGCTTCCTTATAATATTTCCTAAGGGAAGCATATATAAGGTGAATAGAATCGGTCCAAGGACAGAACCCTGTGGGACTCCGTGACTGACTTTAGTGTGCATGGAGGATTTGTCGTTAACATGTACAAACTGAGATCTATCTGATAAATATGACTTAAACCAGCTTAATGCGGTTCCTTTAATACCAATTAGATGCTCCAGTCTCTGTAGCAGGATGCGATGGTCAATAGTGTCGAAGGCAGCACTAAGATCTAGTAAAACAAGTACAGAGACAAGCTCTTTGTCTGAAGCTATTAGAAGGTCGTTAGTCATTTTTACCAGTCCTGCCACAGTGCTATGATTTGCTCTAAATCCTGACTGGAACTGAGTCCTAAAATAACTCATTATTATGTAAAAAGTCACACAGCTGATTGGCGACTAATTTCTCGAGAATCTGAGAGAGAAAAGGAAGGTTAGATATAGGTTTATAGTTGGCTAGTACCTCAGGATCAAGACTGGGCTTTTTAAGAAGAGGTTTAATTACAGCTACTTTAAAAGACTGTGGTACATAACCTGCTGATAAAGACATGTTAAATATATCTAATACAGGAGTGCTAGAGGTAACACTTCTTTAAGTAACCTAGTTGGAATAGAGTCTAGGAGACAAGTAGAGGGCTTTGATGCGTAAATAGTAGAGGTTAATTGGTTAAGGTCAACTGTAGAAAAGCAGTCCAAGAACATATCAGGTCGTACAGTTTCTAGGGTTCCTGGGTTTGAAGAAAAATTGGTGCCAAGTGAGTTGATTTTGTCTCTAATAGTTATAATTTTGTCATTAAAGAAGGACATGAAGTCATTACTATTGTGGGTTATAGGATTACATGGCTCAATACAGCTGTGGCTCTCTGTCAGCCTGGCTACAGTGCTGAAAAGAAATCTAGGATTGTTCTTATTCTGCTCTATTAAAGATGAGTAATAGGCAGCTCTGGCATTACGGAGGGCCTTCCTATATATTTTTAGACTTTCATGCCAAGCTAAGCGAGATTCCTCCAATTTAGTAGAACGCCACTTACTTTCCAATTTTCGCAATATTTGTTTTAATTCACAGGTTTATGAGTTATACCATGGAGCTAACTTCCTCTGTTTCATTATCTTATTTTTTAAAGGATCAACAGAGTCAAGTGTTGTTCGTAGTGAGCCTGCGACACTGTCAACAAGGTGATCAATTTCAGAGAAACTAACGTTAGTACAGGAATCTTGAATATTAGGATAAGGCATTAAATGAAATTCAGATGGAATCGATTCCTTAAATATAGTTACAGCACTATCATATAAACATCTAGTGTAGAAACTTTTGCCCAGAGGTGAGTAGTCCTGTAATACGAATTCAAAAGTTATTAACTAATGGTCTGATAAAATAGGATTCTGTGAAAAGACTATAAGTCATTGATTTCCACACCCTAAGCCAAAACAAGGTCGAGGGTGTGATTAAAACAGTGAGTAGGTTGATGTTCACTCTGACTAAAACCAATCAAATCTAATAGAGGGATAAACGCAATACTAAGGCGATTATTATCAACGTCCACGTGAATATTAAAATCTCCTACAATGATTACTTTATCAGATTTAAGGACTAAATTTGACAGAAACTCTGAGAATTCAGATTGAAATTCAGAGTACGGACCAGGAGCACGGAAAACTATAACGAGTATAATTGGCTGCACAGTTTTCCAGGTTGAATGTGAAAGATAAAGAACAAGACTTTCAAATGAATTATAATTTAGTTTAGGTTTAGGGTTGATTAATAGACCTGAGTCATAAATAGCTACAACGCCTCCTCCTCAGCCACTGCCTCAAGGAATATGAGTATTAATATGACTGGGAGGAGTGGATTCATTTAGGCTAACATATTCTTCAGGACACAGCCAGGTTTCAGTCAGACAGAGAACATCAATATGGTTATCTGATATCAAATCATTTATTAATACAGCTTTAGATGACAGAGATCTGATGTTTAAAAGTCCACATTTTATTTTCTGATTTTGTTGCATTATCGCAGATTTGGTGTTGATTTGTATCAAGTGTTTCTGTATAGCTCCTCTTCTGTTCATCTTTTAATTAATTAATGTAGATGATCGTGAGGCAGCGTTTGTATAGGATACTGAGCTGGAAAGTGATCCACAGAGCGAGCGGAGAGGTGTGTAAGACTGCAGCTATGCTTCCTGTGCGTCTGTGGTAGGGGCAGCGCAGAGAGGTGTATTAAACTGTGACTCTGCATCCTGATCCCAACACTGGGTTGTTGTCAGGAGGTGGTGGTGGTGCAGGACTCGACAGTCAGGTCAATCTTGCCGGATAAAAGTCTTGACTCCTCCTGGTCAGGATGCAGGCCGTCGTGTTTAAAAGCCTGGGACTGTTAAAAAAGCTGTAAAGTTGTCCACAAATGGAATACTTTTCCCCAGGCAGTATCCTTTAAGCCACAGGTGCAGCTGGCGGAGGTGGCTGTACATGACCTCACCAAAATGCGGCGGAGGAAGCGGGCCGGAGATAATCAGACGCTTCCCTGTGTTTAGCAGGCGGGCCAGCATGGGCCTGAAGTCCTGCTTGAGGACCTCGGACCGGTGGTTCTTTAAATCGTTGGTGCCGGCTTGCAGGACCAGCGTGGAGGCCAAGCTGTGCTGTGAACACAGCTGGAGGGCGGAGCACTCAACCTCCCTGACGCGGGCTCCAGGGTGGCAGAAAGTCTGGCCGCAGCGCATCCTCACGTGCCTGACCATCGAGATCCCGACAACCAGCATGGAGGGAATGCGCTGTTCCACGGGCTGCCTGGAGGTGAGCTCACCAGACCCGGAGCCACTGCTCCGTTCTCCCTGGTGGAGCATTACCACTCCGTGGGGAGAAGGCAGGAGGTGGAGGGTGCCGATGACTTGGGCTTGGCACCCTGGTGGTGCCAGTGGGACTCGGTGAGTGCCGTTGCTAGAGATCCGGTGGTGATGAAGCCAGTCCATGGCAGGGTGGTGTTGTCGGCGGCTGTCATAGTACGGTCACCAGCGCCGGAAGCCTTAAGATGGGCGAGGAGCTTCGCTCCTTGAGGTCAGCCTTCAGGCCGGATACTTACTCCCTCAGTTTAGAGAGTGTGGGGAGACAGGACTCCCACACAGCCATCATGTCACAGCCTGTGCTGGGGATCCGTCACCCCGGGACATAGAACTGTCACAGGGAGGTGAGTTTAATTCCAGCCCTGGAGCCGAATGTCCAGGGAGATCCTTCTTCACTCCTGGGCAGGAAGCCCACTTTACCAGTTGTTTTTTGATCCCGCTGAGTTGAAAAATTGGCGCCTCGCTAGTGCGATTCGGCGTCACGACTTCCGTGTTTTACTTCTCCGGTGTGATCAGAGGCAGCCACAGGCCCTATGGTTAAATGCTTCGGTCCATCATTTGAAGAAATAAATACAATTAAAGCTGGGCGAGTAATTCCAAATATGGAAACGATAAACTAAGTTGAAAACAATATTTTCCGGAGCCGAAGTGGCGGGAAACCCAGTGAAATCAAGCGACGCTGCGCATGCGTAGATGATGTAGACAGTACAATGCAATGCAATACAATGCGATACAATACAGAGCGATACAGAACAATACAGACCTCTAGGTGGCGGTGGTGACGGTGTACTCCTCATGGCTGCACATCTAGTTATTATGACTTTTTCTCTCATAAGTTTGACTTTCTATCTCGCGTAATTTTGACTTCGACAGAGACATGGCTGCACAGGGACATCACAGACTAGAACTTTGCATTTGGACTTTTTATCTTATTATTATGACTTTTTATCTTATTATGACTTTTTATCTTATTATTTCGATGGTTATGGTTATGACTTTTTTTCCCACTTTCTATCTCTTTATTTCTTTTTTTAATCTCATAATTATGATTTACCATGGCGATATTTTCTCTTTCAGTGGCGGAAACGGGCTTCCATAATAAGCTCATAAATAAGTGAGATGGTGCTTTTATTGTGAAGGGTCTGACGGAACTCGTTGTAAGACTCCGGAAGTCTGTGTTGTTGTTCTCAGTCGTGTTGTGGTCGTTCCTCGGTGATCCGTCGGTGTGTTCCGGCTCTCTGTGTGAACATGTCCCCGGTCGAGAAGCTGCGGGACTTCGTCAGTCAGCGGCTGCACGCGGCAGTCGAAGAGATTTTGCTTTTCTTTGAGAAAACGGTGCTTAAATACGAAGAAGAAGCCGCTCTCAAACTGGAAGTCATTTCCCGCCAGCACGCGCTGCTCTGCGCGCTCCACAAACCGCTCATGGAGCTTCCAGCCGCAGGTGACAACAAAGTTGACGGTTATATGTACACTCAGCGGCCACTTTATTAGGCACACCTGCTGCTTAATAAAGTGTCAGTGTGGTCTTCTGCTGCTTTTTCCTCTCAGCTAGAAAGTAGGTGGTGTTATGTATTCACAGATGCTCTCCTGCATTCCTCTTTTGGAACCAGTGGATATTTGAGTACTGTTGCCTTTCTATCAGCTCCAACCAGTCTGCCCATTCTCCTCTGACCTCTGGCTAAAACAAGGCATCGCCGCCCACAGAACTGTCGCTCACAGGATCTTTCCTCTTTTTGAGAGTATTCTCTGTAAACCCTAGAGATGGTTGTGCGTGAAAATCCCAGTAGATCAGCAGTTTCTGAAACACTCAGAGCAGCCCGGCTGGCACCAACAACCAAGCCACGTTCAAAGTCACTTCAATCACCTTTCTTCCCCGGTCTGATGCTGCTTTGAACTGCAGCACATCCTCTTCACCATGTCTACATGCCTGAACGCATGTGGCTGCTGCCATGTGATTGGCTCATTAGAAATTTGCATTAACGAGCAGTTGGACAGGTGCACCTAATAGAGTGGCCGGTGAGTTATATATATATAAATATATATATAAATATATATATGATTTCAAATGATCAGTAACCATGGTGATCAAACCATATATACATATATAATTATATATATCAAATATAATATTAACAGATACAGTTACCATGATGATTAAACTATATTTATATATATAGACCTTTTCAAAGATGTAGACATACATTCAAAGACAGGCCTAGTTTATTTTCCTGTGTATGTGAACGGCAGCTGACAGGAAGTTAACAAGGACCAAGGCTGTTGCCTAGGAAATGAAATTCCATTAAAAAGCAGCAAACAGCATATATTCAGCATATTAATGAGAACATTATTTTTAAAGTACGGTGTAAGGAAAATATGAGGTATTTTCTATTTTTACTTTAAACTTCTCGTGCCATTGTAACAAGAACTGCGTGTATCTTTTTAAAACGTGGAAAAATGAGCTTCCCCTCCTTGAAAGACCAGCAGCACTGATATATATTGTGTATTGTGTGTGTGTGTGTGTGTGTGTGTGTGTGTGTGTGTGTGTGTGTGTGTGTGTGTGTGTGTGTGTGTGTGTGTGTGTGTGTGTGTGTGTGTGTGTGTGTGTGTGTGTGTGTGTGTGTGTGTGTGTGTTTTTCTATTCCGGTGAGGACGTTACTATAACTGCACACGGACCCATGGGGACTCATTTCACCGTGGGGACCAAAAATCAGGTCCCCACGGGCAAAACCCCTCCAATCGCTTCAAAACAGTCTGTAGACATGGCCTATGCAATATCTCAGTTTTTGTAAAAAGTCCCCACAAGAAGCATTTTCAGACAAATTAATGTGTGTCTAGGTGTGTATGCGACCCTAGTGGTCACACAGTGGGATTGCAGTCCCTATGAGGTAGGTGTGTTGGAAGTGTGCGTCGCAGTTTGTCCACTCTTGTGTGCCCTCTATTGGTCAAAAGTAGTATTACAGTTAATGTCTATATTTTAATGTTTTGTCCTTGTTTTAAGTTATTTCAAAAGATAGGCCTGAATGAATTAATAAAAGTGTACTTTTTGTATTTGAATATTATTAGGCATAATAATTTATAAAATAATTATTTATTTTGGCTATAAAATTACCACAATAACCAGCCAAAATACATTACCTGTTTAAAGCATGAATTATCTTGGTGAAATGTTAAACTAGTATTGATATGAATTTTTACTTTTGATTTAACTTTCCCAACTTTATTGGCTCATTTTATTTTTTTTCATTAAACACATTTTTAATGCTACACTGTGCAACAACAAATCTGTGTTAAAATCAGCAGGAGAGCTAAAGTAGGACGCTGTTTGCAGCTGGGGGCTAGCTATCCTGTGATGTATTTTGCACACAGAGCATACAGCTAATGGAGCTAACAGAAACAGAGTTTATAGAGAATGGAGTTAACAGAGCTCATGGCTAATACAGCTTACTGTACACAACATGAAGCATTTAACAGTGAACAGCTGTTTTATAAACACAACAAGTATAGTGAATAAATGTACTGAGTACATTTTGGACTTGGCCTATGGAGTTACACAATAGTAATGTTAGTATTAAACATACCCCAGAGCTACCTACAAACTGGGGATGATGGGGGTAACAAGTTAGTCTGGAGTAGAGTTTAGATTCTCTGCCTCTCTTTATATCCCACCAGGTTTGGCCGGGCCTTTGATCTAGGGCTTGTTTTTATTTTTTTAATCACTGCATTATTGGCCTAATCTGAATTTCAATTAATCTCATCTCATCTTCAACCACTTATCCGGAGTCGGATCGCAGGGGCAACAGCTTCAGCAGTTGACCCCAAACTTCCCTTTCCCGGGCCACATTAACCAGCTCTAACTGGGGGATCCTGAGGCGTTCCCAGGCCAGTGTGGAGATCTAATCTCTCCACCTGGTCCTGGGTCTTCCCCGAGGCCTCCTCCCAGCTGGACGTGCCTGGAACACCTCCCTAGGGAGGCGCCCAGGGTTCATCCTTACCAGATGATCCTGAACCACCTCAACTGGCTCCTTTCAACGCAAAGGAGCAGCGGCTCTACTCCGAGTTCCTCACGGATGCTGAACTTCTCCCCCTCTCTCTAAGGGAGACTCCAGACCCCCTCCTGAGGAAACCCTTTCGGCCGCTTGTACCCGCGACCTTGTTCTTTGGGTCCTGACCCAGCTTTCAGGACCACAGGTGAGGGTAGGAACCAGGACTGAGCGGTAGATCCAGAGCTTTGCCTTCCTCAGCTCTCTGTTCATCACAACGGTGCGGTAGAGCGACTGCAGCACCGCCCCCGCTGCTCCGATTCTCCGGCCAAACTCACGCTCCATCGTCCCCTCACTTGTGAACCAGATCCCGAGGTCCTTGAACTCCTTCACTTGGGGTCAGGACTCATACCCGACCCGGAGTAACAATCCACCGGTTGCCCGCTGAGAGCCACGGCCTCAGATTTAGAGGTCGTTTCACACTCGGCTGGGAATCGATCCAGTGAGTGCTGAAGGTCACTGACCGACGACGCCATCAGGACCACGTCATCTGCAAAAAACAGAAACCAGACCCTCAGCCCACCAAACTGCAACCCCTCCCCACCACGACTACACCACGATATCCTGTCCATGAAAATCACAAACAGGATTGGGGACAAAGTACACCCCTGGAGGAGGCCGACCCCCACCGGGAACGATCCAACTTACTGCCGAGGATCCAGACACAGCTTTCTCTTTGGGTGTTCAGAGATTGGAAGGCCCTTAGAAGTGACCCCCTCACCCCATACTCCCGCAGAACCTCCCACAGTATCTCTTTGGTTACCCTTTTTAAATAGGGGAACCACCACCCCAGTCTGCCACTCACTTGGCACTGTCCCAGACTTCCACCAGTGTGTCAGAGACGTGTGGACCAGGACCAGGACCAGGACGGCCCCTCCAGACCCAAAGCTTTCAGCATGTGTGGATGCAGCTCATGGATCCTGGGGCTTTGCCTCTGTGGACTTGTTTCCTTCCTCAGTGACTTCTGTCAGAGATGTTGACGATGATCCCCATCAGCCTCCAGCTCTGCCTCTACAAAAGAGGGCGTGTTGGGCCCATTCAGGACTTCCTCAGAGTCCTTCCACCGCCCCATGACCTCATCAGCTGAGGTCACCAGCGTCCCGTCCTTACTGTAAACAGCTTGGACGGTTCCCCGTGTCCCCCTCCTGAGGTGCTGAATGGTTTTCCAGAAGCTCGGTGCCCCCCAAAGTCCTTCTCCAGGACTTCTCTGAACTCCTCCCACACCCGCTGCTTTGCCTCTGACACAGCAGAGGCTGCAGCCCTTCAGACCTGTTGGTACCTTGCCACTGCCTCCAGAGTCTTCTGGGATAACATATCCCGGGAGGTCCCCTTCAATCTGACAGCTTCCCTGACCACCAGTGTCCACCACGGTGTTGGAGAGTTACCGCCCCTTGAGGCACCTAAGACCTTGAGGCCACAGCTCACCGCTGCAGCTTCAGCAGTGGAAGCTTTGAACATCGCCCACTCCGGTTCGATGCCCCCAACCTCCACAGGGACGCCAGAAAAGCTCCTCCGGATGTGTGAGTTGAAGGTCTCTGGGACAGGGGCCTCCTCCAGACGTTCCCAGTTCACCCGCACTACTGGTTTGGGTTTACCTGGTCTGTCCAGGATCTTTCCCATCCTCTGACCAACTCATCCCAAGATGGTGATCAGCTGACAGCTTTGCCCCTCTCTTCACTCGAGTGTCCAGAATATACGGCCTCAGATCAGATGAGACCATCACAGACTGGATCCTGGACCTTTGGCCTAGGGTGCTCTGGAACCAGGTCCACTTCTGAGCCTCCTTCTGTTCCAACATGGTGTTTGTTAAAGAGGATCCAGGACCAGCACACAAGTCTAACACCAGACGCTGGGGTTTAGATCAGGGAGGCCGTTCCTCCCAATCAGCCTCTCCAGGTGTCTCCATCGTTGCCCATGTGGGCGTTGAAGTCTCCCAGCAGAACTCTGGAGTCCCCTACTGGAGCCCCATGCAGGACTCCATTCAGGGTCTCCAACCGCCGAAGTCCCCCCCCCCACCTGCAGGCGTAAGGAGGCCACCCTCTGGTCCACCGGGGTGAACTCCAACACCGCGGCACTCAGCCGGGGGTTTGAGAGTCTCCCCACACCCGCCCGGCCCCTCACACCCTGGGCCCCTCCAGAGAAGAATAGGGTCCAGCCCCTATCCAGGAGTACGGGTCCAGATCCAGACTGTGTGTGGAGGTGAGCCCCCCCCAGATCTAACTGGTAGCTCCACCTCCCTCACAAGCTCCGGCTCCTTCCCCCACAGAGAGGAGACGCTCCACGTCCCCAGAGCCTCTGCTGCCCAGGTCTGGACCCTCGAGGCCCCTCACATTCACTGCCCCCCCCCCCCCCCCCCCCGTGCAGCAGTGCACCCGACCCAAGTGGTTCCTCCTGCGAGTGAATGGAGAGGAGGGAGGTGCCATGTCGCTTTTTCAGGCTGTTTTCGGTCAGCTCCGTGGCAAACCTGCAGAGTAGGTAAAGACCACACTCTATGACTTATTTATGATTTACATAGACCCAACAATTCCCCCGTAGAGTACGGTGGCGTTGAAAACCTTCACTATAACAGACAGGAATGTCAGACAGACCCAGCTCTGTGGAGGACGGACATCTGTCTGCACCGGAGAGAGAGCGAGAAAAGATGGACAGATGGACAGAGAGAGACAAAGACAGAGACAGACACACTTCCAGTAACTATAATAATATCTATATTAATGTGAATATGACTCATATGTTAGACCAGAATAGTAGAAACAAGCACAGCTAAGGTGACAGAACATGACAATGCAGAGAAATCTATGCCACATATAACATATATAATGTTTGATGGTGGTGCAAGTGTAGTGGCTTTCTGTTGATAAGGTAGATAAGAATTTGTTCTTAATGATTCACCTGATAAAAAAAAGGTTTAATAAATGAATTAAAGAAAGCTTTTTCCATCTTTATTCAACATACTAAGTATTTATGTTGTTATTTTCAAGATTATAAAAAATCTTGAAAATATAATGACTCCCGTGGTAAGGGAGCTTGTGTACCTTAGTGAACCCTGTCACCTTTGAAATACCTGCACTTCAGCAGGTATTTCAAAGTCCTTCCACCCACGTTCAGTTATAACTTTATATATAGTATATATGTATGTTACACAGATCCAGATATTTAAAGTCCCCACCTTGACCTCGCCCATCCCCCACCCTGGTGCAAATCTGTAGTTTGGGCATGTCTGCCATCTTGTTAATGCTGGCTATCAAGGTTCTTCCTCCGACGTTAAATACTTTGTGAGTGCAGCAGATTACACAGATTGTAACCTGTGACACTTTTTTTATAATCTTGAAAATAACAACATGGATACAGGCTCAAGAAACAGCCTTTGTCTACTGTAGCAGTAACAGTAGGTAATTCAGGACCATCTCTATTAAAATAAAAAAACTTTATTGCCATTAGGCAGATATGTATTTGGTAGCATGGCTCGGTGTTGGGACAATCCTACTCTTAAAAAAGCAGAGAGAGCCAAAGGCCGGAAGAGCAGTTGTGATAAGCCACCCATGGTGAACAGAACGGGCAACAATGGCATGAACAATGAAACTGATAGTCAGAAATGCATTGTAAAGGAGGAGATGGGTAGAGGTGTATCAGTGCATTGGCTTAAATTGAAAGCAGCGAGAGATTTTCCAATTGAATTCGTAGGAGGGAGACATCAAGTCATCAGCTGACGGGGCCTGCTTGAAATTAATTTAGGGTCAATTGATGGGCTGGCTGAAGATCAGCTGGCAATTGTAACTAACTACTAACTGTAGCAGGCTGGGCTGACCTTGACCTTATGGCCTGCCTGAGTTAATGCTATGCACAATTAAGTTGTATTAGAAAGAGTTGAAGTTGTAACAATTGTGTTGTAACAATAGTTACGACAGAAATTATATTCATAATTGATTGTAGTGGTTGAAGGAGTCAAAAATAGGGCCTCCACACAGGCACCAGCACCCCACAGAGGGGCTCCAAGCTAGGCTGAGCCAGGCTAAGTCTTTACACACCTCCAGGACCTCTACCCAGCCCCACCACCCCACAGAGGGGCTCCAAGCTAGGCTGAGTCAGGCTAAGTCTCCCACACACCTCCAGGACCTCTACCCAGCCCCACCACCCCACAGAGGGGCTCCAAGCTAGGCTGAGCCAGGCTAAGTCTCTACACACCTCCAGGACCTCTACCATCAAACCCTAACCCTAACCCCACAGAGGGGCTCCAAGCTAGGCTGAGCCAGGCTAAGTCTCTACACACCTCCAGGACCTCTTCCCAGCCCCACCACCCCACAGAGGGGCTCCAAGCTAGGCTGAGCCAGGCTAAGTCTCCCACACACCTCCAGGACCTCCACCCAGCCCCATCACCCCACAGAGGGGCTCCAAGCTAGGCTGAGTCAGGCTAAGTCTCCCACACACCTCCAGGACCTCCACCCAGCCCCACCACCCCACAGAGGGGCTCCAAGCTAGGCTGAGCCAGGCTAAGTCTTTACACACCTCCAGGACCTCTACCCAGCCCCACCACCCCACAGAGGGGCTCCAAGCTAGGCTGAGTCAGGCTAAGTCTCCCACACACCTCCAGGACCTCTACCCAGCCCCACCACCCCACAGAGGGGCTCCAAGCTAGGCTGAGCCAGGCTAAGTCTCTACACACCTCCAGGACCTCTACCCAGCCCCACCACCCCACAGAGGGGCTCCAAGCTAGGCTGAGTCAGGCTAAGTCTCCCACACACCTCCAGGACCTCTACCCAGCCCCACCACCCCACAGAGGGGCTCCAAGCTAGGCATGGGCAAGGAGTCAGACAGAGTGGTCAAATAACCTCTCTGTATCCACATGGTGGGGGCAGTCATCCTGAAAAATGGCTGCCATTTTGCAATTTTAAGTGGATGTGGGTGGTTCCTTGCCAATGACCCTTTGAGACAGCTCATGGCAATTTTCATGCTTGTATCCCAAGCAAAATGGTTTCTTAAGTCTAATGCTGTATTCCTAAGCCCTGGGACGTGGGACTTCTCCTACATGGAGTAATAAGCTCCGACTTCATAGCGTTTCCAGACAATTGAAGTCAAATGTAAACAGAAAACATGATAAGCCACCATCAAATACTATGTTAATAAACATATTGTCCAGCAATGGATCACATTGGTTGACACTACAGCGGTATTCAGCTAAAACATCTTCATCAACTGATCTGGAGCCGTTTATGTAAATAATCTGCTCCACTATTTGTCATTTTAAACTTCATTCAAATGTCTAGTTACAGCTACACTCATCATTTAAATGTAATGAAGTTTTTCAGATGAAATTTCAGTTGAGTATTTAACATTTCCACTTCAGCAGGTATTTCAAAGTCCTTCCACCCACGTTCAGTTATAACTTTATATATATATGTATGTTACACAGATCCAGATATTTAAAGTCCCCACCTTGACCTCGCCCATCCCCCACCCTGGTGCAAATCTGTAGTTTGGGCATGTCTGCCATCTTGTTAATGCTGGCTATCAAGGTTCTTCCTCCGACGTTAAATACTATGTGAGTGCAGCAGATTACACAGATTGTAACCTGTGACACTTTTTTTTACAGTAAAGGTCCTGCCTTGGAGAACAAAATAACTCATAATTGAGAATGTCTGTTTCAGAATACATTTAGAAAAAATAATAATAATTAAAAAAAAAAAAAAATATATATATATATATATATATATATTTATGCTGATGTGTGCAACAAGTGCTACACTATGTAAACAGGTATATAATATAAGATTATATTTCAGTTGTATTATAATTATTGATGCATTAATGTGTTCATCAATGCAACTGGTAAAATTGGAGCTCACTTTAAATAATGAAATTATGATACAAATAATTTACAAGTGTGTCAAATGTGTCTTTAAATAGAGTCGTGAGTAAAAGTCCTCAGTTACAGTTTCCCTCTTCACTCGCTGGCTGTGGCCGCGTGCCCTCTGGCCGACTGAACTTGCACTGTGTTTGCGCACCGGGCTGTCCCGCCGGCTCTTTCTGAGCGCAGCACCGTCTGCGGGAGGTCTGCGGGAGGTCCGCGGGGTGCGCCGTGTCACATATCCAGCGCAACTTCTTTTTTTTTTTTCGGACACCTGCTCTCGCTGTGCTACAGACACACAGACAGACGGCACCTGCACGCACGAGGTCATGGCCGAGCTCTGCAAATGTTGAAGGAAATGGTAAGTTTATGTGACTAAACTCTGAATATAACTGTTTACTTTAATTTCATACTGTTTACCGCGACTTAAATTACTACATTGCAAAAGGCTGCACCTTGCTCACCGCGTTTGTAAACGGTTTGTTTTTATGCATGCTAAAGTAAGCTAATTTTAGCTAACGTTAGTATGCTAATGTTTGCTAACATTAGCATACTAACGTTAGCTAACTTTAGTAATGTAATGTTAGCTGACGTTAGCTAAACTTAGTATGCCAACACGCTAGCTGGGATGCTAACCTCGTGGCGTGTTTTATCTGCACATTAAACACTAAAGTTTATTTCTTATTGTTGAAGTGATAAAAAGACTGGGGATGGTGTTTTCACACTGAACCTGTGGTTTTAACGAGCTCCGGTCCGTAGCGTTTAACGGGTGTGGGCCGGTGTGACGCAGTTAAAGGGTCCGCACCGACAGCGGACAGAGACCGCCTGGTAACGGGGCAGCGATAAAGCGGCCTCTGCTGCGGCTCGTTTCTGTTGAAGCAAACGTTTTACATGACCGTGAACGTGCTCAGGACTCGTCTTCCTGCTCCGTGTGGAGCTTTTACACCGACAGCCAGGGAAGTAAGCCGCGGCAGCGCTGTCTGTGAACCACATTAATGCAGTTATCTCTCTGTGTGTGTGTGTGTGTGTAAACCACATTAATGCAGCCGTCCACCCAAATATACCGCGGGCTGTTTAACTAAAAGTAATGAGGGTGAGACGGTCAGACAGGATCGGTCCGCGGTGCCGTGTGTGTGACGGAGAGAGATAGAGCAGGTGGAGCACTGCTTCTGCAACATATTAAAACTCTAAATAATGCGGAGATACAGTGGCAAGCTTTTCTTTCATCCAAGGCGATTTTTAAAAATACCCCTGGCATGCACAAGTGTTATCAAATAGTTTGCTTAAATATTCACATGGCTTATAGATCAATTATATATCAATGCTATATATCTTCCTAGACGGATTATAGTATTCACTGCAATATTTATTAGTAGTAGTAGTTTTTGAAATTATGTCAAAATCATACATGTTATCATAAAATTGTGTATTTGGTTTGTGTGCTCTACAAACTGCACTGAGGTTAATATGGTTAGGTCCAGAGTGTTGTTGCAATAAATGCAGATATTCAGTGTTATATGATGTTTTGGACTGACTGTGTCACTTGTGCCGACAGGAGGAGGAAAGCCTGAGTCTGGGAGCCACTGGTGGCAGCTCTGGATGTACAGGTGAGACAGGGGAGGTGTAATGAGATGCTAGAATAATGAGGCTTGTATAAAAGAAGTATGTTTGATATTATGTAACAGTGTTAAGTGTTGTGTAACTTTTGTAAAATTAGCCAGTTTTCTTTTTAAATGTCACACTAAAGCAGAGAAAATATGCCATGTAGACCCCTTCCTGTTTCCTCTCTCTTTTAATGCCCCCCTCTCAAGGTGAAGTGCATCATGGGGCAAAAAAACGAAAAACAAAACAGTAAGGGGCCTCTCTTAGGGCGCACTCAGACTGTCCTTCCGCACCAGGCAAAAACAGGTTTTCAGGGTCAAGCCTAGTGCGTTTGACCAGTGTGAGTGCAACCGCACTTCCTGTGCGCCTGTTGGGACGTAGAAAAAAGAAGGAGGGACCATGCGCAGACTTTTCAAACAATGGCGGTGAAAGGTTCACGTTGGTGTGATGCGGAGGTGGAGTGTTTACTGCAGATTTGGTCGATGAAAAGATTCAAAAACAGTCGACAAGACGCACAAAAACTCCGAGGTCTACGGAAAGATCTGGAAACAAAGCCACGCATCGCCATGACGTCATCAATGCGTGTGACGTGTTACGGCGTGATGACGTATAGGCAGCAAGAAGCATTCTCCGAGGCCCAGGTAGTGTGAGTACAAATGGGCCTGGAGGGGGGGACAAGGACCCTAAAGCACGGGGCACGGGACGGAGGCACAGTGGGAGGGCGCCCTTAAGGACCATTTGGATGTGATTTACTTATTATTTAATTATTGCAGCTCTGTGTAATTTAAGTGCACACTCACACCATGATCCGTGCCGTGCTTTAGCATCTCCTCTTACTCCACAGACAGATTCGCTCACACTTACATTACTTCAAAGTACCGAGCCTTGACTCAATTGCTTTGTGCTTATTCGTCTGCACAGCTCTGAGATTTAGTTTTGTCTGACTGTCTTTGAATATTTCATATGATCAAATCTGCAGTAAACACTCCTCCGCATCAGACCACTGCAAACTGTTAGGAAGCATCTTTTTAAATGGCCATCGCAGGGAACAAACTTATAAAAATAGTCTCAGGACCGCCACCAATGCTCGTGCTTGCGCTCGTACACTTGCCTATGCTCCTGCTCATACATGTGTATCTGTGCTTTACGAAAATCCACATGTCTTGGCCAAGGCTGGCAAGCGTGCCATGCCTGGGCGTGTAACAGTCGTACTCACACTGGTCAGACGAACTAGACTTTGGCTGTGATGGCCACGGTACAAATGGACAGTGATGGTGTGTCCAAAGGCATTAGGAGACACCAATTAAGAAAGTTAAAACAAAAAATTCATGAAAAAACAATAAAGTTAATGTGAATGAGACTTGTTTGGTAAATGGTTGCACCTTTTTCTGTCTTTAAAGCTTTTATTGTGGCTTCATGTGTGTCCTCCTTGTTAGTTAATTTTCTACCAATTAACTCTTTCATTTCTAATTTGCAGATGCTGCTGAAGTGACAGACGACTTTCACCCTGAACAAAAGAAAGAGGTAGGATAGTGTATTTATCTTTTTTGGATCTTAAATTTGACAGTTGAGTTGTGTACATGCATGACTGAGTAGTTAGATAAGAATCAAAATAATAATGTTTAACACTAGGCCTTCCCTGAATGCTTCACCTTTAGTTTAAATATTTGTTTGTGACCACAGTGACCCCTTTGAGGACACGTTTTAACAACTTTGAAAATAGGGATGCAAAATATATTAGATTTTAAACAAGGAAAATTATCTTCCTTTAGAGGGAGCTCATCAGAAGGAAGCTACAGTCTTCATTCTTGCATTTCAATTCCTTTCCAACAGTGAGTGCGTTTACTTGGAGATGAAAATTTCTTATTTATGAAGTCTATCACAGTTATGATTCGGGGTGTAGCGGTACACCAAAGTCACAGTTTGGTACGTACCTTGTTTTTAAAGTCACGGTACGGTTCATAGTTAAGGGGGAAATGAAAAAACTGCATGTTTGTCAGCACAAACACAAGTTTAAGTGGTAAAAAAACAATTAAATAGTTAAACAGTTTTCACTGTCAGTATGAAACACAAATAAAAACACATCTAAAAAAAATATTGCTGCAATTCTCCAATTTGTCAAATCCTTCTTAAATAATTACAACTGCGGCATTAACTTTGTCATTTGTCCGTTCTGAATTCCCAGGTAGGGGTTGTTAAAATGGTGTAAGGGGCCGGGTTTGCACAGCTTGGTTTGTTTCACACCAACTAGAATATCTGAAACTGGGCAACAGACTAGATGTTTGAAAACTGAATAAGACTCAATTCTACGTAGTTTGCCTGTTTGAAAAAGAGAGGTCACCAGAAAAAAGAAAACTCAACTTCCTTAGCTTCACCTGGATGGTGCCTTTTTAAACGTGTGCGCATGTTCATAATAAATCTGGAGTTCAAAGTTATCCCAAACCTGGAATATGAATGACAGGGGTGTCTGCAAGCTCCGGTTTCATGTTGTCGTTCAGCACGAAGTTTGTTCTCTAGTCACTAGCCATCCACACAGCCCTTGTGGGTTTGCAGGGAGCCCTGTGCCGCGGCTCTGCCTTCCTGTTGCTGCCTCCTCTCCTACTCTCACCAAAAAGTCTGTTTTTGGTGAGAGTGGCCCTGGTTTCCTTTGTATCCAATACCATTTGCTGCATGTTGTACCTTCTATCTTCTCTTTCCTTTCTGTTTCTCCAGTGTCCTATAGGGGTGTGGCGAGATCTCATCTCATGAGATCCTGCGATTTAAAAAAATGTGTCCATATTTCTCGTTGAGTTGAAAAGTTGTCTCGCAATATATATATATATATATATATATATATATATATATATATATATATATATATATATATATATATATATATATATATATATTTATTAGTGGATAAACAGCAACAGAGTGAAAGATAAGACACAAACACTTTGTGCTCAATGCTCACATAGTGTTTGTCTTATCTGGGGTAGGTCTCATCACACCGCTAGTGTCCTATCTAAGCAAGCATAAATAAATTCACAGTTTTAAGCTTAGTTGTCTGTGCAGGCTCAAAGTCGTCACTTTCATCGCCTCCAGAAACTCAGGACACATCACGATATGTGTGAGAAACGCTACCAGAAGGCCCACACAGAGAGGTTAAATGACGAGAGGGAGAGGACTTTGCTTTTACATGGTAGACTGAATACAACGGTCAGTTTTACCACACATTTTTATAATGTTCATAAGAATGACAGTATAGAGAAGTGTTTCCTGGCATTTGGTGCTTTTACCGGTCTCATTAGTAAAAACATCAGTAGTTAATATATGTAGCATCTATAAGTATTATTATATAGACTTTGTTTGCAAATATTCTAATATTTAAAGGGCCCTCTCGGGCCCTCTATATAATAATATAGAGGGCCCGAGTTAGAATCAAACCAGTTATAGACTAACTTTTTACCAGCTCCTAATGGCACCTACAATCATGATGAAGACTGATGTACTTGTTATTGTAAATCCACAGGCAATAACCAATATTTAAGTTACTACATAGGCTTACATTTACTGTATTTTTTTCTGCACTATAGGGCGCACTGGATTATGAGGCACACTGTCAATGAATGGTCTATTTTTTTATCATTTTTATATATTTACACACATATTTATATATATATATATATATATATATATACATACATACCGGGCTATATGGCGCATGAAGCGAAACAAAACAGTCAGATAAGTTAGTCAGTTAAACTTTATCAAACGCGTTCACAATAACTCCCAACCTTGTTCAGTTATAACATGTAAAATACAACACAATAAACTCACTTTTTCAGTTTATTCCAGTTTGGCGATAACGGCATCCATTACTGCCTGACGCTCCTGGCTACAGTAGCCATAAAGCTGCAAGTGGTGCGGCTTTGTAGTTTTAAGTCGTACTAAAACATGTTTTACTTGGCGCCGTGAGCGCCATGTACCACACAAAATTGCTTAGAGGTCAGTAAGCACAACCAGAATGACTCCATAAGTTGCATCAGTTATGAGGGCGTACTCACACTGTCCTGGCCGGGGCCAAAACCGTTTTTTCAGCTAAAGCCTAGTACCTTTAAGCAATGTGAGTGCACCCGTTCCGCGCATAACTGCTGCCAGCGGGCCGTCCACGCTTGAAAGAGGTGGGCTTTAGCGGAGCCGTTTGCACATGTACGAGCACGAGCGTGCGCACGTGTGCGAGCACGAGCGTGCGCACGTGTGCGAGCACGAGCCCTACGGCAGTAGCGTTATGTCCGCCTGTTCGGACATGTAAGTAGAAGGACGGACCATGCGCGGACATTTAACAACAACAACAATGGCGGTGAAAGGTTCACGTTGGTGTGATGCGGAGGTGGAGTGTTTACTGCAGATTTGGTCGGATGAAAAGATTCAAAAACAGTCGACAAGACGCACAAAAACTCTGAGGTCTGTGGAAAGATTTGTAAACAAAGCCACACACACGCGATCAATGCGTGTGACGTGTTACGGCGTGATGATGTATGGACAGCAAGAAGCATTGGCCGGCCCTGGCAGTGTGAGTACAAACGGGGCTGGGGCGTGGGGGGAGAGGGGGGGGGACAAGTACCCTAAAGCCCGGGTCGCGGTGCGGAAGGACAGTGTGAGTACGCTCTAAGGCGCACTGTCATTTTTTTGAGAAAAGTAAAGACTTTTAAGTGCGCCTCTTATAGTGCAAAAAATACGGTACACATTACTCTTTGTCAGGCTTCACATAGGTTGGAAGCTCTTATACTGATCTTGATTTTCTGATGTTATTTTTCAGAAAGAACAGGAGTGTTCCAGTGACAGTGACGATACTTTTATCCTGGTGCTCCTCCCAGTTGATGTTTACAAGGACACAAGTGTACCTGAACTCAGACGAACAGACAGTGTAACTGTAAGTCTCTTTGCAAAACGTCACATAGTTGGCACTGCTCAGTAAAAATAATGGATCAGTTTGGTGCTCAACATAGACGAGACTTTCAATGCACGAATCAATATAAACTGTGATCAGATGCAAAAGTATATTTGGCGACATGGCGTGTATATTGTACTGTAAAAGATTTACTGCATAAAAAAGTTAATCACTTGATAACAGAAACACTGATTTAGACTAATGATAATAAAATATGTTTCACTTTGAATTTGTATGAGCAGTAAAAACATGTGAAGTGTGCATTGGTTAAGCCTACTGTCTAGCAACTACCAAAAACCACCAGGAACCCCTCTAAGGGTCTGCTCACACTGTCCTTTCGCACCGCGACCCGGACTTTAGGGTACTTGTCCCCCCTCCCTCTCCCCCCCACGCCCCAGCCCCGTTTGTATTCACACTGCCTGGGCCTCGGCCAATGCTTCTTGCTGTCCATACATCATCACGCCGTAACACGTCACACGCATTGATCGCGTGTGTGGCTTTGTTTACAAATCTTTCCACAGACCTCAGAGTTTTTGTGCGTCTTGTCGACTGTTTTTGAATCTTTTCATCGACCAAATCTGCAGTAAACACTCCACCTCCGCACCACACCAATGTGAACCTTTCACCACCATTGTTGTTGTTGTTAAATGTCCGCGCATGGTCCCTCCTTCTATTTACATGTCCGAACAGGCGGACATAACGCTACTGCCGTAGGGCTCGTGCTCGTACACGTGCACACGCTCGTGCTCGTACATGTGCAAACGGCTCCGCTAAAGCCCACCTCTTTCAAGCGGGCCGTGGACGGTCCGCTGGCCGCAGTTGAGCGCGGAGCGGGTGCACTCACACTGCTTAAAGGTACTAGGCTTTAGCTGAAAAACCGGTTTTGGCCGCGGCCAAAAGGACAGTGTGATCACGCCCTCAGACACAGTAGCACGCACAGCATGGCAAAGGCATGCACAGTGCGAATGATTCACTTAGACAAGCACTCAAATTTTTTAATTTATTCTTGATCCTTTTGTTTGGTCATGACATTTCTGATGTTAAAATGTTATGGATTTAACAAAATACCCGAAATGTAACTTTTCTCGGTTCTCTTTTAAGCTAAGCGGACAAATGCTTGGACACCAACCAGATGACCCTTTTGCCGAGTTCCGCAAAGAAATTGTTCCTCCATCTCAGTCTGAAAGAGACAGCGACTCAGAGACAGAAGTCAAACGGCACAAGAGAAAGAAGAGAAAGGTAGAGAAAGCAAGTTCCAGTTCCTGCGGTGGACATGACCGTACTAAAGTCAGGACTCAAAAGAATAAAGTCAGTGGACACACAGATGACTCTAGTACTGAGTTCAGTGAAGAGGAGTTTGCTCCTCCATCTCAGTCTGAAAGAGACAGCGACTCAGAGACAAAAGTCAAACGGCACAAGAGAAAGAAGAGAAAGGTAGAGAAAGCAAGTTCCAGTTCCTGCGGTGGACATGACCGTACTACAGTCAGGACTCAAAAGAATAAAGTCAGTGGACACACAGATGACTCTAGTACTGAGTTCAGTGAAGGGGAGTTTGTTCCTCCATCTCAGTCTGAAAGAGACAGCGACTCAGAGACAAAAGTCAAACGGCACAAGAGAAAGAAGAGAAAGGTAGAGAAAGCAAGTTCCAGTTCCTGCGGTGGACATGACCGTACTACAGTCAGGACTCAAAAGAATAAAGTCAGTGGACACACAGATGACTCTAGTACTGAGTTCAGTGAAGGGGAGTTTGCTCCTCCATCTCAGTCTGAAAGAGACAGCGACTCAGAGACAAAAGTCAAACGGCACAAGAGAAAGAAGAGAAAGGTAGAGAAAGCAAGTTCCAGTTCCTGCGGTGGACATGACCGTAATACAGTCAGGACGCAAAAGAATAAAGTCGGACACACAGATGAAACTAGTACTGAGTTCAGCAAAGAAATTGTTCCTCCATCTCAGTCTGAAAGAGACAGCGACTCAGAGACAAAAGTCAAACGGCACAAGAGAAAGAAGAGAAAGGTAGAGAAAGCAAGTTCCAGTTCTCAATCTGCAAATGACGTGGAAGTCATGATGCTGAAGAAGAAAGCTGATGCTGTAAAAGCCAATGATTACATGCACTCTGCAAACTGGGAGGCCTACCTCAAGAGGAGGTCACTATGGAGGGACATGCAGGGAATCCACCTAAACAAGAAAGTCAAAGGAGTCCAGGCCCTGGAACGAGGACAGCTGTCTAAATTTAAAGGAAGGAATCTTGATGAGATCAACATTAATCCAAAAGGTAAATGAGGCCTCTGTAAATTACTCAACACACACAATTAACCTTTCGCAGAGATTTTTGGGGATTGTATGAACTGCTAAAATTCTAATACTACCAGTAGTTTGAACCAATGTATTAATACAACCAGCAGATGATGTATGATTACCAGCTCCTAATGGCACCTACAATCATGATGAAGACTGACGTACTTGTTATTGTAAATCCACAGGCAATAACCAATATTTAAGTTACTACATAGGCTTACATTTACTGTATTTTTTTCTGCACTATAGGGTGCGCTGGATTATGAGGCACACTGTCAATGAATGGTCTATTTTTTTATCATATATATATATATATATGTACACCGGATTATAAGGTGGAGAGTTTCATGTAATGCTGTTCTCTTTAATTGGTCTATGTGTCACTTAATAGCTTGCCGATATTGTTGATGTTTTTTTTACAGAGACAATCGCTGAGGACAGTGATTCATCAGACACTGGAGAGGAGGCTGACATGACTGTCAAGGATGCTGCACCTTCTTCACCTTCATCAGGTATGTGGGTGATTATCGTTGGGTGAAAGACTGAATATTCAGTTCAGGACATTTGTTTATTTTGCAATGTGGGCCAAGTTTCATGCTTTTAGCTCATTCAGCTCATGACAATTTGAGCAGCAACATAAGACGACAAATAATAAACCGCCACAGAGTCATTGGGGTTATACCTCTTCTGGTTTTGAACTCCCATTTAGATACTGTATGCATGTTAATAATTATGTTTTAACCTCAGCAATCATTAGTAAAGAAGCTTGTTTGGAGCAGTGTGTAAGAGTGTTGCTTTGCTGAAGAAATCCCCTAAAGTTCAAGAAAACAATGATCCACATTCAGCCAAAGGTAATAATATGTGTAGTGCAGGGCTGCCCAATCATGCTCCTGGAGGGCCACTGTCCTGCATGTTTTAGGTTTCCGCCTGCTCTAACACACCTGAGTCTAAAAATTTACAAACCTATGACAAGCTTCAGCTGCTTGATAACATCATTAGATTCAGGTGTGTTGGAGCAGAGAAACCTAAAACATGATTAGATACAAAATGAAAGCATTATGGGAATATATATATTTTTTAACTCTGAAAGAGATCCCACACTTTCTAGTGCCAATGCCTTTTTTATTTTCATGTCTTTTACTTTCATTTAAAGTTTCGTTAAAATACCATGGCAAAGTTTATTATGTTGGCACCAAGAGAAAGAAGAGACTAATTTGGTTGATACATTGCAATATATAGAAAGTCCCTGTCAGTTTTGATCATGTGTTCTAACAGGCATGTCGGATGAGATGATGCCGCTGGTCTGGGAGGTCTCTGGCCAAATACACACAACAAAAGGTAAACTTTTTCTTGTATCTTATGAACGGGCAAGCAAAGTTTAGGTCTGCAACATTCTGAATCGTTCAGTTTCACACCAGTGAGACAAGCAACAACTCTCTGTACTTCTGCTCTAATCCCGACATTTCAGACTTTTTTTGGAGCTGGATATCATCACCTACAATGTTCAAAACAGTTTTTTCACGTTTCGAATCATTGGTTTGAATTGTTCTTAATAGAACAGGGGAATGGAAGCTTAAGACCTAGGGGCTTTTCCCACGTGGTAAAAACATCCAATCTTAGTGATCCGGTCACAAGTGGACAGCTCTCAGTCTCTATGTTCTCACCTGCAGGATAAAGCCTCTCCACCAGTGTCATAAGTGAGTAACAGAGCTCTTTTATTGTGAAGAACTTATAGGAAATAAACGTGTTTATCCATTTCAATATCAGCGGCTGATGTTACAAAGAAATAACAGGAATATCTGTAACAACATTCAAGAAGCTTTATTAATCCCGCGGAAAATTGTTGTGCACCAGTTTCAACACAAAGATGAAAGGATCAGAGTAACAATAAGCATAAACATGAATCAAATCAAAAGAAAGCTAACATAAAATAATCAAGCAATAACTAAATGTGACTGTGCAACAGACACTGTGGTTAAACACAGGTTTATTCAATATATAACAACATGCAGCGTGCAGTTTAGCAGCAGATTAAATAAAATAAGTACAAACTAAATAAGTCTTAAGGGGTGATAAGTGATAACAGTGTTAAAGTGTAGCAGCATTTCCTACAGAACTAAGTTGCATTGATGATATAAAGTGACATTTGCTCAGGACTCTGCGTCTCCACTGTTCCTTACCTGACCGGGGGGAGATGAATTAAAGAGTTTGATGAAGAAAATACTTGCTGTGCAGTTTAGACAGCCTCCTCCTCTCAGACACCGCCACCAAAGAGTCCAGTTTTACCCCCAGGACGGAGCCAGCCTTCCTGATGATCTCACCGATCCTCTTGGTGTCTGCTACCCTCAGCCTGCTGCCCCAGCACACAACAGCAAAGAAGATGGCACTGGCTACCACCGACTAATAGAACATCCTCAGCACGATGTTACAAACATTGAATGACCGGAGCCTCCTCAGGAAATAGAGACGACTCTGGCCCTTCTTGTAAACAGCCTCAGTTTTCTTGGAAAAGTCCAGTTTGTTGTCCAGGTTTACTCCAAGGTATTTGTAATCCTGGACAACATCCACAGTCACGCCGTTGATGGAGATGGGTGTGGGGGCAGATTTACTCCTGCGCAAATCAAATCGAAGAACAGTTCCCTGTGGAGCTCCAGTGCTGCTGACCACAGTGTCAGACACTCCGTCCTGCAGTCTGACGTACTGTGGTCGACCCATCAAGTAATCTGTAATCCAGGAAACCAGGGGAGGGTCCACCTGCATCTCCGTCAGCTTACGTCCCAGCAGAGCAGGCCGGATGGTGTTGAACGCACTGGAGAAATCCATGAACAAGAATCTCACAGTGGTTCCCGGTTTGTCCAGGCGGTAGGCACGGTGGAGCAGGAAGAGATGATGGCGTCCTCCAGACCTAGTCCTGACTGGTAGGCAAACTGTAGCGGGTCCAGTGATGAGCTGACCAAGGGCAGAAGAAGTGACAGGACCAGCCTCTCCAGGGACTTAATCAGGTGCGAGGTCAGCGCCACCGGTCTGTAGTCTTCGGAGGTGCTGGGACGCACCTTCTTTGGTACTGGTACCAGGCAGGATGTCTACCACAGCACAGGGACCTTCTCAAGACTCAGGCTGAGGTTGAAGATGTACTGCAGGACTCCACTCAGCTGGGCCGCACATGCTTTGAGGACCCTCGGGCTGACACCGTCGGGACCTGCTGCCTTGCCTGGGCGGAGTTTGCACAGCTCCTTCCTCACCTGCTCTGCAGTGAAGGGCTGTCTTGAAAGGGAGTGGGGGGGGGGGGCTGTCCGCAGGGCTGGAGGTTTGGGAGAGAGGGTCCCTTTCATCAAATCTGTTGAACAGATTCAGCTAGCATATTCAGTCCACCTCCTACTGTCTGGCTACCAGATGGTTTGTAGCCAGTGATGCTCCTCATGCCGCTCCACACGTCCTTTAAGTTGTTCTGCTGGAGTTTGTGCTCCAGCTTCCTCCTGTAGGTGTCTTTGCCCTGTTGGATCCTCTCCTTCAGCTCCCTCTGGACCTGCCTCATCTGCTCTCTGTCCCCTTCTCTGAAGGCCCTCTTCTTCTCATTCAGCAGGACCTTGATGTCTCTGGTGACCCACGGCTTATTATTTGGGAAACAGCGTACAGTCACTGTAGGAACAACGCTGTCCACACAGAAATGAATGTACCCTGTTATGCAGTCCGTGAGATCATCCAGGTCCTCTCCATGTGAATCACAGAGCAAATCCCAGTCTGTTAGTTCAAAGCAGCCCTGTAAAGCTTCATCAGGGCTGTGACCATCTCCTCACAGTCCTGGTGGTCACAGGAAGGAGGTTGTGGTCTGATCTTCCAAGAGGAGGAAGGGCAGTGGAGCTGTAAGCCTCCTTAACATTAGCATACAGCAGGTCCAGTGTCTTGTTTTCCCTGGTGGGACAGTCCACAAACTGCTTGAAAGTGGGCAGTGTTGCAGCCAGAGTTATGTGGTTCAAGTCTCCAGATATTGCAATGAATGTGTCTGGGTGACGTGTCTAAAGATGACGGTGTGGATGACGTCACTCGCTAGCGCCGCAGTCGCAGTTGGAGTAATGTAAACAACCAGGACAATCACGTGTGAAAACTCCCTCGGCAGATAATATGGCCGCAGACTCACGGCAAGCAGCTCAATGTCCGGCTACACACACGCTCCTTTACAGTAACGTGTCCAGGATGACACCACTTGTTGTTAATAAGAATAGCAAGTCCCCCACCTTTCCTCTTGCCACTCTCACGGTGACTCCTGTCCGCCCGAACAGTCTGAAAGCCGTCCACAGTTACGTTCGAGTCCGGGATGTCCTCGTGGAGCCACGTCTCCGTGAAACACAGCACACTGCTTACACGATACCTCCACTGAGTCTTCACCAGGCCCGCCAGCTCGTCCATCTCATTAGCCAGCGAGCTTACGTTCCCCATGGTGATGGAAGGGAGAGATGGTTTATATCTCCTCTTCTTATCCCGGTGTTTACATCCAGCCTTACATCCCCTGTACTTTCTCCTCAGTTCTGTGGGGATTTCAGGCCTCTCCCGCATTAGCGCCATTGGTGTTAGCGACAACAGCTGTTCACCTGTGTGTGTGTAAACAATGGACCCCCCGCTGAAGACGTGGTCGGCAAAAATAGTCCCAAGAATGAGACACACGGACAAAAACATGGAAGAAAGTTCACAAACATAGTTGGCTAAGGTTAGCACCAGCACTTAAAAGAAAAAAGCGTTAAAATACTCAGCTACAGGCTAAAATGTTGTATGGTTTTTGGCATCCTGAGTGTTTTTCCTTGAAGTTAGAGCTGTCCACTCTGCTGTGTTTGGATCACTCAGATCGGATGTTGCTGCTAAATGGAAACTGGGTCATAGATGTTCAAGGTGGTTGCTTATTACAAGTACTGCTATTAAATCTGAAAACTGATACTAGTCTACCACCCATATTTCATTTTAGTATAACAAATACTTGTGCTAGTGCTTCTACAAGTTGTTCCACTAGAACTTTTATTATTGTTTGCACTTATTCTGTGTTGAGGTGTCATGTCTTACCACATGAAAACTTTGTTACTCCTTTTTGAAGACTATTAAGTTACTGTCACTTTTTCTTCAGGGTCATCGCAAACCAAGAGACGAAAGTGGGCCAAAAAAGAAATCCATGCTGTAGAGAAAACACTCATGGACAACATCAATTCTGCAAAGGTTCCTGGGAAAGCCCAATGTTTGAAATGCATTGAGACGTCACCAAAAGACCTTAGAGACAGGAGTTGGGAGGCAGTAAAATTTTATGTCAAAAACCGTATAGATGCGTCTAAGCGTAAAAGGTAAGCGTTGACTGATTTGTGCTGAGTTGTGCAGTCAGATAGCAGATGGTTCAACAGTATCTGCAGTGGAGAAGCTCAAACCTGTATTTTAGTGTGATCTTTGTTTTGTGTGTATGGACTCATCATGCTGCTGCAGAGGTTAGCTGTTATTTCCAGCAGCAGTAGTGGTTCAAAAATATGTTTAGTGGTTCTGCATCTACTTCATTGGTTTGCATCTACTTCATTGGTTTTGCATCTACTTCATTGGTTTTGCATCTACTTCATTGGTTTACATCTACTTCTGTGGTTTGCATCTACTTCATTGGTTTTGCATCTACTTCATTGGTTTTGCATCCACTTCATTGGTTTGTATCTACTTCTGTAGTTTTGCATCTACTTCAGTAGGTTTGCATCTACTTCATTGGTTTACATCTACTTCTGTGGTTTGCATCTACTTCATTGGTTTTGCATCTACTTCATTGGTTTTGCATCCACTTCATTGGTTTGTATCTACTTCTGTAGTTTTGCATCTACTTCAGTGGTTTGCATCTACTTCAGTGGTTTGCATCTACTTCAGTGGTTTGTATCTACTTCTGTAGTTTTGCATCTACTTCAGTGATTTGCATCTACTTCAGTGGTTTGCATCTACTTCAGTGGTTTGCATCTACTTCAGTGGTTTGCATCTACTTCAGTGGTTTGCATCTACTTCAGTGGTTTGCATCTACTTCAGTGGTTTGCATCTACTTCAGTGGTTTGCATCTACTTCAGTGGTTTGCATCTACTTCTGTAGTTTTGCATCTACTTCAGTGGTTTGTATCTACTTCTGTAGTTTTGCATCTACTTCAGTGGTTTGCATCTACTTCAGTGGTTTGCATCTACTTCAGTGGTTTTGCATCTACTTCTGTAGTTTTGCATCTACTTCAGTGGTTTGCATCTACTTCAGTGGTTTGCATCTACTTCAGTGGTTTGCATCTACTTCTGTAGTTTTGCATCTACTTCAGTGGTTTGCATCTACTTCAGTGGTTTTACATCTACCTCAGTGGTTTTACATCTACCTCAGTAGTTTTACATCTACCTCAGTAGTTTGCATCTACTCCAGTGGTTTTACATCTACCTCAGTGGTTTTACATCTACCTCAGTGGTTTTACATCTACCTCAGTAGTTTTACATCTACCTCAGTAGTTTTACATCTACCTCAGTAGTTTTACATCTACCTCAGTGGTTTGCATCTACTTCAGTGGTTTTACATCTATGTTTTGTGATTTTGCACTTGTTTTAGCTGTTTTGCGTCTATTTTTTGTAGTTTTGCATCTATTTGTAGTCATTTGCATCTATTTATTGTAATTTTTGCACTTATTTTTAGCTGTTTTGGGTCTATTTTTCTATCGTTTTGTGTTTTGATTAATTTTACTGCTATTTCACTGATGCATATGTCAAGGAAGTTAAATTCTTTCATATCCTGTGCTTTTAACATGGCCAATGTCGCACCACCTGTCTTTCTTTTAAGTTTGATGGGTTCATACCTGTTATTGTTGTTAACTGACTTATAATATGCAGAGAGTAAATGAGCATATTGACAGTTCACCACCGAGTATGTTTTTTTTAAACACATACTGTATATACATATATTATACATGAAAAATAACTCTTTTTGTAACTTAACCTCCTCAAACATTTCTGATGAGTGAGATCCAATTTGTTAGTCAATATACAGATACAAGTATTAATAGTGTCTATAGAGATGCAATAAAAAATAAGTAACAATTATATTCAAACATTCTTTCAAAAGATCTTAATTTGTTCTATAAAACTTATATTCCTTTCCAAATACAGTCTTGTAAGTGTATATAAAAATACTGTCTATGGAAAATGCGTAATAGTGTCACCTGGTGGTGGTCTTTGGTAACACACTATAGGAGCGTCCCCACCAGAATAGAAAAATCAGACAAATTTTAACTTTCTAAATTTGAGAACTTTTAATATTAAAGTAGATTTTTGGGGATAAAAAAAATCAACAAATAACTGTGGCATAAAATTTTGCCTTTATTCCATTACAAAATTTGCGTCCCCATGGGCAGCCTCCCAGGCAGGAGGTTTTTCACGTCCCCACGAGGTAATAAAAACACGTGTGTGTGTGTGTGTGTGTGTGTGTGTGTGTGTGTGTGTGCGTCCGTCCGTCCGTCCGTCCGTCCAGGGCTATATATACTGTATATATATACTGTGTATATATGTATACATAAAATCTACCGGCCAAGTAAATTCTTTACCGGCCAAATAATAAAATACCTCTTTTTGTTGTATATACATCTGTCTCAGTACTTTTCATTGAGATAACAGTGTTATATAGCAATACATGCTTAGAAAAAAGACCAACGTTTTATGTAGAAATACATTTTAATATTATGAGTTGAATTTCAAAACATTGCAAATTGAAAACTTTAAGAGTGCAAAACTTAAAGTAAACGCTGCAGTGCAGTGTTCCTCGTCGTTTGAACAGTTCTGAGTTTTTAAAAAACAAAGGTAATTGTCATTTTACCTCTTCCTTATGGATGAAAAGACATTTAACGAGGAGATCCCAATTGTTTACACGTTTGACCGTTGTTTTGTTTCAACAGAGCGTTTGGACCCAGAAATCTTATTTTGAAAGGGTGTTACGTCAGACAGCCGAATGACCATTGTCCATGTTTGTTTCAGACGCCTTCACACAGCAGCTATTGGTGAATAACGAGGGGGTTCCCCCTGAGCTCCAGGACCAGCAGCGGGACCATCTCCAGGACCAGAACCAGGACCAGGACCTGGACGTGGCTGACATCATCCAGTTCACCTACAGTTCAAGGAGTGCAGCGAGGCCCAATGAGGATGCCCAGATAAAACCAGGTCCAGGTGTGGACCAGGAGGTCCACCTGCTGTCTTCAGAGACCGAAGACAGCGACGACTACAGCAGAGACTGGACTGACAGCAGGTCTGCGTCCACACACTTAAAACCAGGAGGAGCGATTAAGGGCCGCCACACTAAAGCTCGCCTACAGGGGGCGGAGCCGGGCTGCAGTCTGAAGCTCCACCCACAGACTCACCGGTCCACGGAGAGGAGGAAGAGGAAGCTGGAGAACCAGACCAGGTTCAGGACTGGAACCGGGACCAGCAACAGCACCAAGACAGGGATCTGCACCAGGACCAGGACTGGGATTAGCACCAGGAACAGGATCAGCCCCAGCGCCAATACTGGGATCAAGACTTGGACCAGGACTAGGACCAGCACCAGCCCTGGGACCAGCAACAGAGAGGAGGAGGGTGGGACGATGTCCCTGCAGCAGTGGAAGAAGAAGAAGCTGCTTAAGTTTTCGCGGCAGAAGAAGAAAAAGTTTGAATAAGAAAAATCCAAAACATTATTTTTTTAAACATCAGAAGCTTTTTCTTCTGAGGTGAACTTGTTTCCACGGTAACGCCTGATGGTCTACCGTTTGTTTGTTCAACGTTTCTAATAAAAACTTCAGTTCTGTAAGCATCAAAACTGCCCTCATTCTTATTAATATTATCATTAATAACATGAGTAGAACAAAGCTGAAACAAAGAAAAATCCACAGTGCAGTTTGTTCTGAGTAATTCATTCTCTGCATGAATCACATCCATAATAATAATGATAATGATATGTTTATTTTGAGTTTGTCTCTTAACAGCTTCACTTTGTTCTTTTTCTCATATTTACACTTACACAATCTATATCTCTATGTATATATATATATATAGGTATATGGTATCTGTCTATATATATAATATACAATTAAAGTACAAATTTGCTGATACTGTGATGCTGAATGCAGTATTTTCCTTGTATGTGAGTTTTCTGCTGTAGTTTTAGTACTTTAACTTCTTCCATGAGAAAACACCACAAACACATTCATTACAGTCACAGTTTAATTTGGCGTACAGTACAGATTTATCATAATCTCGTGCTTGTTGGTGCTTTAATTATCTCCCGAATATATCAAATGACCATTTTGGGTCAAAATAAATGTTTGTTTATGTTTCTCTTTAAATGTGGGAGTTCACAAGAATACAAAGATTGTTAGATGGAGTTTGGTCCACATGTTTAGAGTTTACAGCGGCGTTTTCACGACAAACAAAAAGAGTGAGAATAAAAAACATTTAAAAATGTAATAAACAAGAAACAAACGTTACAGGGTTTGGGTAAGGTGGACTGTAAGATTAGATTGATTGTATTCCTAATGTCTTCTTTATCCATTTTGATGCTAAGAAAAGGAAAGAGGACATCCTTACCATACAACTAACTTGTCTGACTAGAAGAAACTTTAACTTTCAAATTGTATGCCACCATTCTTGCAAAAAAGAATGGAACTTGTTCCGCCTTGCTCATAGACGAGGACCAAACAGGATTCATAAAGAATAGACAGACGCAGGACAACATCAGAAGAGCCTTACATACCATCGAACAGATTAACAAAAACCAAATTAGTGCCATTATTCTCAGTTTAGACGCTGAAAAAGCTTTTGAATCAGTGGAATGGAATTTCTGTATTTGTTTATGAAGAGATTTCACTTTAGTAAGGACTTAATGCACTGTATCCAGGCCCTTTACACCTCCCCCACTGCCAGAATGACAGTTAACGGCAGTCTGTCTGATTCTATAACTTCATAACGTGGTTGCAGCTTTACAACCTATTTCATTTATTCATTGAACCTTTAATTCAATTCAATTCAATTTTATTTATAGTGTCGAATCATAACAAAAGTTATCTCAGGACACTTTACAGAGTAGGTAAAGACCACACTCAATGACTTATTTATGATTTACATAGACCCAACAATTCCTCTGTAGAGTACGGTGGCAACGAAAACCTTCCCTTTAATAGGCAGGAATGTCAGACAGACCCAGCTCTGTGGAGGACGGTCATCTGTCTTGACCGGTGATCAATGATGAGTAGTGGCAATAGCAGCTACGACACAGCTACAAATTTTATAGTTTATTAAACTAGTGATAGTATATATGAGTAACAGTGATAATAGCAGCAGGAAGCGTCATGTAGGACCACGGCAGCAGGCACCACCACGATCAGCAGAGACCTGCGAGACGACAAAGCACAAACAACTCCGGGGAAGAAGTTGAATTAGTAACATGCATTGATGAGACATGAATGGTACAGACAGAGAGGAGAGAAGCTCAGAGTATCAGGTAAAGTATTATCCCCCGGCAGAGTAGGCCTATAGCAGCAGCATGAAGCAGAACAAAATCTTATCGTAAGTCCTAGCTGTAAGCTTTATAAAAAAGGAAAGTTTTAAGTTTACTCTTAAATATGGGGACAGTGTCTGCCTCCCAAATTACACTTGGGAGTTGGTTCCAGAGGAGAGGAGCTTGGTAGCTGAAGACTCTGCCTCCACTTCTACTTTTGGAGACTCTAGGAACGACGAGTAGCCCTGCATTCTCAGAGCGCAGAGATCTAGTTGGGTGATACGGTACTATGAGCTCTTTAAGAGCTTTGTACGTAAGGAGAAGGATTTTAAATTCTATTCTAGATTTTACAGGTAGCCAGTGCAGAGAAGCTAATACAGGAGAAATATGTTCTCTTCTATTTGTTTTAGTTAATACACGAGCTGCAGCATTTTGGACCAACTGGAGACTCTTAACAGACTTATTGGATCAGCCTGATAATAAGGATTTGCAATAGTCAAGCCTAGAAGTAACAAATGCATGGACTAGTTTCTCTGCATCTTTCTGAGACACAATGTTCCTAATTTTTGCAATATTACGCAGGTGAAAATATGCAGTCCTTGTCGTTAGTTTTATGTGACAATCAAAGGATATATCCTGGTCAAAAATAACACCCAGATTCCTTACTGTGGTGCTGGAGGACAACACAACATCATCCAGAGTAACAATGTCTTTAGCTAATGAGTTTCGGAGGCCTTTGGGGCCAAGTACAATGACTTCAGTTTTATCTGACTTTAAAATCAGAAAATTGCAGGTCATCCAGCTTTTTATTTCCTTAATGCACCTTTGAAGTTTATCCAACTGATCGGTTTCTTCTGGTTTGATCGACAAATGTAATTGTGTATCATCAGCATAACAATGAAAATTTATGGAGTGCTTCCTTATAATATTTCCTAAGAGAAGCATATATAAGGTGAAAAGAATCGGTCCAAGGACAGAACCCTGTGGGACTCCGTGACTAACTTTAGTGGCTGTTCTGTTTGGCTTTTCCCTGCATCCCTCTCATCAGTGTCACATTTTTTTCGATGTGAGTGGTTGAAGTAGCATGTCAATAAAGATGACAGACAATTGGTTTATCCAATCATACGCAAGGATTTTTGATAAGGCCCAGCCTCCGGAAATCACTTCCCAGTCAAGCGACCCCAAAAGGATGAGTGAAGCCAGAAGGAACCAAATTCATCTGGAGAGAGTCAGGTTATAGATGGCCAGCATATGACCTCAAATTCACACCCGCATTACTAGATCATGGGTATAGACAATGGACCTATTATGGTGTTACTGCTTTATGCAACATCATAAGATGCCCCCTCCCTCCAGGACGAGCAAAACCCCGGCTCGCATCCACAGGACCACACTGCCTGAGCCGCGGTGTCTGACTCCCGAGAAGCGCAATGGAGGCGTCAGTTCATTGAAGCCGTGGACATAGTTGAAGCAGAGCTTAGTCGAAGATTTGACCAAGCTGGAATGAAGGTGGCTGCCCAAAGAGAAACCACTCTCATTAATGCTCTAAACCAAAACCTGGCTGGACTGGAAGTTCACCTCCCCAAAACATTCAACAGATCAAGCTTACAAATGCAGCTGACCTTACTATGTGACATGACACAAGGACAACATTTTCAGATCTGTCCCAGATGTTGCTGCATTTACTTCAGCGCTGCATCCACAGACCAGGGGGCTGTTTAGGGAGGTTGAGGCCACATCCTGGACAGAGTGGATGTGCCATGTCTTGTTAGGAGCTTCATCGGGAACACACCTGAACGCAAGGCCACGTTTGGTGCCATGTAAATCAAGGTAAGACCTGATTTTATTCAGAATTTATTCCAGTCACGTTTTAGATGTGTGAAAGCCTGCTTGTGTGTGCGCACACCTTGAAAATCATGTGAGGTTACTTAAGTTTCATAACTAAAATGATCGTGAAAATATTTAACTTAAATAGATGGCATTTCTCTGAAACAATCTTTGCTTCCTTTATTTTAGTTTGGATGACAGTAGTAGCCTAATAGCTGCTGCAGCAATATCG
This sequence comes from Echiichthys vipera, assembly GCF_963691815.1. NCBI lineage: Eukaryota > Metazoa > Chordata > Actinopteri > Perciformes > Trachinidae > Echiichthys > Echiichthys vipera. The sequence continues at coordinate 31,837,725 of NC_139830.1, forward strand.
ATAGTTGCTAACAGCTGTCTTGTTTTTATTTCTTCATTTTAGATATGCAAAGTTGCTTGGCCATGGTCGGAGCTTTGGTTTTCTGGTGACCACTTGCCGTTTCTTAAAAATGTTTTTCTGCTGACCACTTCCTGTTTGTGGGACTGTTTTTCTGCTGATGTTTTCCTTAGGGCCTGACTGTAATGTCAGAGGTATTGAATTATTGAGTATAGTCATTTGATTATCTTGTGTCTTATCTTGTATGTTCAGCACCAAGGTATCTTAAAGAGCTCATAGTACTGCATCACCCAACTAGATCTCTGCGCTCTGAGAATGCAGGGCTACTCGTCGTTCCTAGAGTCTCCAAAAGTAGAAGTGGAGGCAGAGCCTTCAGCTACCAAGCTCCTCTCCTGTGGAACAAACTCCCAAATGTTATTCGGGAGGCAGACACTGTCCCCTTATTTAAAAGTAAACTTAAAACTTTCCTTTTTGATAAAGCTTACAGCTAGGGCTTACGATAAGACTTTATTCTGCTTAATTATGCTGCTATAGGCCTAGTCTGCCGGGGGATAATACTTTTCCTGATACTCTGAGCTTCTCTCCTCTCTGTCTGTACCATTCATGTCTCATCAACGCATGTTACTAATTCAGCTTCTTCCCCGGAGCTGTTTGTGCTTTGTCGTCTCGCAGGTCTCTGCTGATCGTGGTGGTGCCTGCTGCCGTGGTCCTACATGACGCTTCCTGCTGCTATTATCACTGTTACTCATATATACTATCACTAGTTTAATAAACTATAAAATTTGTAGCTGTATCGTAGCTGCTATTGCCACTACTCATCATTGATCATGTTTGCCACCATAATTATTATCATTTTCATATTCTGTCACCTTAGCTGTGCTTGTTTCTACTATTCTGTTGTATTAACTGTCTTAACATATACGTTATATTCACATGACTATAAATATTATTATAGTTACTGTTTGCTTTGCTTGCATCTCTGTAAGTGTGTCTGTCTCTCTCTGTCCATCTGTGTGTCTTTTCTCTCTTTCTCTCTCCTTTTCTTCCTCCCCAACCGGTGCAGACTGATGGCCGTCCTCTACAGAGCTGGGTCTGTCTGACGTTCCTGCCTGTTATAGGGAAGGTTTTCGTTGCCACCGTACTCTACAGAGGAATTGTTGGGTCTATGTAAATCATAAATAAGTCATTGAGTGTGGTCTTTACCTACTCTGTAAAGTGTCCTGAGATAACTTTTGTTATGATTCGACACTATAAATAAAATTGAATTGAATTGAATTGACATTGTCAGTGCGTAAAAACGATTTTTTTTTCATCTCTGTCATGTGTTGATTACTGTTTGCCTACCTACATGGACACAACATGTAATGACATTTGCATTTCTTAGTACTTATTCATGTTTTATTTGCGTGTAGCATTTGTCAGCCAGAAGCAGCCGAGTAGTGTGCGATGCGATAGGGTACAGCAGCAGAAAAAAACAGGATGACGTCACTTATTCATCATTCAGTTGGCCACCCCCCTTGGAACAGGACTAAGAGTCTACAGCAGGCATGTCCAAAGTCCGGCCCAGGGGCCAATCACGGCCCGCGGTAAGATTTCATACGGCCCGCAACTTCGGTCTAATAATATATTATTTATGGCCCGCTAGCACTATCTAACAGAATAAATAAATCACAAAACTTTAAAATGTAATTTCTCCTTTCACCACATGGTGGCAGCACCACTAATTAATGCTTCCTGGCTTTGCATCTTTGTGGCAAAACATCTTTGTGTTTCTCCGGTCATTACTGCCATGGCGACTGCAAAGAAAAAGAGGAAAGTTGTTAGAGGGGGACTGTTGCCTTGTTTACATACAGAGACACTACCAAACTAAACATGCTAACACATACAACAAACTAACAGGGAGTGACCGCGCTGAAAAAGTGAAACAACTGCTCTGGCATCACAACAGCGATTTTTCACGCGGGCCAGTGAGTCAAAGGAAAGTACCACCAAAGCAAGCTACGAAGTGGTCCTGTTAATACAGGGGTCGGGAACCTATGGCTCGCGAGCCAGGTGTGGCTCTTTTGATGATTACATCTGGCTCACAGATTTTGGCTTTTCAGATTAAACATAAAATATTATCACTTTTTTTAGTCCATCCATCGATTTTCCACTACTCATGTCCTGTTCAGGGCTGCAGTTGGCTGCAGGAGCAATAGCCCATTATTTTAATTGGATGATAATAGCCGACGTTGGCCGTTGCTGGGTAAACAGGTAAACGCCCCCTTTTGAATCAGTCTGCTCACTCATTAGCTCAAAGCTAACCCTTCGACGAAGAAGATGGCGTTTAACGGATGAAAGCCTCAACGCCTGCATGAAGCTTAACCTCACCAAGTACCAACCAGACTACAAAGCTATCAGCAAATCCATGCAGCACCAGAAGTCGCATTAATGGTGAGTGTTATCACAACATTATTTAAAATAATAAATTCAGAGGCTTATTATACTCACATGTAGTAGAAATCAGTCTTAAAATATATCATAATGCTCTCACTGAAATAAATTTCCGAATATTTTGCTTTCATGGCTCTCTGAGTCAAAAAGGTTCCCGACCCCTGTGTTAATAGCTAAACATGGAAAACCTTTCACTGAAGGTACATTTATTAAAGACTGTGTCCTGAAAATGGTGGAGAACGTTTGCCCCGAAAAGAAGGAAGAATTTATGAATGTTTGCCTGGCACGTAACACCGTGGCACGGAGAGTCGAGGACATATCATCAGATATTCAGAGACAACTGGGGGACAAGGGAATGGCTTTTGATTATTTCTCATTAGCCTGTGATGAAAGCACCGATGTATCTGACACTGCACAGCTCTTGATTTTTTTAAGAGGAGTTGATGACAACATGAACGTAACAGAGGAGCTGCTTGACCTCCAAAGCCTCAAAGGCCAAACCAGAGGAACAGATTTATTCGTTTCTGTTTGTGAAGCTGTTGATGATCTGAAACTACCATGGAGTAAAGTTTCTGGTATCATTACCGATGGTGCGCCTGCCATGGCTGGTGAGCGAAGTGGATTGTCCACGCTGATCTGCAATAAAGTCAGCGAAGAAGGAGGTAACGCTATTAAACTTCACTGTATAATTCACCAGCAGGCTCTCTGCGCCAAACGTCTCCAATTTGACCATGTTCTGAAACCTGTGTTAAAGGCTATCAATTTTATTCGCTCTAAAGCTCTACACCACCGACAGTTTCAGCAGTTCTTGCTTGACATTCAGGCTGAATATGGAGACGTAATATATCAAAACGATGTGAGGTGGCTAAGTCGGGGGTCCGCAATGCAGCGATTTTTCTCTCTCAGAGAAGAAATTGGACGTTTTTTATGTGAAAAGATGCAACCGATGGGAGAACTGTCCGATCCTGTAAGGCTGGCAGATTTGGCTTTTTTGGTTGACATAACGAACCATCTGAATGCGCTGAATGTTAATCTGCAAGGACAAGATGCAGTGGTGAGCCAGCTGTACGCTCACATCAAGGCCTTTAGAGCCAAGCTGCAACTTTTCCAAAGACAATTGTCCCAAACAGCTTTGAAAGAGGTCATGGACAGTTTCCCACAGGACAACATCGGTGCGCAAATGATGAGTTATGCAACAGCTATCGCATCTCTTTCTATGGAATTTATCAGACGCTTTCGGCATTTTGCTACTATTGAAAAGGACATGTTGATTTTCTCTTCTCCCTTCTCCGTGGACCCTGACGATGCTCCTTCACAGCTGCAGCTGGAGCTCATTGAGCTGCAGTGTGATGATGAGCAGCGCGGTAAACACCAGCAGCGTACTCTTGTTGACTTTTACAGGCAGCTGGATAAAGGCAGGTTTCCAGAAATGCGAACATTTGCTAAGAAAATGCTGAGCTTTTTTGGCTCCACATATCTGTGTGAGCAAACATTCTCTGTCATGAACTTAAACAATTTCAACGAGTTCCCTCAAACCAGACCTGGCCTCCTTACTGAAATCCAGATCTCAGTATCACCCTTCTCATTAGTGACAGCAAGTAAGTGTCTGAAATCTGAAATTGAATGTTTTAAATCTGTCACTATTAACAGTGAAAAGCCAAAAGCATACTTGTGCACTTGGACTTATGCCACTTTTTTTTTTATTTTATTAAACATCTTGAATAAGATTTGGTTATAACTGTTGATGTTGTGTACCTGTAGATGTGTACTCTCTGAAAGATCTTGTAAAAGACAAGAGCAAAAAGAAGTTGTTTTTAACTTTAATGATAACAGACAACTTTGCATTACATATAACTCTTGTTTAAAATGGTCATGAAGCAAAGATATTTATCAAACTCAAGGAAAATTAAGGTATTCCGTACAGTTCAATGTTCAATGTTATCTGACTCTCCAGATGTGAATTAAAGGCAGAATTGTGTTTTTAGAGTTGTTCACTTCTGCCTGAGTGGCTTATATTTGGTTACACTGCCATTTAAAAAATAAAGATATAATAGTGCTCATTTGCATGTGACTCTGTTGTTAAAAAAACATCAGAATGAACTACTGGCACCTGGGCATCTTCACTTTATCAAATCTGGCCCTCTTTGCAAAAAGTTTGGACACCCCTGGTCTACAGCCAATCGAGTGGCTCTGTGAGGATGTACCTCAGTACATAACATGCTTAATATCAACATGTTAGCCTTTAGCTCAAAGCACCACCAATGCAGCCTGACAGAGCTGTTAGCGTGGAAATAAACTATATAAAGCCATTACATTTTATTTGAAAAGAGTTTTGCATGGAATAAATCTCAAAACAGGTCTGATTTGACTGGGTTTGAATTATTAAATGCACAGCGCCTGTTATTACATTTTAGTTTGACACCAATTCTACAACACAAGGGAGCACACTGGGTCACTGGAGATCAGCTTTAATAACTTCAATTGTTCAGATCAGAAGCTTACAAAGTATCATGTACAAAAATACTCTGCAGATTAAACCTCAACCCTAAAAAATGAAAAAAAAAAACAAAACAATCCACCCACAACAGTTTACAGTGTCTAAAATCTATACACCAATGTGATTGAAGTACCGATTAAAATGCTCTCAAATGGAAACTCTTGTACAAACACTGTATATTAAATACAACCTCCAGCCCTGTATACATAGACTGTATGAAGAGCATCGTTGATCTGGTGAAACCCATTACATTCACTGAGCGTACATTATACTTCTGCCTGAGGAAAGAAACCACACACACACACACACACACACACACACACACACGAACACACACACACACACACACACACACACACACACACACACACACACACACACACACACACACACACACACACACACACACACACACACACACACACACACACACACACACACACACACACACACACACACACACACACACACACACACACACACACACACAGTGCACCTAGGAAAGACCTATGTCTGTGGTAATACTACTACTTTCTTTATAGAATTATTTCCAGTTTTCAGTTCATTGTTCAAAGTAAGACTGAATAAATATTGTGTGGGAGGTTTGCTCTTTGATTAATGGTGTATGGCTGATTGAATCAGGATGTGATGTGACAGCAACACAAAGACAAAGCTGTGTGTCAAAATTCATTCATCATTTAGGGCAGCACGCTTTTCTAAAGGGCACCCAAATTACAATAAAACATATTCTCTTATTACCTCAGTGGTATCTCTCCATGCAGATATAGTTTCTTATGTGTCCAGGTGTGGACATCTCCACCTGTGAGATTTAGCACAATACAATGCATATTGACAAGGCACATTTTTGAAAGCCCAGGATGCTACATGCTCACAATGGCAATGCTAACATGCCATTGCTTAGCCGATATGCCATGTTTACCTTCTTAGTTTGGTGTGAGCATTCAAACCTTGGCTGATTAGCACACAGTGCAGTTGAGGCTGATGGGATTGCCATTAGTTCTGTAGGTATGTGGACAAAAAGCAAAGTACTGGACAAATTGAATTCTGACTCAATGATGATGACTAGAAACAAAGAAGTTATTGCAATTCATCATGTAGGGACCATACATGTCTGAAGGAAATGTCATGACAGTGGTGGACTGACCGACCACACAACATTGCCCTTCCTGGAGCTCTGCTGCTAGAGTGGCTGTTGGAACGAGTAGAAATCGATCGAAACAATCTCAAAACATGGATGATACAACTAATCAGCATGGAAAGATAGCTCTAAAGAAAGATATGGACTTGAGACCTGAGGTGACTCAAGTCACTGATGACTTGCAACTTGACTTGAAATTAAATAAATTACTCAACTTGGACTTAAAGTTAAAGCCCTGTGTCTTGACTTAATACATGATGACTCAATGAATTGTTCATTATGCTTTCAGTTTAAATATTAAAAACGTTTGACATTATTAATGTTGACAATACAGGTGTCTGTGTAACGTTAACCGTAGCTCTCACAACTCTGTAGCTAGCTAACATTAGGCTGATAAGTGATATCACTAACTAATCCAATCACCAGAATAAACGTTGGCAGAAATGAAGAAACAAGCTTTTTGTTTGATTACGTTGTAGTCAGTCTTCACTGTTTCAAAGTGCTGGGCAGGGGATATGTTTTTGATTGAGAAGAAATGAAAAAATAAATAAGCCTTTATAAAGTTATCTTGGTTACATTAATTTAACTGAATATATGTAATTATAATACAACTTCAATTCATTGTCATATTTAAGATGATTTTTCTGGCAGTTTTCAAGCCCTTTATCAGATAGGACATACAGGAAATGGGGTGAGAGGGGGGAGGGGGGACATGCATTAAAGGGCCGCAGGTCGGAGTCAAACCCATGGCGGATGCCTCCAGGACCTTCAGCCTCTTTACATGGGGAGACTGCTCTGACCACTCAGCCACATGCTGCCCCCATTGTCAGAATTTTTTAACAGATTAGATAAAAAGACCAATAATATTATTAGACAGGAATTAATACCTTGTCTTTTGTTTTTTTAAAGACTGGATACTGCAAGAAAGCGACTTGATTACTTGGTACTTGCTTAAGACTTGGACCAAATGACTTGAGTCACATGTCTGACTAAAGGTAAATGAAAATATAACGCATTTTTGATATTTGGGTGAACCATCCTTGAGATTCATGTTATTTTACCTCTCCAATAAGGGTGAGTAAAATAATAATAATAATAATGAGTGGTAGCCTAGTAACAGCTGAAACCATCAGCCTTCCTGTGACGAGGATGAATCAATGCCCACTGACATACAGACACAAATATTTACATTTAGACAGAACTTCACACAGGTTCACAAAAGGAACCGCCCTGAAATGTAAAAACTGTGAATGGAGACAAAAGATATGTTGTTTCAATAGCAGCTAATGTCATTTTCATGATAATTACGACAGTTGTGTGCTGCAAGCTTTAGCCTACTGAGGGGCCATCCACACAAACGCGGGTATTGTTGAAACTGTGTTTCTCTGCATGGTTTGGCCTTTCATCCACACTAACCAGCTGTTGCTCCTCAAACCAGAGGTTTTTGTAACCGGAGTCCAGGGTGAACTTTTTGGAAAAGTCTGGTTTGAGCAGTCATGTGTGGATAGGAAAATTGTTGTTTGACGTCATAGTGTGCGATGGACGGTGAACAGTCAGTTGTATCCATGGAGACTCGTGGAGCGCTCTAGACCTGACCAGCTGGCTGAGGCGGATTTTGTGATTTTGAAATGATGGAAATATTTTTTATCACATCGGTGGTGTGGACGGGATTGTTTTTTAACTGGGGGCCATAAAAGTTTGGTTTCAAAATGACTCGTGTTCGTGTGGACTGGTCCTCAGAAAGAGTGCAGAGAAGTACGGATGCCTCTGTCACATGAGGCTCCCCTTCAGCAGAATCTCACATCCCTTCCAGACACACAAGCTCTGTCTACATACCTTGCACATTAAGATTCAGTCACATGTGGGTAGAAACAAGATAACAAGCATGTCTTTCAATACAGATACACATGTTAACAGACAGTGAAAATGGGATGGCCGTTCCACATAGGAACTCTTCTTTTAAATTTTATTGTCAACTGGAAATATAGTGTCAGTCTAAAAAGCCCCTTTGCCTCTCAGCTGCTATATTTGTACATGTATGGACAGTGTCCGTGTAGACCCTGATGATCTCTCAGGCAGGGATGATGATCCCACGGCCTTCACAGGCAGAAGAACGGATTGAGGAGAAATAAAAAGTGTGCACATAAAGAGACAGGGAAACAGAGGCACAGACAGAGGTGAAAAGGTGGGGTCCAAGGGAGAACGCAGAGATCAGACACAACAGGGACAGGCAGAAGTGGATCGGCCCGCACCCAGAGGAGAGGAAGTCACAGAGAGAAGAGAAAGAAGGAGAGGTGAACCATGAGAGAGTATATTACTGCTGACTGAGAAACACTTACAGAGTGGAAAATAAAGAAAGCATTGAGGGAGCAACAAATCCATCCATGGGATCTTTCATCAAAATACAAAACAGCAGTCACATTTGAAAAGGCCATTTCTATTAGTTACTCAGCAGGACAGCTTCACATTTATTTACAAAATCATATTTACACATTTCCACAACATTCCACAATATTTTCCATTTGACTGATGATGTATTTGATCCCTCTCAATTCTGCTAACATGACATGGAAATGAAGATGACTACATCAAAAAGACAGAGACTCCCTTTATGAATGTTGGTGTAAATGGTGTTGCAGGTCTGGCCGCCCAGGATCATGAATACACCATCTCTTTCTATGATACCTACTCAGTTGTCTTCCAGAAGTGTCCGGGGTGAGACAGCCTGCGGTTCAGTTTGGGGAGCCTCTCCAGCATATCTGCCAGCTGGGTGAAAGTGGGCCTGTCATCTACCTCACAAGACCAGCAGGCAGACAGGATCTCCTGTTGGGATGGGAGGAGGAGAGTTAATGTGTGATCCAGGATGATTTAACTGTGTTCCCACTGACAAACATGATGGCCATCAGCTTACAGCTGTGAATGTTGTGGAAGAAAACATGATTGAGAAAGTGAATAACAGGGCTAGGTCACAGTGTACAGGGGACATAGGCCTGATAAGCACATTCTGTTTAGAAAACAATAGAACTGTATTTGGGCATGAAGACGTCTGGACACAAAGTAGAAGCCACTGATTGTAATTGTACTGAGTGTGTATTGGAAAGACCTGATGGGGCATGTAAACGTTGTCAGCACGTGGACCTCGGTATAAGACGGGAAGTTCTGTTAAGAGACACTGAGAATTTTGGTATTGTGGATCTTGGAACTCTGGGATGAACCTTGATTCAATAAATTGTCCTTGGTTGCTGTGAGACTTCTCTGCTGACTCCTTCTTGTAGACCTTTCTATTTTTATAATACATTGTTCTATTATAAATTGGTGACCCCGACGTGATGTGAGGCGCTGATTCTGGAACATTGTGCCATTTATTGATGAAATCATTGGGTTCCACGCTGAGAGCTGCACCTTGTTCACCTAAAATGATGTACTGTGTGACTAATTCTACTTTTGTTCCTTCCGTTTCTGTTCTCCACTTTCTATCGAACTCTTCACTTCTAGTCACATCATAAAACATTGTACAGTGATAGTCTAGTGTTGGTGTTTTTGCTTTTGGGAGTTGTACTTTTAAATATTTCCCCCACTTCTGGAGTGCTTCTGACACTGGCTTTGTGATGTCACCCAGCCAATATACTTTAGCCCTTTCTGATTGAACAGCCATTTGACCATCAATGGTGTTTTCTACTGAATTTTGCATATTTTTTGACCAGCACAAAATTGTCATGTTTAATTTACACAATGCATCTCTTCCTATCAAATTGACAGGTGTTAGTTTAATTTCTTCATTTTCTGTGGTTATTTTCACTGGAGCCGTCATTTGAATTAGCTGCTTTTGTCCCGAGAATCCTACTGTCTCAACAAATCACTCTGACATGGGGATGTGCTTCGCAAACTTTGGACCCACACATGTGTGAGTGGCTCCAGTGTCCACTAGCATTGGCACTTGTCTACCCTCAATTTGAACCTGCAGCATAGGTTCTTCATCAGCCTCCACCGCTATCACTGGACACTGACCCTCCCCTTTAGGATTCTCTGGGCACCCCTAGTATCCAAAATTAGGTCTCCCCCAGGGGCCTGCCGAGCCTCTAGCTCCACGTTGCATTGTCCTGCCTCTGCCCCCTCTGAATGCATTGTTCTTAGGACATCTGTCTGCAAAATGTCCTGGCATGCCGCACTCCCAGCATTCACCATTGGTTCGCCGTGGTCCTTGAACGATATGCGTTTCCATATCCACCCCGTGCACCACGAGATTGTTGGTATACATTGCCAGCTCCTGGTGGTTGTTGCGCTGGTGTTAACGCTTGTGCAGGTGGTTGTGGGATCTGATTCTCTTGTATCTCCTGTACCACCATCACTTGTGACTTTTATGTTCTTTCCTTGCAGACCATTGAGTTGTAACTGTGTCAGTTTCCGCTGCAAGTTTCTTTCAGCTTCCCCTTCTCTTTTTATGTCTTTACAATGTTTTTCTATTGCGTGTACCGAATTGTCCCGAAACTGTTGGTGTGACATTGATGCCAGCCCTACCACCTCTTCTAGCTTACTCTGGACTGGGGTTGGCACGGCCTCCACAATGGCGTTCCTGAATAATGTCATCAGCACTAGGCTGTTCTCAATCTCCTCCTCAGTTTCTGGCTGGGTTCTCAGTCTCTGAGAGCAACTCCCCCTTAAGAGCCTTTGGATCAACTCTCTAGGGGTATTCACTTCGCCGCTCCCTCCACTGTGGGGTGAGATATGCGTTGAACTCGGTTCCATCTTCTCTTGGTTCTAACATCCACCCATTTTGGCTGAGTTTGAAAAGGTTCTCCATTGCTGCCACCCCAAAACATCTTGCCCATATCGCTTTTATGTCACAGTTTCCTCTTCAAATGCTCTTATCCATTTGCTGGCTCCTTTGTGAATGTCAGGGAGTCTTGAGACAAGACCTGCAAGGTCGACTGTTTGCCACGGCACATAATGCCCCTGAGTGCCCTTTATTAAAAGTGTATACTGGCCTGCCTCATATCTGTCTGGTTTATGTAAGTTTGGCCTGTAAGGTCAAATTCTCTCGTCTGTGGTCTGTCGATTTTTGGTGGCTGGGGAACCTCTGTCCACTGTTGGAGCTCTCCATTTGTCTTTCTGTCCAGTGCTCTTTGATGGTATACATTTATGTCTTCCTCCAAGTCTTGTATTTGAGATCGATTCAATTCTCTGTGTAGGTCAGTGCCTGCAGTATCCATGTTCAGCCAGTAGGACTGTCCTGCTTTGCTTGCATCTAGGTCCTTGTAGCAGTCCAATATGGATGTCCTTTTCCTTGTGCTGCAAAACTTTGGCACCAGGCCTGATTGGCAATTAGCTGCTGTCTGAGTTTTGTCCGTGTCGTCGCTCACACCTTGTCTCAGTGTTGTCATACTGTCGGGGGTCCTGGTCTGCGAGTCCCGAGCTCCACTTATCTCCTCCATCTCCCATGGCTCAGGGTGTGCATACGGCGGAGGGGCCTGTGGTGAGGCATCCCTCACAGTGGCCAGTGATGAGGCAGGTGTCGGGGCTTGTGTCGCCACTGTTGTTGGTGTTTTTTCCTTGAGCAGGTCGAAGTCTCCAGTAAATTTGACTGTGCCAGCTAGGCTGGGGTAGATTCCTGCAGCCTGCTGTTTGTACGCCTCTTTTTTCATTTGACTGTGATTTATCACATTCTCTCTGAATTTTTCTCTGTATCTTTCACTTTCTGTTTTGAACAAGCTCAAAACCTTTAATTCAAGCTCTCTTTTCCCTTTCCTTTTTTTACTCCCATCTTTTGGTTTGTAGTTTTTTATTTGTCCCTCCATGTCCTCGCAGGCTCCCACATCAAATGTGCTCTCCTTCGGCCACGGTGCAGGCATTTTTTCCATGCGATTTGTCCATTTCTTTGATAATCTTGGGATATCCTTAATGTATTCTGGGTGTTTGGCCCCCATTATCTCGATTGGTCGTGCAGTCATTGTTGTGTTGCTGTGTTATTATGGCGATGCTAATATTTGATAGCACTTTTACAGAAGTGAATGCTATTTCTATGTTGTACTGGTGGTAAGTTTAGGCCTAGCTTACTTTGGTTATGCTAAGCTTGTCTTTAGTGTTATTTGAAATCTATTGGACTGTTAATTGATTAGCTTTAATGCTAGCTAGTTCAGCCTTAGCTATATTGGTTATGCTAAGCTATGGCAATACTCACAGTCTAATTTCATATGCTAGTTTTTTATTTTATTTTAAAAAATTTTTTTTAAACTCAATGCTAATTAGCTTAGCCTTAGCTATGCTAGTTATGCTAATCTAATCCATGGCTATACCCAAAGTTTAATTTAATATGGTAGTTTTTAGCTCAATGCTAATTAGCTTACCCTTAGCTATGCTAGTTATGCTAAGCTAATCTATGGCTATACCCAAAGTCTAATTTAATATGCTAGGTTTTTAGCTCAATACTAATTAGCTTAGCCTTAGCTATGCTCGTTATGCTAAGCTAGGCTATGGTAATAGCTGTACTCAATTTTAAAGGCTAAGACTTAGATTAGCCTTTCAGGTAGCTTTGCTATTTGGGCCTATAGCTAACTGCTATGTCCTCTCAGCTGGTGCTATCTGTAACACCCCCCCTCCCCCGTCTGGCAGTCTGCCAAACCACTCCTGGCAAAATGACGTGTACCAAGAATTTAAACTGCACAACGTTTGATTCAAAATGGCAAAAAGCCACACTTAACTTCTAAGTTTCAACTGCGCCACAACTTCAAAATGGCAATTGATAACACAACCACACCTATTTCTGATTTTCTTCTGCGCCACTATTCCAAAATGGCGATTGGCCTTTATAGCCACACCCAACTTCTGAGATACAACTGCGCATCAACCTAAAAATGGCAAGGCTCGCAAAACCTCATTATTTAATTCACAGTATGTATTTACACAATTCTATTTAGCTGTTTTTCCTCTGATCACAGCTGAGCCACATTAACTTTTCTATTTGGAACCATGAAAGCCAGCTGCTCAACCTGCAGATAGCAGTTTCTCAAAACACATGCAGTATCTCAGTACTCCACGCTCAGTCACAACAGATCTCAGACACACACAATGTTTGCATCCCCAGCATCCTCGTGACTTTGATCCAAATTATCTATCTAATGCATGATATATAGCTCCGAGAAAAAGCTGTACCCATAGAAATTAAATGAGTAGAAAGGACATTCAAATCAACATAGCAGGATGGGCAGAGCGACAGCTCTTTTCATGTGTGCTGTTGCCACTGCAAGATATTTGCACAAGAAATACTAAATACAAACAGTTACAATGAATTTTATTGATCTGTCATTCCTGAGAAAACTCAAGAAATATCATGGATCATTCCATTTGGTACCAATGATAGTGGTAAGGACAGAAGTGTAATAGGAACATATGTGTGTGTGTGTGTGTGTGTGTGTGTGTGTCTGTGTGTGTGTGTGTGTGTGTGTGTGTGTGTGTGTGTGTGCGTGTGCGTGTGTGTGTGTGTGTGTGTGAGAGTGTGTGTGTATGGATTTAAGAGGGGAACATATATGGGACGGACTGGACGTAGAGAGGTGAATGTGTTTCAATAAAGTTTACAAAAGAGCAAAAAATAACTAAATAAATGAAAAGTCAACACACAATGACAGTGAACGTGAGATGGAGGCTCTGAAAGAACAGGCTCACCTGCAGTTACATCTTACTGCCAAAGAGGCCAACAAGGTATCTCAAATCTTATGGAGCACAACTTTAAAGACTACAGCAGAACATGAAAACCTTTGAAGTATGTCTACAGATATGTATGAAATACATGGAGTATAATATGAACCACCCAGAGCCATCTGACCAAATTAGGATGTTCTGGCTCCAAGATAGCAGTGAGTGGTCTGATCCCTCCCCTCCATTACGTATGTTGCCACAGCCATGGTCTTCTGCGATCCATGTTACAAACTCACCGTGACCTCCTTGCCCAGGTTAGCATCTGCCAGCACCTTCTTAATGCCCTCATTGCTGCCCACTAGCCAGATTTTAGCTTCCACAGGCTGGTTGGTGATTGGCCAGTCTCCGACCTGCAGCTCATACCAGATTGTGCTGAAAATCACATAAACACAAAAACTAGATTAAGAAAACTGCGGTGACAGTAAAACCACCTCATATACTAGACTCTATGGCTGTCACAATTTCAATTCTAAATCAGAAATTGATCAAAATAAGCTTTCAATTTCAATTTATCGACGTCAAAAGCAGAATTGCCAATTCCAACATTTTAAATGAATGATTTAAATTTCACCATATGGTTTTTGTGTGGTATATTCCAAAATAAACTATGGTGCTTATATCACACTTGATACCATGCAGCCTCATTGTAAAGAATAATTTGAAAATGTGAATAGTCTTGATAGCATAGCAGTCAGTGCTGGAAAAAATTGAATTAAACTGTGACTGGAATGGAATATCGGTAATTATTATTAACATAGTTTAGACAGTGATTATGGTCCTGTAGTCCGATCTAAACAACATGAATTGCAAAAAGAACCCAAAAAATCCATTCAGTCTATCAGCTGTAGGCCTGCATAGAAATTGACCAATGGGAGCCATCCGGTCCAAAAGGCTCCCATTGGCTCGTACTCTCCATCCAATCCCCTCATCATCCCGCCTCGTCCCCTCCCACTCTGTAAACTCTGAGCTGCTAGGGATTAGCTTAGCAGTTCAGCTACCAGAGCTTCTGTTACCATGGAGAAGGAAAAGAATAATAACAGCAAGAGGCCTCAACATAAGTGGAGCGAGGAAAATGCAGAAACCAAGAGGAAATGTGACCGACATAGGAACTAATGACGATCCTTCAAAAAGTTTGTACATACAAACAGAAAACTGAATAACTGAAATTATTGCTCAGCACCAAAGACAAAATAGAAAAACAAAGAAGAGGTGAAGGAACTCTGTTTTAAATATTTGTTAATGGAACATGGAGTTCTAATGCAACCTTTACTTTAGACTACAGCATAAACTGAGTGTCTGTAGATTAACCTGAGCAGGCTTTTTACAGTAAGTGTAATTAACCAATCAATACCCGAATGCATAAACATCAGCAGCTGTGGAGAAAGGCAGCTGGTCCTCATCAACCTCTGGGCTCATTTTTCGAACAATCTCTGGAGCCAGGTAGTAGATCCAGCCCCGAGGTATCCGCAACACGTTCTTTCTTCTAAAGAACACAGATGGATAGAGATAAAGAGACACAGACCAATTAGACACAGATGTACAGGCCACATACAGTAAGCCCCCTGTAAAACCCGAACCTACCAAGACATATCCTTCAGGAACTGTATTACTGAATCAGTTGGAGCAGACATTAAATAGAGTTTACTCTGCCAGCTCCCTAGCACAAAGTCTGTGTAACGTCTGATTGAGCCCATGTGTGAACAGAGCAGCTGAGTGGGCGTGTTGATGAGGTTTCTATCATGCGGCTGTTCTAAAACTGGCAGAAAACAAACCTTTGAGGGTGAATTTACATGGAGACACCAACCAAAAATGTCTAGCTGGAGAGACGACAAGATTCGGGAACTTCTGTCGGTAAATGCCGAAACCTGCTGCACGCCCTTCCTTAGGCCCCACCCCTCGCCTAAACCAAACGTAGTGTTTATGTGAGAATCTCCTGTTGTGTGCTACATGTGTCAAAGGGAAACTCCGCAAATGTCCTGACCTGATTCTCCTGACATTATCCAGGGTAAATATGAGAAAACAGAGGATCATGTATTTCACTCACCTGCCTTCTTGTACCACTCCGGACATCCCAAACAGGCCAAAGTCTGTAATGACCACATTGTTTGTGTCATAGAATACATTCTTAGACTTCAGATCCTTGTGAATGATGCCTTTAGCATGTAGATAACCCATCCCCTGTAAAAGAGTGGAAGACTTTTATTACCATCATTTAAAAGGACCTATACGTAGAATTCTTATGTTTGAATGCTTAAGGAGTCTTTCAAATGATACCACTGAGTGGGCAACAGTCAGAAACATTCAAATTCAGTACACAGTGGCTTCAATAAAAGAATCATTACTTTATGTTTTACTTTCCTAGAAAACTCTTTGGTCTCCATTTTCACACCTGTCCTTCCTTAATTCATAGTCTGACCAGTGATACTTAAACGTCAGCATTTATCGAACTACAAAGCAGAGAATCAGAGTGTGACTGTAATTCACATATGTCCAGAACTCTCCACCCCTTCTGCTCCACATCTGGCAGGTGTATTACAAGAGTGCAGTGACAAATTTGGTGCAATTTGGCCAGACACTGGCGCTATAACAACAGACTGTATAACTTGGCCTGTAAGTCACAGACACAATGATTTTATTCAAAAGTTTTCCTGCATTCTGTGGGTGATAACAGATCTATCCATATAAGCCACATTCCATTTTCATCGAGATAGATTTTCCAACATGTTCCAGATCATCTCTGAACCAAGCCAGAAAAAGGGATTACTTCCAATTTGTGATGTTATGCAGTGTTGCTACAGCTAGCCCTCAAAGACTGCTCAAATGCTGTGGGCAGGACTTATGTTATAAGTTATGTCATACTGTATCTCCTGAATGCTTTATACTATTGACACCACAGGTGGTAGACGTGTAGATATGATGTCTGTGTGGCCATGACACATTTGGTGCCCATATCTGTTTCTGTATGTATGACTGTTCTTTTGGCAGCACGGTGTTGTGGTGGTTAGCACTGTTGCCCCACAGCAAGAGGGTTCCTGGTTTGAATCCCGGCTGGGGCCCTTCTGTGTGGAGTTTGCATGTTCTCCCGTGTCTGCGTGGGTTTTCTCCGGGTTCTCCAGTTTCCTCCCACAGTCCAAAGACATGCAGGTGTTAGGTTCATTGATGACTCTAAATTGCCCGTAGGTGTGAATGTGAATTTTTGTCTGTCTCTGTTCGTCTCTATGTGCCCTGTGATAGACTGGCGTCCTGTCCAGGGTGCACCCGATGTCAGCTGGAATTGGCTCCAGCCCCCCCGACCCCGATAGGGACAAGCGGTTGAAGATGGATGGATGGATGTTCTTTTGCAAATCTCAAGAACCATTTATCCATCAGCACTGCATGCAGCATTTTCAGCAGCCAAGCAATTGAAGAACAGGCTTACATTACATAATGGTCACACACCTCTGACCATGCTGCTAGCAGCAATACCAGGAGCCAAGCAATCGTCCCGTTCCAATTTTCGAAAAAATCCCAGCAAGCAGCGATAATGGGCTTGGACAAACTTCTCCAAATTTTCTCTGCCGCAAGTAACCAGACCAATCTGTGAGTAAAATACAATGGAGCCATCCTGATCTCATGGGGCTAGAGGCCTATAGTGTGTCGCAAGAATGTGTTCTAATACCCGGAAATTAGTTATTATTTTGCACTCCTTGTTCCCTCGTCTCAAACTCAGTTGGTTTTTTGAATGGGTTTAAGGTCTGTAGTTAACACAGGACTAATATATTTTCAACGTTTTGTTCTACGACATAAACCCCACTCAGTCAATACCCCACTTGTGAAATTTGAAGCTTGCACAATCCATGTCTTAAAAAATGGCGGGTGCTAACAATGGCTAAATAAGACGTTACACATTACCCTACAAGAGAAATCAGTTGGTTATTAGTCTAAAATCAGGCTGCTTTTATGCTTCAAAAATCATAAAATTGGCGTTCATTTGCGTTCATTATCTAGTTGAAAAAAACGTGTAAGTATCATAAATCTTGGTTTGCCACAGAGTTTGTTTTCTGCAATAATCCAAAAGTCCCAATGACTTTTTCAAGGGAACCAGAACTATGCTAACTTTCAGGTCGGCCTCCAAAAAAACATCATCCCTGCAGCGCTCTATTGTGTCCTCATCAGTTTCTCATCTGTGTAAACTTAGTGCTTACAGAGCAACCAGAGCGTTGAATATGCAGACAAATCTGATCACTTTTCACAGGGTTGAGCCACTGCATCTCCGATAACTAAATTAATCTAATAATATAAGGATTTGAGGTTGTTGTTGTAATTTTGTTTAACTGAATATCAGCCTGGGCCTTTCTGTGCAGAGTTTGCATGTTCTCCCCGTGTCTGCGTGGGTTTCCTCCGGGTTCTCCGGTTTCCTCCCATAATCCAAAAACATGCACGTGTTAGGTTAATTGATGTCTCTAAAATTGCCCGTAAGTGTGAATGATTGTCTGTCTCTGTACGTCTCTATGTGCACTGTGATAGACTGGCGTCCTGTCCCGGGTGTACCCCGCCTCACGCCTGATGTCAGCTGGGATTGGCTCCAGCAACCCCGACCCCGGGATAAGCGGTTGAAGATGAATGAATGAATATCAGAAATCATCCAATATTAATAATTGAAATGAGTTTATCTTTTTTTATGATTCTGTCCATATGACATAGCTTGAGTGTTGCTTACCTTTACAATTTCCTGTGCAATCTGTCTGGTTTTATTTATGTCCAGCAGGTGACCTCTCTCTCTTACAACAGAGTAAAGAGTTACACCTTTACAGAAACTGCAGAAGAAACACATGCAATAGTGTTACTAAAAACGAATTCAAAAATCATCATCAATATTCAGCAAAACGTATCAACATATCACGGAATAATCTAAAAAATCTAAATAAATCAAAATAAGTATTTCCATACATTAGTTTATATTGGAACTGTAGTTGCAATGTGACCAGTCCTGCTGTACCTGGTGATGATGGCGAGGTGTGGAGGAGCCATGCAGGCGCCCATGAACAGGACCACGTTCTCATGCCTCGTCTGCCTGTAGTTCATCACCTCCTTCTTGAACAGCTTCAGGTGATCCTGGTTGGTGCCGTCAACCTCCATGAGGCGAATGGCCACCTCTCCGTGCCAGCGGCCCTTATGCACTTTCCCCCAGCGACCCTAAATGACCGCAAATCCAATGTGTCAGCTGTTGGACCCAAAGGTTGATATTTTATGTTGTATTACATCCCTATCTTCACCTTGCCAATAAGCTCTCCCAGCTGCAGCTGCTCATATGGGATGTCCCACTCCTGCAGGTAGACGCTGGTCTGGCTGGCCTTGCGAGAGATGGGGCCCCTCCAGCGGCCGACGGCCCCACGACGGCAGATGGAAGAAGGCAGGTCCTCCAGCCCGTCCTCATCACCCTCCTCAGTGGAAAAGCTCTTTTTTCTGCTGCACTGGTTGGCTGCCTCTTCATCCTCAGCGGGGTACTCTACCTCTGCCTCCTCCTTCTGAAACAAAGAGCAGAATGAGGGAAGTGCACATGGACTGTTAAATTAATTATTGATTTGAGTAAAACTTGTATGTATGTTGAGAAAAACAAAACAATGAGAGAGAACATAAGGAAAGTAAAATGCAAGTCGGGAATCATTATTTAAAGTTTATATAGTTTTACATGCTGACTTTGTCTTATTCTTTATTAAATACATTAATATCTGCATCAGGATTTCATGTCATTTTGTCTGGTTATTGACTCCCCCGATGGTAATCAGGCCTTGCTCAGAGACACAGAGAGCACAACCACACTTCTTCCAACTTCCACTGATGGCAGAATATGACAGTGCCAGAATAAAATAGATATGCTCCAGTATTCGGTACATTCACAAGTGCTGTAAACCACGTAAAAATACTATTACTATTACTATTATTATAATATGAATAAGACAGGCAAATACGTCATCATTTTCACTTCTTCTTTTTGGTGCTGGAACTCACCCCTCCTTGCTTTGCTGCTGGTAGCTGTGTCTCAGGGACGGCCGCCTGGGACACTCTGAGAGCAGAACCACAACAATTAGCAACTGGCGCAATTATTTGGAGGATTGTTATCTCTAAACCAGAGCTCTCCAACAGGGGCTTGTAACCCCTCGTTTAATACAAAACTCAATATATGCAGTAAGGGGCCCTAGCGGATTTGGATATACTGACTGATTTTAGTTTTTTAACATCAACACATACCAAACACACACAATGATGAGGCTCATTTAAATGTGGAGTGAGTAGGACGGTGCTCTGTGGGACAAACTATGTACTGGACACTGTGTCATGAAGTCATACATATCTTTGACATTTCTGTGCTGACATTTCTTGTAACTTATCAGCTGTTGTATATGCATCGTGATAAGCTCACTGTAGACAATATGGTACCTATGTTGCTCTCTCTTACCCAGACTCATAGTAGCTGCTGGACTGTTGAACAGCTGTATGTGTGGAAACAGGAACATCTGTTGGAAAATACAACTTCAGAATATTGCACTACTAGAGTCAGTGTCATCATTTAAAAATGCCACAGAAATACATTATTAAAACGGTAAATTTAGAACACAGAATTAGTGTCTTTGTATGTATGGTTGTATACCTCGGCAAACCAGTCAAGTGTCAGTTTCTATCCAAACTGTCAAACCCATACCATATGTTGTGAATTGTGATAAAAGGTATGAAGTATATTTTTGTTGAAACGTGAATGCTTAACACACATCTTCAGATCGAAACAATCAGAACAGTTTTAAGACCATTTCCCATAAGTAACCAAGACCATGACCAGTTTAGTCCCCTTCGTTTCCTGAGTTATGAAAAATTATGATGTCATAGTGAAGTTGACCTTTGACCCTTTGAATAGAAAATTTCATCACTTCATCATTTTATCCTGTTAGACATTTGTGTGAAATGTTGTCTGAACTAGTGAAGGAATTCTTGAGTTATGGACAAAAATGTGTTTCGTGAGGTCACAGTGACCTTGACCTTTGACCTCCAAAATTAGTTTATCATTGAGTCTGGGTGGACATTTTGCCAAATTTGAAGACATTCCCTCCTGGGCTTCCTCAGATACTGCATACATGATAATGGGACGGAGGGACGGACGACTCAAAAACATCATCTCTCCGGGCACAGCTATTGGCAGCATACAAAACGGTTGCCAGGGTGACAAAATCTTGAAGCTTGGGCTTCGTGGCTCAGTGTGAACTGGGTAAACACTGAGGTAACCTGCCCAGTGTGTGAGCTCTCCTTGTAACTGTCAACTTTGCAATCATAAAGTCTGACTTTATGACTACAGTGTAGTATACAGTATACAGTCTGTATCTCATGCTCGTTTCATTGTCTGATAACACATACAAAAAAATATGAAAAGAGAATATAAAAAGAGAATAGTCAGAATCAAATCACATTGGACCTTACGTGTCCCATAATGCAACCACAAGCATCATTTTGTTAGACCCCCACTGCCTGGCGAATGTCTACATCTTTCAAACTCCGCGCCTGTCGTTTGCATGCAGGACTCCTGTAAAATGTCGAAGTATCCTCGTCTCAAGGTTTTTTCTCTTCCAGAGCCACAGAAAGCATTGAACAGCATTACAGTTTGCATTTTCGCAGGCTTATTGTGTGACCTAAGTGGACACTTTAAGACATTGTGTCTTAGTTTCTGAGCGAAACTAATATATACCTATATATATTTAGCTTTTTAGGCTGGAAAGAGCCAATTTCTAAAACAAAAAGCTGACATTTTTTCCACCAGCTCTATATCATGTTTCCAGATCACACTTGCCCCTCATTGGCTCTTTGTGTCACCAAATATGTGAATTTTACTTTGTCTAATGCAACTACCCTCCAAAGTATCCTTCCTTCATGAAGGTTATACTGTTCTGTTCCTGCTGGAATGGTTTGAGAAAGGTGTTGAATCAATTTTATGTACACACATTGACAAATCTGTTGGTACCCTTCCATTAAAACAAAAAAGAAAACCCACTGAAATAGAACATCTGTCAACCGGTGCAGACGTCTCATTGACAGTTACAGAAATGGTTTGATTGCCTCAAAAGGTTATTTTAAGATCCCATCATTTTTGTCCAGGCCAGTTTTCATTTGACACTGTTCACTAAATTATTATGTATTATTACTTTTGTCAGTTTCAAGTTATGTCAGTGATCATTGTGGGTTTTTTTCTTTTTTTTTTTTAATGGAAGGGTACCATCAAATGTG
Organism: Echiichthys vipera; assembly: GCF_963691815.1. Taxonomy (NCBI): domain Eukaryota; kingdom Metazoa; phylum Chordata; class Actinopteri; order Perciformes; family Trachinidae; genus Echiichthys; species Echiichthys vipera. The sequence continues at coordinate 31,859,753 of NC_139830.1, forward strand.
TCCATACTTTATACTGTAATGCATTATACAGACAGGCTCGAATATTTGGTGCAGCTCATTTATATCTGAGAGTAATTCTCATGAACATGTGTCAGTATAACACTGTACAGTGGATCTGAACAACACATCTGTTGGTTGCCTCAGCTTTAACAAACTGCTGTGAAAAACCTGTATTGTTGGAACCCTGCTTCCATTACACAGGGCTTGAGTGTGTGAGTGATACCAGTGACAGACTGTTGACCTGGGAAGTGAAAGCGGCCATCCCTGGAGCCCTGTGGTGACGGGTTGGTCGGGGGTGTGACGCTGACACTTGGAGGGTTATTCTGCTGGAAATGTGTCGGGGAGGAAGGTGTGGAGGAGGTGGCTGATGACGGGTTACTGCTGGAGTCCAGCTGGTTTAAACTGGGTGGAGGCTCCTGTTAACACACCCACCCACACACACAAACACACACATATTCAGCTCTGAGTCAAGGATAAAAACTTTTTTTTTTATTTATTTTTTTTTTACTTCAGGCAATATTGCAATAAAAACACACCAGTACTTACCCTTTTGGTTATTGCTTTTGGTAAAGTGCCAAACTGCAGTGGGATCTCTGCTGTGTGATCAATCCGATTATTGATATCTGATGGTACCGATTCTGCCCTCCGTATCCTTGGTACTATGAATCACATCAAATATTAGCTCATTACATCACACTGAATATTTAAGTTCTACTCCATAAGATTTGAGATATCCTGTTTCTATCGGCTTCTGTGGCAGTAAGATGTAACTGCAGGTGAGCCTGTTCTTTCAGAGCCTCCATCTTTTTACATTCACCATCACTGTGTGTTGACTTTTTTTTTCTTTTGTATCTTATATTGACACACATTCACCTCTCTATTTCCAGTCCGTCCCCTTGATGTTCCCCTCTTAAATCCACACACACACACACACACAAACACACACACACACACACACACACACACACACACACACACACACACACACACACACACACACACACACACACACACCCACACACACACACACACACACACACACACACACGCACACACACACACACGCACACACACACACACACACACATATGTTCCAAATACACTCCTGCCCTTACAACAAGCCTGACAAGCCAGAAGTTGAGGGTTCCAGATTTCCGATTACAAGTGAACGCAGCATAACTGTTAGTGACGATCTGGGCCGACAGACCAAAGTCAGCAGAGTCACTAATATTATATTGGAAAACTCAGCAAAGAGGCAACAAGTGTTTTTATTAGTGGGTCACATGATCAGTCACCATTGTTTGAACTGACTCTGTGATAGAGAGGAACTTAAAAGGCAATTAAATAGATGATAATCTTACGGAGTACAACTTTAAAGGATAGCTTCACAAATTGTCAAGTCTGAAAACAATAAATCAGTGCTTGTGTGCACAATTTTCACTTCCTGTGATCATTCTTATTGTTAATAGACTGAATATAAAATTGACGACGTCTGTGAAGCAGGCTCCATCATCAAAGTCCTGTGCATGAACCCATCCGACCAACTGCGAGTCAATCATGATGTTTCACTTCGATTTTATGACATCAAATAACTAACTCAATCCAAATTTGAACAAGCATCATTGTGATAAAAATGGCCTTAAATGACAGAAACCATCTTTGGAGTACTTTGAAAGGGAAACATTATGACCTACACTGGTCATTTTAGGTGTTTTGGCTCCAGCTTCAGGGAGCTGTCAAGCAGTCCACCCTTCTACAGGAGATGGTTCGTACTGTAAGATTCACTTGACAGAAAATAAATGACTTGGACGTCGGCTTGCACACTTTTTGTTTGTGTTGCTCCAACAACAAATAAGCTAAATCTAGAACCCTCTTATCCATGATGTCATTTTCATTTCAGTCAGTTTCCATCTGATCCTAGCGTTCCATCTAAAACCACAATCCTTACATTATGCTTTTTCAAGACATTTGTGCTTTCACCGTCAGGGGAAATGTTCCACCACAGAGCTAGACAGCCCTACACATAAATCACCCGGATGATTAATATATAGACACAATTGACTTCCATAATGCACTTGTTATATCCCTGAGATATAACATACTATTTAAAACCATAAAAATGAACGAATCAGAAAGCGTTGAGCATTGCTTACATGTAAGAAATGATATCCGACATGAGGGAGCATCTTTGGTACACTTGTTGTGGCACTTTAACCTGTGAACAGATGGATATGAAGATGCTGATGAGACCATGACAAGTAAAGCTATACTCAGACAGAGTGGGGGAGGTTATAAACACTCTCTTACTTGCAGTGTTTGCACTTGACACCAAACATCATGCTCTTGCGACACACTTGGCACGTCTGGGAGAGCCAGGATTTGGTTGAAAACCTACAAAGGAGGGAAGAAATATTTTGTTAATGCTTGATATTAAGGTCCTTAATATAATAATAATAATAATAATTAATATAATGTAATAAATGTAGAAAAGGTATAATGGGTAATAAAGGCCTTACAAGACGCTTATTAACAATATGTGTTAATAAGACTATATAAGTGTTAATAATAGCATTATATATGTGTATATTGTTAGATTATAAGATATCTTTAAGCACTTATAAGAAATGCTTTATTATTCATTCATTAACAGTTGACTATGCGTTGTTGCAGCTAGAACAATGCCATGATAGGGTTAACGTCAGCTGGTCACCTCTCGTGAGACTTCACAATGAGACTCCAGTCCTCAATGAGCAAGACTTGGTTAGACATAAACAGATCAAGTTTAGTAGTTGTAGTAAAAAATTGTATTTCTCTGTATTTCTCCCTTTCCATAATGTAGTCAGACACTCAGAATAATCAGAGCCACTTTAGGTCGACGTGCACTGACGGTGCACAGTTACCCCACCTGATTAGACTGCTGCTCTCTCACTTAATACTCGACTCATTCCAAAAATTGTCCACAAAAACACGGAGAAATAGGGGGCAGGTTGAAAGTGTCCATAGGTATATTATGGAAGGTTTGGGATCCAACAGTCTACATCTTCATTTATAGATGAGCATCAAATTTCATCCGTTCATATCACCACAGCAACGCTGGACTGTACATGACTTTATTAAAGCTGAAGTATTGATGCAATAAAGAGCAGGTGGGAACTTTCCATGGTAATTAACAGAAATGACTAAATGACTAGAATGGGAATATTGGGGGTATTTGCCTAGGCTGTCATATGCCCATAGAAACAAACCCTTTACCATCAGAATCAGACATAAGTACAATGTAGTCCAGCTGAACTTCAATTAAATGAGATGACTCATTAATATGGTACTAAACTTTCATTGAACAACAACAAGACTGACATCTCTAACATCTCTCTGTCAGGCCTCCATATCCTCTTAAGGACTTCCTCCATGTCGGACTCATCTTCACTTTCATTTTGCTTTAGGCTTCTTTTCTTATTTCATGATGTACAGTACAGTGTTGCCCTGTATGTTGCTTTATTTTAAGCACATTGTGATATATTCCTGTGAAAAGTGCAATACAAATACATTTTGCTTTCTTTTTTACCTACTTCACTCAAATATCATAAATATTAAAGGTTGAATGGGGAGAATGAGCAGAACAGATCCATCTAGTGCAGACATGGGCATACTACGGCCCGCGGGCCACATACGGCCCGTTAGTCTTTTTAATTCGGCCCGCCAAACATCTCCCAGTTATATCAAAATATAAAATTAATAATATCGTTACTGGCAAACCTTGTTCATTTACTTTCCCCTGTAATGCCCACATTTCCCCAATAGATGGCGCGCTTGAGCATTTGCCCCCTCTTCTTCGCGGTTAAGCCTTTCCCAGAAGAAGCGCTCTCCTTCTCGGTTCCCGCGGTAAAGCTTTCCCCCTTCTAAAAACAAACATGAGTTTATCAAAGAAAAGAAAAGTCGACAGTGAGTGCCGAGTGTTTAACACAGAATGGACAACAAAATATTTTTTCAAAGAAGTCCGATCAAAGGCTGTATGCTTGATATGCCAAGAAAGTGTTGCGGTTTTTAAGGAGTACAATATTAGTCGTCACTTTGCTACGAAGCATGCCAATTACGCCAGCAAGCTGTCGGCGCAAGAACGGGCAGCTACGGCTGAGAGGTTTGCAGCCAATTTACTGACCCAGCAAAATTTTTTCCACCGACAAACTGCGCTTCAGGAGTCAACTACCAAGGCAAGCTTTTTGCTGGCATTCAAATTAGCACAAGCTAGCAAACCTTTTTCCGAAGGTGAGTTTTTGAAAGACTGCATGGTTGAGACTGCAGGTGTTCTGTGTCCGGAAAGTCAAGGCAAGTTTGAAAAAATCAGTTTGTCACGTCGGACTGTGACTCGCCGTGTGGAACTAATTGATGAACATATAGCTAGCCAGCTAAACAAAAAGGCAGAGTGCTTTCAGTTATATTCACTTGCACTGGATGAAAGTAATGATATCAAAGACACAGCGCAGCTCCTAATTTTTATCCGAGGAATAAATGACAGCTTTGAGATAACGGAGGAGTTTTTGACCATGGAGTCCCTGAAGGGAACAACGCGGGGAGAGGATTTGTATGACAAGGTGTCTGCTGCCATCGAGAAACATAAACTACCTTGGAGTAAACTTGCCAATGTCACGACGGATGGATCACCAAATTTAACAGGAAAAAACGTTGGGCTGAGGAAAACCCTGAACAGGATGTTATTTTCCTTCACTGTATCATCCATCCATGGCACTTTGCAAGTCTGTATTGCAGCTTAACCATGTTGTGAATCCAGTCGTAAAACTTGTGAACTTTATACGCGCAAGGGGACTCCAGCATCGTCAGTTCATCAAGTTCCTGGAGGAAATTGATGCGGATCATCAGGACTTACTTTACCACTCTAGTGTCCGGTTGTTAAGTTTGGGCAAAGTGTTTCAACGCATGTGGGACCTGAAAGAGGAGATCGGCGCATTTTTAGAGTTCAATGAGAAATCTGACGAATTTCCTGAGCTACGAGACCAGAACTGGCTTTGTGATTTTGCGTTTGCTGTGGACGTATTTTCACACTTGAATGAGCTGAATGTGAAACTGCAGGGGAAAGATCAGTTTGTGCACGACATGTACAAACATGTTACAGCGTTCAAATCTAAGCTTGTTTTATTCTCCAGACAAGTTGCGGACGCATCCTTCACTCATTTCGCCACACTTGACACTCAGAAAGAGGCGACACGATATGCAAAGAAATACAGCAAATCCCTGGATGACCTGCACAGAGAATTCAGTCGCCGGTTCTCTGATTTTGAAAACATTGAAAAGTCACTTCAGCTCGTGTCTTGTCCCTTCTCACAAGACCCTGAAACAGTACCACATGAGGTGCAATTGGAACTGATCGATCTTCAGTCTGACGCCATCTTGAAGGAAAAGTTCAACACTCTTAAACTTAACGACTTTTATGCTTCACTGAACGAAGCCACCTTTCCAAACCTACGGAGGACGGCACAGAAGATGCTGGCCTTGTTTGGCTCGACCTATGTATGTGAGCAGACATTCAGTGTTATGAACATGAACAAAGCCCGTCACAGATCCAGGATAACTGACCAACACCTCGGATCTATCCTGAGAATCACCACAACAAAACTTACTCCAGACTTTGATGCACTGACAAAACAGGGAGATCAACAACACTGTTCCCACTGAAACTGATGGTGAGTTTTCCTGCTGTGTTTATTCAACTGAAATGTAATTAAATTAACCATTAATCAATAATAGGTCAAATCCTGTATGAAATTTATATAACACTCCATCCATCTGTTCTTGGCTCGGCCCCTCTGTCAAATTTTAGAACTCATTGTGGCCCTCGAATCAAAAAGTTTGCCCACCCCTGATCTAGTGTCTAGTGATCGTAGTCACAACAACAAAAAATAATTGCAGCAGTCTTGTTGCCAGGTTGGTCAGACCCGGCCCAGTAGCCTACATGAGACCGGAGTCTGTTTGAGCCTGTTTGAACCCATCCCCTCCAGCAAATCACACCATAAAAACAAGTATTACAGAGGAGTTTGACTGACAGTTAGCGTTAGCCGTTAGCATTAGCCGTTCAAGCTAAGTAAAGATGAAAGTGATGTTAGCGATCAAGGAGAAGCGTAGCCATTTGGGCGTACGTTTGAATGGCGTTTCTCTCCTTTCTCTCAGTCCATGGAGTGAATGCTTGGCATATATTGACCCGTCTCCGCTCACTCAGCTGCTAGGACAAATAAAGCCCCCTTCACTGAGGCTCAGAAGCAGCTGCAGGATTGGCAAAGTCCATTTCACCCGGCGCCAGCCTACAGTAGCTGCACCCAAAAACAGACAACCCTGGAAACCAGCAACGCCCAACGCTATTGGCTGCTACCATGGAAACCTAAAGTATTAATTCAAACTAAATGTATTTTCATTGTGGGTGTATTATTTTAATATAAAGATTTAATAAAGATTCTACATATTAAACCTTTATCCTTCCCTGGAAAATATTCAGAAACGTACCAAACCCCTTGCAACCCTTCTTAATAAACAACTGTAAAAATCCTCTTTAGTTGACTGGAGTAGCCCTTCCAGTGTCGAGGACCCTGCCCACAGCATATTGCAGAGTATTTTACTCTAACCAAGACAGGAGGTGTAAATGACCTGTGTGTCACAGCCAGGCCGATGTCTCTCCTCATTGTCTGAGGGGAACTCCTGTGCATGGTCATACCTGTGAACAACATGAGAACGCAACATGTCAAAACACAAAAACACACAATCACAGAGGCACCAAAAGACAATGGGCTTCATTCACAAATATGTGCATAGAAATGTTACTTTGGGCACAAAGTTACCGTAAGATTTATGATGTGCACATTGTTCTAACCACAGTGTGAAAGTAAGTGAACCAGAATCATTCTAAATTGACAGGTGCATTAACCAGCACCAGCACACTAACACACCCCCATTTCTCTACATAAGGAAATATATTTAACATTGAGCATGGCTCCTAAAGCAAAAAAGCAAAAGAATACCACGAGTGAAGAAATTGAAAGAATACTGTCAGTAAAGGTGTGTTTCCTCTGGAGTGATGATGGTAAAGAAAAAGAGGCATGGGTTGTAATAACCAAGGCGGTCACTGTTGTGTCCCTGAGATACAGACTGTGGTTAAACAGGAAGGTTCATGTCAATAAAAAGTATGAAATGAAAAACATAGGTGAGTAGTCCTGTAATATGAATTCAAAAGTTATTAAATAATGGTCTGATAAAATAGGATTCTGTGGAAAGACTACAAGTCATTGATTTCCACACCATAAGCCAAAACAAGGTCGAGGGTGTGATTAAAACAGTAGGTAGGTTGATGTACACTCTGACTAAAACCAATCGAATCTAATAAAGAGATAAACGCAATACTAGCGTGATTTACACATTTTGCCTTACAACATTCAAGTGAAATGTTTTTCTAAAGTTCTGAAAATGAATAAAAACTGAAAAACTAGAATAACAGGGTTGTAAAAGTGATGACTCCCCAGATGTAATCCTTTGTGGAGGCACCTTTTGCTTTAATTACAGCCATCAGTCTGTTTGGATCTGTCTCTACCAGCTTTGTGCACCTAGATTGGAAATATTTCCTCATTCTTCCTGCAGAACTGTTGGAGTTCAGTCCTTCCACAGATGTTCTGTAGGATTCAGGTCAGGGCTCTGACTGGGCCACTCTAGGACATCACCTTCCTGTCCTTTAGCCACTGTGTTGTTTTTATGGAGGTGTGTTTTGGGTCATTGTCATGCTGAAGGTGAACCACCTGTCCCTTTTCAAGTGTCTAACAGAGGGACAAGGGTTTTCTAAAGAATTTGGGTGAACTTGGCAGCATCCATTTTCCCTTCAGTCCTGACCAACTGCCCAGTCCCTGCTGAAGAGAAACAAGCCCAAAACATGATGCTGCCACCACCATGCTTCACTGTAGGGATGGTGTTTTGGGTGGTGTTCTGTGTTTGGTTTCTGACAAACATAGAGCTTAGAGTTCAGCCCAAAAAGTTCAGTTTTGGTCTCATCTGACCATAAAACCTTTTACCACATGGCATCAAAATCTTCAATATTTTTTTTATGAGATTCAGTGTGACATTTTTTCAGAAGAGCCTTCCTTCTCTCCTCCCTGCCAAACATGTAGAACTTGTGAAATTGTTGTCACATGCACAGATGGACAGACCTCTGCCATTTAGACCTGGAACTCCTTTAAGGTCACCATGGGCCTCTTGGTAGCTTCCCTGATCAATCTTTTCCTGGCTCGGTCATCCAGTTTGGAGGGGCAGCCCGATCTAGGCCAGGTCTGTGTGGATCCATATGCCTTCTACTTCTGAACAACACTCTGAACGGTCCTCAGAGGGATAGTTAAAGCCTTTGAAATCTTTTTAGATCCTTCTCCTTACTTGTGCCTATCCACAACTTTATCCTGGAGCTCTTTTGAAAGCATCTTTACAACCATGGCGAATTCTTTGTGTTACCATGCACGACTAGGAGAAGAATCCTCAAGGAACAGCTGATTTTATTCTGAAGTCAAATCAAAGGAACAGCTGATTTTATTCTGAAGTAAAATCAAAGGAAACACTGATTTTATTCTGAAGTAAAAAAAAACCCACCACAGTTGATGTCAGGTGGCCAGTTAACTTGGTGTGTAATCTGGAAGGTGATTGGTTAAACCTGAGAATGTTTATAATAGTTATTCTAAAGGGACTCATCACTTTTACAACACTGCTATTCTACTTTTTAATTTTTTTACTAATTTTCAGAAAATTTGAAAAAAAAGTCACTTGAATGTTTTTATTTTTTATGTAGTATCATTTCAGGCTGTAAAACAAAAAAGTGACTATTTCAAAAGGGTCTCATGACTTTCTATAGGCACTGTAATTGTGTGTATGCACTGTTTGTGAATAAGGCCCATTGAGAGCGGTTACTGTTATAGGGACTCACTCTCCAGCAGGGTTGGGGTGGCAGGCATCAGGTAAGAGGCTGAGGTTGGGACAGGGCCGGGTGTTCGAGCAGACAGCAGCGGGGACCGCAGCGCAGCATCCTCAGGGCTGTTCCCGCAGCCGTTGATATGAATAGCACCTAGCACTTTGTTTTTCTTACAGGCTCTGCAGAGACAGGCAGCAACACTGTGTGAATTCAAGGGCTGGGAAAAAGAGCCGTCATGTAATTTGTGGCAAGTAAACCATAGTAGCCAAATTACATTAAGTCACAGCCCGGACAACTGAATGACAATTTTGTAATTTGTCCAGAGGGGGATATTACAGAAAAGACCAAAAACAATTCAAATCAACACTTTTCATCCAATAGAGAGCATGCACATGCTTAGTAAAAACATGGCTGCAAGTATATTTTCTATATACTGTATATAAAAATGGATGGCAAGCATCCGCCTGTTGTATTATGAGATAATCTTCGGTGCCAAGCTGACATTTTAGGCTGATAATGACACTTCAAGACACTGGGCCGGTGTTTATTGTACAGTATCTTTTTGATATGCAAAAAATGTGTGTGTGAATATGAAGTTCACGTACTTCCCTATCAAAATCCCTCTCCAAATCCTAACTCATCTGGAACTCAGGGGCTTGCCGCCACAAGTCAATCAAATGTGATTCAGGGCACCTAGCTAACCCCGCCCGTCATATAAATCCACACTTGACCGTAAGCTTGGGGCTTGTTACTAGCAGAGTAATATCATAGGTGTGTGTTCATATATCTGCTGGGAAAAACATGCATTTCTAAAACAGTGTGATTGAGGTAAATGTATTCATTTGTCCTTGCTTCTCCTCCTCACTTCATTCAGAACAATCAGGTCGTAGGCTACTTGGCATCAGCTGCGTCACACATGCTTTTTTGATTACAAACTTTAAAGAGCTACTGCTCCCTTAAACGTGTTTTTTGAGCTGTAAACTAAATGATATGTCTGTACTGGGATGAAACACACAATGCTGGTGTTAATACTGACATTTCTCACCAAATATATAAAAATCAGCATTCCATGGGTTAAAAATGGCTCAACATGCCTCTTACTGTTTTAAATCGGCCCTAACCTGCAAGTCCAATGATTCACCAGTTGGGATGTTTGAGTGCAGGGGAATTTTAAAGGACTGTAGTAAAAAAGAATTCAGTCTGATTGCCTCCACATGGCTCTCACTGGAGTTTCATTCCCGACAATGTTCCCAGCCTTGTCTCTCGCCCACTTTTCTTGGTCGTTATTCAGCCTCATTACAAACATACCTCACAAACATACCCCTAATTTAAAGTGTAATTCCGGCGTAAAATCATCTCTGCACTTACATACATCAAATAAGCCATGGAGACAGTTTTTTTGTGTACAAACTATAAACTGAGAAATCTGGGAGAGTCACTTACAGCTGGACGTGGCTAACACTGATTAGCTCGGGGCAGTACGGTGAAGGCATTAAAACGGCTTTTTTAACCACTAATACTGCTCAAAATAACACCAAACCTCTGCAGTAGCATGAGAAGAGTCCCTACACAGAAAACAAAGCAGAAACAGCGTAGTTAGTGAAGCCAGAGTTTATTAAAGAGTGTTTTAAAGACTTACCTACTGGCCCCTGTACCAGCTCCTCTCATAGTAAAGTCCATTCAAGTGGATTACCAAAGTCAATCCCAAAGGAAGGAGCCCATTGGTGCTTTGTTTTGTGTGTAGGGACTCTTATCATGCTGCTGCAGAGGTTTGCTGTTATGTTCAGCAGTATTAGTGGTTAAAAAAGATGTTTAAATACCTTCACCGTACTGCCCTGAGCTAATCAGTGTTAGCCACATCCGTCTGTTAGCGACTCCATGGCTTATTTGATAAATATGAGTGCCAAAAAAGACCATCGCCAAAATTACACTTTAACTAAGTCGCATTGAGGTTATTCTATACCTCTTCTGCAAAAGAAACCTAGCCAAGACAGGGTCACATAGAAGTGGATCAGTGGTTCATGAAGTAAGAGAGATGGTGGAGGAAACGAGGAGTGATAACAGCACTAATGGCTGCAGTGCAAACAGAGCATTACTTAGCTCCATTGTTAGCTCCCACTCACTGGAGAGACCTGGCTTCCATGGGAGAGTGGCACTCATCAGTGGACACGTGAACTCCTATTTTTGTAATTGGGGCGGCGGCGCTGTAGGTGACCTTTTGTATGAGCACCGATCCCCCACAGAAGGCCGGCCTGGGCAGCGCGCTGCAGAGTAGCAGCGATCAGTCAGCCAGCAAGACGTGAACAGTTTCAACAAATGAACGACCTCATTCCCAGGTCATCAAATACTGATGCCAATGGAAGGGACTCACATGCACTACCGTACTCTACAGAGGAATTGTTGGGTCTATGTAAATCATAAATAAGTCATAGAGTGTGGTCTTTACCTACTCTGTAAAGTGTCCTGAGATAACTTTTGTTATGATTTGACACTATAAATAAAATTGAATTGAATTGAATTGAATTGAATTGAATTGAATGCACATGAGGCTGGACCGGCTACTAAAACAAAGAACAATGCAAATATTTGTCTGCTGCCATATTAATGTTCTGAATGTTTAGTACAGCTCCTCTTAGCAGTGATGTCACACTATTTTCACTCATATGACATACATAATGTCTGAGGCTATACCTGAATACAAGGACTTATATCTCATCAGTTTTATTTCTGTTAGACACATGGCTGCTAAAAGGAAAGGCCAATTTTCAAACAGGCTATCAATTCTAAAACCCACTTGTGTGCAGCAGGGTGCTCGATGCGGTTGGCCAGCTGTGGCTCCTGACTCTTGCTTCTTGTCAGTGCTATATTAGGGAGGAGCTGCAGCAGTTTGCGGGAAGGTGGCGGTGGTGTGTGGGAGGACTTGGCAGTGCGTGTCTTTGAGGCTTGAGTGGCCGGAGGGGTGCTCGGCTCCAGGGTGTAGGCGTCCTCAGTTAGTATGGAAGGTGTGTGGTCATCTGAGCAAGGCACCACTGATATGGAGATGGAGCGGCCGTGGATGATGGTGGGCTGCAGGGGGGTGGATGGGCTTCCAGAGCTGGAGAGGGGGCTAATGGGAGAGAAGGCATCACTGTCCTGCATGGACTCAGAGCTGTTGGAGCCTGAGTCAGACCTTGGGTCACCTCCTTGAGTCAAAGAGTAAAGATCACAAATTAAAGAGTAGTACACAAGTAGAGTACACACTGTCACATGTTACACAAAGATGGTTGGGATGGTTGATGGAAGAATGTAATCAACGTTACCTACTAGTTGTGTTTGTGTCTTGTATATTTGGTTGTGTTTTGTGTCTCTGGTTGTGTTTTGTATATTTGGTTGTGTTTTGTGTCTTTGGTTGTGTCTTTGGTTGTTTATTTGGTTGTGTCTTTGGTTGTATTTGTGTCTGGTTGTTTATTTGGTTGTGTATTTGGTTGTCTTCTGCCTCTTTGGTTGTCTGGTTGTGTATTTGGTTGTGTTTTGTGTCTTTGGTTGTGTTTTGTGTATTTGATTGTGTATTTGGTTGGTTATGTGATTGTGTTTTGTGTCTTTGGTTATGTTTTATGTATTTGGTTGGTTATTTGGTTGTGTTTTGTGTATTTGGTTTTGTTTTGAGTCTTTGGTTATGTTGTGTGTATTTGGTTAGTTATTTTGTTGTGTCTTTGGTTGTATTTTGTGTCTGGTTGTTTATTTGGTTGTGTATTTAGTTGTGTTTTGTGTCTTTGCTTATGTTTTGTGTATTTGGTTGGTTATTTGGTTGTGTTTGGGGTCTTTGGTTATGTTTTGTGCATTTGGTTTTGTTTTGCATCTTTGGTTGTGTTTTGTATATTTGGTTGTGTTTTGTATATTTGTTTGTGTATTGGTTGGTTATGTGGTTGTGCTTTGTGTCTTCGGTTGTGTTTTGTATATTTGGTTGTGTATTTGGTTGGTTATGTGGTTGTGTTTTGTGTCTGTGGTTGTGTTTTGTGTCTTTGGTTGTGTTTTGTGTATTTGGTTGTATATTTGGTTGTGTTTTGTGTAATTGGTTGTGTATTAAGTTGTGTTTTGTGTCTTTGGTTGTGTTTTGTGTATTTGATTGTGTTTTGTGTCTTTGGTTGTGTTTTGTGTGTTTGGTTGTGTTTTGTGTATTTGGTTGTGTTTTGTGTATTTGGTTGTGTTTTGTGTATTTGGTTGTGTTTTGTGTATTGGTTGTATATTTGGTTGTGTTTTGTGTCTTTGGTTGTATATTGTGTATTTGGTTGTATATTTTGTATTTGATTGTGTTTCTGTATTTGGATAATTTTTTCTGAATTCTACTTATGTCAAGTTGGTGAAGTTGTTTTCTAAATCTGTTTTTGTTTTGTCTATAGAAGAATCTGGGGCCTCTTTCACAAAGCAGGTTAAAAAAACTCTGAGTCTAACCCTGAACTCTGAGTTGATCTACTCTGAGATAGGAAACTCTGAGTTTTCGGTTCCAGAACAGCAGATTTGCGTTAGGTTGATCAACTCAGAGTAGTTTGACCTGGAGTTAAGCGCGTGCACCACAAGTAAAAAAAGACAGCATCAATGGAGCCCTGATTCGACGAGTCACCATGGCAACGGGGAAGCGAAGGGCTACGCTACAACTGGAATTGGAAATATTAATGCGCTCATACGGAGAGTTTGAGCAGGTTTACACCGCTGCTGCAGCAAAAGAGACGGAGACGGTGCTGGAGAACATTGCGTCTCGGGTCAGTGCATAAGTTTAAATGTAGTCCAGTTGCAATCACAGTAATATCACAGGGGAAACTGCATGAGTGGGAGCCTATTTGTTTATTTCATTTATGTGCAACCCCACGGGGGAGAAGCGGAGCTTAAGATGAAGCATAAAAACATTTTTCAAACAGGTAAAACCTCAGCACAGTCTCATGGTGACGCCTCATTTTGAGCATGTTTTACATCGTAAAGTAAATATTACCGTAAGTGGCTGTTTTTTATACAACATATCAATGTTGTATAAAAAACTCCCATTTGCAAAAAAAACGCAGCGCAACACACTATATCTGCTGTGATATAAGAACATGACTGGTTGTTAATGTTGCAAATGTAAGGAGGGGTGAGATGGACTGTGACATGAAACGGTGTTGTGCCGTATTCAGCCCCCTCGCATTATGGGCGATATTCTGGATCAGAAGGCTGTATAGGAGTAGTTTATATACCGGTAACCCAATTAAAAGCACACACTTTTGAACCTATGAATTGCAAGAAAAGCTGGGATTATATTTAGAAACGCCAAGTCAAATACATTCAACTTGCTCAAAAGATCCATTTCATTCATTTAGTAATTATGGCTGCAGTATATTAAGGACGTCTATGCGCGGTCTGATAATCATCTCCCGACGAATATTTAATTCTCTTTGCGAAATGCGTCACCTTCATTCACGGGATCGTTATCAAAATGACATGCCATGGTAGTGTAAATATTCACCACTTAATATAACTTCTAATGTAGGCCTACTGAATGATTTTTATACGTTGTATACAAAAACTCCCTTGTGCAAAAAAACGCAGCGCAACACAGAATATCTGCTGTGACATGAAACGGTACCGCTCAAACAGAGAATTGCCTGGAAATGCAAGAACATCTATAATCAATAGTTTGATAATCATCTCCCGACGAATATATAATTCTCTGCGCACTAATTCTGCACCTTCATCCACGGGATTGTTAACAGAAGGACACGCCATGGTAGTGAAATAGTCACCACCTCATATAACTTCTAATGTCTGATGTTTGCAGTGATTTTCTGAAAAAACAGACGGAACTATACTACGCCAAAACTCGCCCGCTGACTGAATGAATGAGGAAATCAAATGCCGTGTGTGGCTGAAAGAGGGCGGAGACAGAGAGAAACTCAAGGTTTTCTGAGAAAAACCTGGTCCCGACCAGGTTAGTTTCAGAGAGCATGTTACCATGGTAACTGACCGAGAGGTTAAGTTACCTCTCTTTGTGAAACAGGCTAGAGTTACCCCTCTGTCTCTGGTTTGAATTACCTCCCTTTGTGAAACGGAAAACTCTGAGTTTCCCTCATTTCAGGGTTAACATACTCAGAGTTTTCACTAAACCTGCTTTGTGAAACAGGCCCCTGGTGAAGTACCGGAAGTGAACAAGTCTCCATTACTGCGGTGGCGTCTCCCTCCAGTATGAGTGTGATTGTATGGGAGATGTCATTAGAAGTGAACCTTTTCTCCAACCTTCACAAACCTTTACCTCATGAAGAGAGCTTGTAATTATTTACCTCCATCACTGATTAACTCTTGACGTCTTGACGTTTACATAGTGGTCATTAGGGTTGCCTTTGTTAGAGCAACTTACGTTATATTTCACAATAACACCACATTGAGTTAATTCACTGTGTGTGACCACGGCAGCCTTGATAGAGGCGTCTAATGTGAGCTAGCTAAGCAGAGTTAGCTTAGCTGACATTATTTTTTCAATGTGTTAAGCTAGGCAGCCTCATGCTGTTCACTGTGAGACTGTCGAGTGTGAACCAAAACTGCGCGTCCGTTGCTGTTGGGAACAGTTGGGTCCGGTTTCAAAGTCTTAAAAGGACTGAAAGATAACAATACAGGAGCCACTTTAGTTGATGTTGTAATCATGTTCTGATTTTAACTCAAGTATCAAAAGAAACCATATATTTGAAGATGCCCATTTCAAACACACCATATGTAAAGTATAAAACCAAGATGGCCATTAAGTAAATCAGATAATAATTTATCAAATTTAAGATTAGACGGAATGAATAAATCAACCTCTATACTTTTTATTGCATTTCATTTTTTTTAAGATAATTTTTTTGGCAGTTTTGAAGTCTTTTTTATTAGATAGGACAGACAGGAAATGGGCTGAGAAGGGGGGGGGGGGGGTATTCAGCAAAGGGCCACAGGTGGAAGATGAACTCACGGCCGCTGCCTCGAAGACCTTCAGCCTCTTTACATTGGGCGACTGCTCTAACCACTCCATGCCCCTTATTGCATTGCTATTTATGTCATTCCCATGCATTGACAACATACAGGGCACACAGTTTCCTTGTTCACCTGTTTCATTGGCACTCTTCAGACAGGAGAGGGCAGCAGTGAGGCGAGAACGATCTTCTGAGCTGGAGCCCAGCCGTCTCATCATGTCCTGCAGCTCAGAGCTGGAATTCTGCAGCAACCCGTCCACTGAGAGCTGCTCTGCTGCAGCCTGCAGGTGATCAGGAGGAAAATATGTTGGAATAATCCGCGGGATATACAGAATATTACAGTGTGTTTCTCTGGGACCCTGTATGTTTTTGTACTTCTCTTCTTTGTACTTGTCCCTCTAATCTGCTGATGCATCCGTTACATGAAACATTCAATCATGAGGAACTATTCTACTCAGAGTCAGCAAAAATAAGAGGAGGTAGACTTTCACTAAACCATCTCCAAGGAGATATCCAGGTACCACAAGGGCCAGGGGTGCAGATCCGATGTCCTGACTGGGGGACACACAGAAGTGATTTAGTTTTGTTTTTCTTGCCTGTATATAACTCATACCATGCCACCATAAATCACAACTTGGTTGTGAGGCTCACCATATCATTCAAAAAGTACTGCACATGGAATAATTTCCCGTTCTTACCTTTCTTGTTAATTTGTCCTAAACAGCCAACAGAGTAGCACTGCTTACTGAACTGTTAATAAATATAATAAACTGTATAATAAATCATCATTTGAATGGTCTCAGGCATCTAATGTCACACCAGTTCTTCTCTTCATCTCCCTTTCCTCCCAGTGTATGGGACTACTTTATGCATGATTCACTGATATGCATGAATATAAAAATATGAAGCCCTTTTCTTAAAGCCTGCTGATCATCAGCGGCTGTGTGAGAAACTCCCCGTTCATTTGTGTTGGAGAGGAGCAGAGCAGAGATGGATGTGGAGTCAGAAATATGTTTGTCAAACATTATTCCTTCCATCATTTCAATCATTTCTGTTCAGATGGGAATCTAAAGTGTTAAGAAAATACATTTGATCAGTTCTCAATAATTTGAATAATAACATGTCCCCCCTTCCCCTCTGGAATCTGCACCCATGACATGGGCGTTTTGTTATTTCGGCCACCCTTTTTTGTTGAAATGTCTACAGATAAGAGTTTAAAGTGTTCAGCTGTCCAAGAGAGGAATGACACACTTGTCAAAAAATAAGAACCCCTGTAGTAGATGTCAGTGAAACATACAACAGACTCTTAATGTTGCTAGGCTTTACAAGAGCAGAAGAAGCTGAACAATGACTGGACCTGTGTGCGACAGCCTCTGGTACAGTAGATGAACATGGGAGCTATCACCGTAGCTCACACAGTAAGTAACTGCAGGTTCCCAATACAGTTGGGTGTACAGCCATCTGTATTACATGAGAGTGTAAGGGAATTGATAAGATTACGGACATTACATGTTGCAATTTGTGAAATGAATCCACACTTTCTTCCTCTCCACCATCTGTCTATGTTCTTAACACAGCGCTGTACATGTACTAGCACGCTGTACATAGCTGCTAGTGTGCACACGCTAGTAGATCTCCCTTTTGTGTGTATGCTAAAACTAAAATGTGTGTGCTCATGGAAATGAGGGTATTTCAAAATCCATGTTGTGGCAGAATGAGACAGCAGTGAGTGTGACGAAACCAGTATACCGCCCACCCCGAGCGTAGATGCATTAGTTTGACATCATTGCTTTGCAATGTACAACTGTCAGAAAAATATGCGGCTATTGATGAAAGGAATTGATATGCTTGCAGACATAGGATTCTGATGGATCAGACAATTTGGATGTCTGTAGGTCTTGAGACCGTCATTCAGCCCAAGAGGACAGAAAGTGTCACCAGAGGGATTAAGACGAGAGAGATCTCTTATACTGACCATTTTATCCTGATCTTCAGGTTCAGTTTTTTCCCAGTGTGTTCAACATCACACATGAATGGAGCCTTCAGTGGCCTATATGTTTACATACAAGGCATTTGTTCTAGCTCATTTAGCAACAATATATTTAATATATGTGTAATAAAAGTGGCCTTTCCATTACAGTCAAATACCCGGTGTAAGACGGGTCTCTGTGGCTGAAACGCCCTAATTTGAATGTGAGCCACCCCTATTTGACTGGGCCCTGTCGAGAAGCAGGGCCTTTTTTGTCCCCTGAAAAAAGCCTTGTTGCTGATTGGATATAGCTCTCAGCGGGATGTGACGTAGAAATCAACACCACAACAACATGCGCCATTTGCAAAAGCTGGCAAAGTAGAGAGTAGACACTTTTATCCAGCGGTGTAGTGCTATTTTTTTTTCTACCACAGGGCAGAAAATTATCTGTGCACACAGATATTTAAGATTGTTGAATGTAAAGTGCAACACAAATAAAATGTATTATTGTTTTGTAATGGAGACACGCCGAGTGAGAAGGCATGCCTTGCAGAGACTGTCAAATCAACACTGACATCAACATGTGTGTCTTTTCATTTGAGCTTACCTTGGTTATTAAATACCATGAGACTGTGTGTTAGCAATACCAAAAGTAATCAGCAACGAGAATGACTGGGTCTAAAGGGGCACAGCTGAACATTAAAGTGTGTACGAGCAATGTCAGACTCGTTCTGTGCAGACAGCAGGACAAGCTTCAACAGAGTTTATGCAAGTGGAGAAGGGAAGGTATTCTGTGAAAGGTTGGGTCATGTGACAGCTGGATTTGTAGAACATGGACCTGTCAACAGGCTGATTTACTTTTTATTTAGTCACTTACACGGAAATAGTGTATTTAGTTATTTCAAAAGTTTGCTTTTATGGTTTCGAAGCAAAAACATTAACCTGCAGTGTTAACTATAATGTGTTAACACTGCAGGTTAATGTTTAAATGTGTTAACGAAGTTTAAAATGGTGTATGGAGTGACAGCTAATGTTGTATTTTTAAGTGGTTTTTAAGGAGGGAAACTGCTGTAATGGACTTTAGACATAATAACACAGCTGTATCTAAGGCCTCTGTTAATCCAAGAGATGAGTTCCACCTTTAATAGCTGCAACATTTAAGTGATGAACACGTTAATGCATCAGTAATATATATACTGTATATAGTAGTAGCATTATAGTTATACATACACCGTATATATACAATATATATATATATATATATATATATATATATATATATACACTATATATATATGATATATCATAGTAAAGTGCACTTTTATTTTAGGTACATTTTATTTGTCATAAGTAAGCTTTAAAATGCAAGACATTGATTTTAACTGTAAATGCATCAGTTTCAAATATCAGTTACCGGTCTCATTAACTGCTAATAAGAGGTATCGGCCCTGAAAAAACGCTATCGGTCGACCCCTACTATTGGTATGTGATGTATCTGGGAGACAATGCTGAGAATGGATGTGAGGCATTTCCCAACTTCTTTCTTTGTTCTGGGAAAAAAAAGCAATCTTTACATTCAGCTGGAATTAATATATGGCTTCAATAGTCTGCATTATTTAGGCATCTTCCACTGTTACAGTCTTTATAGTATAAAATTCCAAGACAGTGTGTCTTTGCTGAGTCACAACAGAGAGAGATACGTCCTGGCAGTTGCATGTAGGTTTGTTTCCAGGACAATACAACTGTCAGGATGACGACAGCACATAGAAAATATTAGTTTGCTGCTATATTTATGTTCTGAATATCGAGAACAGAACTTCCCATTAAAGCAGCAGTCCTGGCCAATGAGAGTGTCGGAACTCATAGAGGTGTTTCCTGGCCTCCTGTGGCCTAAATTTAGTACCTGAAGGAAAAGTAAAGTTGCCAAAACTCATATGTCAAAAATTCACCACCAGCAAGTGTTTCTGTCGTCACGCACCAAGTCACTTGATTGCCATTTGTCCAGCTAGTGTTGCAGTCTACATAAGAACCAAACAATAACACTGATGAAGTGGCCACATTCCCATATAGTATGGGTAAAGTTGACTGCCAGAGTCGAGACATGTGACAACACAATGGTGCCCATGATGAGATAAAACCAATCCACCCACAGGAAATATTGACAGTGAAAAGTGAAAGTGTCCACACTTCTACAACCAAGATACAGCCACAGATTTAAGCAGATGAGCTCTATGGGTGCTAAATAGGTCAGTCCGTTGCTTTGGTTCAGACTGAAAAACCTGGATCGACTTTCATGAAACTTTGTACAGACATAGTTATTATCTGCATTACAACAACTATTGGATGATTTGTCATGAAATCTGGTTGAGAAATCCATGTTCTCTTCAATGAAATCACTTTGGTGATCTTCTGAAATGTTGACCTGACCTGATGATGTCGCTAGATGAAAAGTCAATTTGTCCAATTCTTGGGTTTATGACAAAAATCCTATGGCCACTAATGACATTCCCATCAGCCTCAGCAGTGAACTGTGTTTACTGCTACCTAGCTAATGTTAGCATGCTAACACGCTAAACAAAGAAGGTGAACAGGGTAAACTTTAAACCTGCTAAACACTAGGGGAGTAAATCACAAGTTTTCATCACATTACAGAATTATATTGATTCTTTTGACAACGATACGATATTTTCTGACATCACAAATTCTGCAAGGTTATGATTTCCATTTGATTTTATTCACCAATATGAGACCATATCATCTGCACATTTAACACAGAAAGATATATCACATTTACATTAACTTACGAAGAGAAACTAAAATATTATATGACACTTCCAGAGCTCTTCCAGACATTTAAGTGAAAAAAGAACTATTGTTTTTAATAAAAACGACAGACAGAGCAGCCAGAATGGCTACACATGTGTCTTAGGGCAAAACGATTCATTCTTCACATGATCATGTTTTGGCCACATTCTATCTAAAATAAAGCATATTTAATGGAAACATCACCTTTTTATCAAATTATTTAGTTATAATAGTTATGATTATTATTTAAATTACTGTTAGAATAGTAAATCAAATGATCACAAAAGCTATTTTTAATGCTAAACATGTCCTGTGGTCCAATGTCCAGTTTAACGATAAAAGAGTTCCCTATTGTAGGCTAAGCGTTTATATATAAATTAAGAAACATGCCTATTTAGTTAACTGGCTGCACAGAGTTCAACCACTGGAGGGTCAAAGATGTGGTCAAAGCTTGTGATATATAAACTGATACATCTCACTCTCTCCTTAGATACAGGCAGATACTTGGTTTAAGCATGGTTGTGTATATGTGCTGATAAATGAAGGCCCTGCCGTCTAGGTCCTTCAAAGTAAAAAAAATCCCTTTGTACACCAGAATCATCACATTTGTGTTTCCATTTTTTTTGTGCAGAATTAAAGAAAGAAGTGGCTAGTTAGCATGAGCGGTGGATGTTAATATAGCTATGTCATGGTCAGAAATGGTGTTCAACACACCCTATAAAAGACAGAGGAGTGAAGCCACAGGGGCAGGAGGGATTTTCTTTGACATAATACACAAGCAAATATTAGATATGGAGGAGGAGATGCAATTTTAGAAGGAGAGGGAACACAAGGTGTTTAATAGCAGGTGGCTGATATCACAGTGAGGTCCAACTGCAAGAAGGGGGGAGCAACTAAAAGACATTTCCAAGTTTTAACTGGATCTGAAAAACCGTAAAGATCTGGCAAATTTGTCCAATGACAGCTTAAGCTACAGTTTCCACACAAGCAGGAAAACAACACGGAGCCATGTTGTAAATGGTAAACACACTTGTACTTAGGCGCCTTAGTCTTCTGACTACTCAAGGTGCTTTTACACTACCTGTCACATTCACCCATTCACACAGACATTCATACTGATGGCAGAGGCTACCTGCCCATCATCTCATATAATATAGTCATTCAAACAACATTCACACACCAATGCACAACATGGGGAGCAATTTGGGGTTCAGTGTCTTGCCCAAGGACACTTCGACATGCGGACCAGAGGGGACTGAACCGCCGATATTACGAATGGAGGACGACCTGCTCTACCTCTGAGCCACAGCCGCCTAGTCCGGTGCAGTTATCCTGCAGTGTGTATGTTTGTGTGTGTGTGTGTTTGCGTTTTTTATTCTTTGCAATGGGAGCAGAGTGTATTTACACTCTGCTACAAACAGCAACTGCATGACGAGGTGCTGAGCGTCCATTCTGTGCTGCACGGTAAACCGATACTAGAAAGGTACTGCGGTATCCTGCCGTTAAAAACAATACTATTTCATGTTTTATTAGTATCAGTACTTTATGAACTTAGTGTGACAGCGTGCCTGTGTGCAGCTCCTCTCTGCTGCAGCCAGAGTGGGCGTGGTTACAGAGTGACAGACAGTCAAAGAGACAGACAGACATGAGTGCTCCTGCTGACCGTCCTAGGCCTGTTGAAATAGGAGACGCAGGGATGGAAATATTCCATAGCCGACAGTAAGGGCAGGCTTTAAATCGATCCAGAACAAAGGAGCCAACACGTCCAACTTGGAGAAACATCTCACTGACAGACATGAGGACTTGTTCAAAGAGTTCAGAGAGCTGCAGGTTAGAGATAGATAACATTAATATCCCCGGATGTAACGTGAAGTCAAGTGAGTGTTTATTTAGTGACAAGTGAACTGTTTTCACCATCAGAGTTGGAGGAGGCAGTCAGGGCTAAAGCTAACTGTTTAACTGCCCCATGTGGTTCACACATCTCTGTATGTAACAGTTCACACTGGAGGCATGAACTTTACCAGAACATGAGCTGGTGTTCACAAGGATGATCAACAACACCACTTAGAAATGATCTATTTTAAGGCAGTCACTTCTGCTAATGTAACCAAAGCATGTATATTTTTGTCAATCATTTATAATCTAGATTGTCATTTATATCAGTAGAGGACGGTCTGATTAGAGCACGGACCTCCACCAGGTCTGGGTCATTTAGTGAAACTTTATAACATCTTAAGTTGCTATAAAGATCAGCAGCTTTTACAAAACTATATGAAAATTAATATTTTGTGTGTGTCAAGTGTTTTAATAAAAAAAAATTAAAATGATTTTAAATTCCACGTTCTGTCAAGTTATATTTAATTTCATTACTTCGATGTGTTTATTTCTCCGCTGTGGTATCGTTTCAGTATCAAGATATTTTAGGCAGGTATGGTACCAAAGTCAGCATTTTGGTATCGTGACAACACTACTGCACATTTTTTCTGGTCGCCTTGAGTTGAAAAATGTTCAACTTAAAACGGTGTACTTGTCACTGTCAGTGTTTTCACCCATCCAATCACAGTGGAGGAGGGGCGGGACTAACAGGCTACCACAAAGACAAACCCAAACACACTGATTTATTGCACCACTTAGCACCAGGATTGTCTCATTTTTGTACAAATAAAAAATCATATTATTGTTGAGTAATTCAAAAGATGCAATAATCATATAATCACACTGCATCACAATTTGTAATGTGAATTAATTTCCCCCACTGCCACTCCCATCAGGAGTTCTTACAGTGAAACAGTAAAATCATCATTCAACATTCATGTCAACTTGATTCTTGAACAACTGCCACCGAGTCACCTTTTCTATCTTTTATTATTTTGTCACGTCACTGTAACAGTAGGTTCTTCTTCGTCTGGTTTGCCTCCATTGTCTTAACAGTTGCCTCTCTCTTGTAGTGATTACACACAAGTTGTCCTTTTCTGAAGGTAAAATATTTTAAACACCACATCAGTATCATTGGTGGCTGCAATTGACAAAGCATGGATCTCGTTTTACAGAGTACTTAAATACAGAAAGACACTGGCTAAAACCCCTCAATGGTTATGATTTCAGCAAAGGCTGCAACAGTGTGTTTGTGTTTAAACTGTAGTCTGAATCAAACTGCAGGGGTCTCATGCTCTGTCCACAGAGCCTTGCTGTTTGTTGGGCCAAAGCAATAGGTCAGGTGCAGTAATTGGTACGTAATGAAATGCAGGACTAATACACCATCAGGTTACATTAGTAAGGTAACCAAATGAAGCACACTGTAGCACTAGAACTCACACAACAAACACACTTTAAAGCTGTGCTCTACATGGACTATACAGCCCCACCACAGATGAACCTTTTGAGGTGAGGCAGCATGAGAAGCAAAACTGAAACAATAAAAAAGAAAAAC
The DNA here is from genome assembly GCF_963691815.1 of Echiichthys vipera. Classification (NCBI taxonomy): domain Eukaryota; kingdom Metazoa; phylum Chordata; class Actinopteri; order Perciformes; family Trachinidae; genus Echiichthys; species Echiichthys vipera. The sequence continues at coordinate 31,883,854 of NC_139830.1, forward strand.
ATGTCTTAACAGTGTTGTTGAGCACGCCTACATTAGCCTGCTCTCCTGTCCTAGCAAAACTGCTAAATAGTATGATACTGCGTAGTTAGCTACTTGTCTGACCTGATCAGCCTATCAGAGGGCAGCAGAATAAAGAAGGCCCTAGATTCAGGTCTGCATCTCCATTCCACAGACCTCAGTGTGGACATTTTCAATGAAACCAGTCTCTCTCAAAGAAACAGTCCCTGTGAAAACTGCTGACAGTGAAGACTGTGGATTTTCCAAATAACCACCTATACATTGTTTCTGTAAGCACACACTGCTGCTGTTTTTCAGATCTCATCCTTCTATTATTGTATAGGGATGGAGGAGAAACAGACAGGGACATCTAACGCACACAAAACTAAATCTCCAACTGCAATGTATGTGCAAGGCATGATACCTCATGATTACGGGGGAAACTATTGCCTATCATGTTCATATGGGCAAGACTTTCCTATCAGCAGTGCATGTCATTTGTTCAAACTACTACAGTGACAGTTGAAAGCATGTCTGTTCAAAGCCCCCACCACAGCGACTTCCTGGCTGATCCAATCAGGAAGTGCAGTTCTCCGATTGGCCACTAGGGGCAGTTTGCACAATAGAGCAGTTTCTCATTGACCCCCATGTTAAACAGGCCGTTTCAATGCATAATTAAACATGTTTAAGGCCTGGTACAAAAAATCATTCTAGTCTGTATGTTTGATAGAGGGAGACCAGGGAGACACAGGAAACATGGAAATGATCGCGGCCTGTTATCAAGCTCATTAAAAGTTATCATCCCATTCATTGATTAATTGATTAATTGCTTATTGCGACAGGCCTGCGTTCTATATCAATAAACTTTGAATAAACCATAAACAATCGTGTGCAGCGGTCGGGGCAGGGCTTCAGGGCTCTGCTACATTCTCTGGCCCTGTGGAGATAGGTCTGGCAATAAGGGTGCACTCACACTGTCCTTCTGCACCGGGCCAAAACCATTTTTTCAGCTAAAGCCTAGAGCGTTTGAGCAGTGTGAGTGCACCCGTTCCGCGCATAACTGCGGACAGCGGGCCGCGACAAGTACCCTAAAGCCTGGTGCGCGGTGCGGAAGGACAGTGTGAGTGCGCCCTAAGAGACTAGGGCTTTGTGGTCTGAATCGAGCATGTCATTAGCAGGGCAGATACTTTGCCAGAGATACTAACGTTACAGCCAAACTCTATTTCACGAGTCAACACGCTCATGAGTGAATATCCTGCAGGAACAAATTGTGTACGTCTGCCATATTAATTTATACTAATTTATACCCCTCCACTAATTAAATCCATATACTTTTTAACCAAAATGGTTATGTCAAAGCAAGTGACTAATACGCATGTTTAGAAATGAATACCTCAGCTGAGTGTATTTCAGCAGTGTTTCTTATTGCGAGTAGCCGACTTGGGTGTGTCATTCGGGCGAATACTGTGATTTGGGGGCACCAGGCAAACGCTGTCTCACTTCACTGTTTCCCTTGCTATAACTGGGGATGTTGCTATTGGTAGTGGTAGTAGAAGTACTCAAAACTTTCTTCTGAAGTAAAACTATTTCACCCTACATTAAAGGTCTTGCATTCATATGTTTTTTTAGAGTGAAGGGTGAAAGAGGATTTATCAGCACAGTACTTTACTTCACGTCTGTTCAGGGCGGGTTGTGACCCTGAGTAGGGGCCCAGGGATCTGAATTGTCCTGACCGGTGACTGGCTTGGTTTTAATGGACAAAACAAGGGTTGAACATGGGTCAGATAAAACAGGTCTGACCCTTGTCCAGAGCAGTGAAAACACCTTTCATAGTATCTATTTTGGCACATATTTCAGAACCATGGACAGAGAGCAAATCTAATTATCATTAATAATTTATTTCTATATTAAAATTGTAATCTTTATAAATTAAAGTTGTAATCTCTCTCCCAAAGTTCCTTTGGAAACCTAACAGTGTCGACTGTATTTGTATTGTTTCTTCCCCGGAGTTGTTTGTGCTTTGTCGTCTCTCAGGTCTCTGCTGATCGTGGTGGTGCCTGCTGCTGTGGTCCTCCATGACGCTTCCTGCTACTATTATAATCTATAACCTTAGCTGTGCTTGTTTCTACTTTTCTGCTGTATTAACTGCCATAACATATAAGTCATATTCACATTACTATAGATATTATTATAGTTACTGGAAGTGTGTCTGTCTCTGTCTTTGTGTCTGTCTTTGTCTTTCTCTGTCCATCTGTCCCTCTTTTCTCTCTTTCTCTCCTTTTCTTCCTCCCCAACCGGTGCAGACAGATGTCCGTCCTCCACAGAGCTGGGTCTGTCTGACGTTCCTGTCTGTTATAGGGAAGGTTTTCGTTGCCATCGTACTCTACGGGGAATTGTTGGGTCTATATCAATCATAGATAAGTCATAGAATGTGGTCTTTACCTACTCTGTAAAGTGTCCTGATTTGACACTATAAATAAAATTGAATTGAATTGTATGATGTCAGTAGATTGGGACCTCTTACTTCTGCGGTGCGGTGTGATGCCTTCACATGCTCCACACTGAAAGGAGGGCCAAAGAGAGAAGGGCAGCGATGTAAAAAGCGTCACTAACTGTGCGCTGCATTTGATTTTAGAGCTGGAAACTGTTGGTATACAGATGGTATTTCTCAGCCTAGCAGCAAATACAAGCACTTTCATTAGTGGCTCATATGATCAATCACAATGTTTTAACTCACTCTGTGATAGATAGGAACTTAGACAATTAACAAGATGAAAATCTGCAAAGTACAACTTTAACAGAAAATAAAGAATTGCCTGATTGACTGCCATGCTCAATTGTAGATGTACTAATGAACAGTTAAAACAGACACCACCTGCCTCATGTGTGTTTTTTGCATCATCCAGACCACAATATGATTTCTTCATACTTCATTTGTTGTATTGTGGTTGTCATGCTTCAATGGGATTGGCTCTGCTGTTTCTGTGTATTCTGTGTATTTACTAGGAATGCTTCACATTCCTTCTGATCGACCCATGAGCACTTGCACTGAGCTGATGTAGCTAATGTAATAGGCTGAAGCATTACGCTCATTGGGCCTTTTCTGAGCAACTGTTAAAGATGAAAAACTGCATGTAGACTGATTCAATGACTGTACATTTCCATTTGTTTTACATGTGATATATTTGTCTACCCATTTTTCCAATCTGAATATCGGATGGCAAGTGGGAGCTGAAGCAGACAAGCACTGTGATATGTAGTGTCACAACCACATTTTGATCGCGGACCAATATTCAAGAGGATGGGACTGATGTAATGAGCCCTGAGTGCTGACATCAAAGACGTGAGTGTACAGTGAGGAGGCGTAGGAGAGTCAAGGCTCTGATAGTGACTGTGACTGATAGCCCTCTTTACTTTCTGTCTGCAGGACACTAGAAGAGGACTGGTGGACCCAACCTGACTGATCCGGCGCTGGAGCCTCAGTGGAACATGAGTTGAGCTCCTTCTGGTAAGGCCTTCATCCTTTCCCTGTTAATTGACAACCAAGGCATATCACAAATAGTCTGTAAGTAGCTGCTACAAACTTAGAGCTCATTAAATCCTCTCAACCGAAAACAAAGATGACATGTGCCATGACAGCGGGGACGGACTTAAAACCATTATTTATAATAATCCACACACGGGGCGTTTTGAGGGGAATAGAATGAAAATGTTGCTTTTCCATTAAAAAATAAATTTAGTCTGAATTAATATTTAAAACAAATTTGACGGGTTTGACAATGACTTTCTGTCCCATTGTGTTTCCATGGTAGCAGCCAATAGCATTGGGCGTTGCTGGTTGCCAGGGTTGTCTGTTGTTGGGTGCAGCTACTGTAGGCTGGCACTGGGTGAAATGGACTTTGCTAATCCTGCAGCTGCTTCGGGAGCCTCAGTGAAGGGGGCGTTATTTGTCCCAGCAGCTGAGTGAGCGGAGACGGGCAAAAACCAGTCAATATAGGCCAAGCATTCACTCCATGGACTGAGAGAAAGGAGAGAAACAGCATTAAAACGCATGCCCAAATGGCTACGTTTCTCCTTGATCGCTAACATCACTTTCATCTTTACTTAGCTGGAACGGCTAACGCTAACGGCTAACGCTAACTGTCGGTCAATATCCTCTAATCCTTATTTTTATGGTGTGATTTGCTGGAGGGGACGGGTTCAAACAGGCTCAAACAGACTCTGGTCTCCTGTAGGCTACTGGGCCGGGTCTGACCAACCTGGCAACCCGACTGCTGGAATTATTTTTTGCTGTTCTGCTCATTCTGCATATTCAACCAAGTCAAAAAACCTTTTTGCACTCAACATCTATCCATGCATGTAAATAGCTTGAACCTGGACACTCACTGTCAGCAGCTTTTAATGGGACCCTTTCTTCTTTAGAATGTTCTAGTGTGTTTTTCAAAATTCAGTCACAAGGCCTCCCGTGATAGTATCAGCATCTAGTTTTATATGATTAACAGTGTTACGTAGCGTTCATTTGACACCAATTCAATAAATAATAATAATAATAATTGGAACACGACAGTTGGAGTTGATGAAGGGGTACTGCAGGGCTGTGGCATTAGTGACTTAAAAAAGATGGTTGACATCACTCACAAACATAAGCATCACCCAAGATAGCAAAAAGTCTTAATATAGACGTTTAAGTACTTAAAAGAATCCAGGATACATGGCTACTTCTCAGCATTATCGTCGGACTCAGGACAGGCAGTTTAGTGAAAAAGATAAAAATGCAGCGAAGCCATGGATGGAATAAGAGAAATGGATCGGCGTTGGAGGCGGGGTCCAGTTTATTCTTCTGATTTATGAAAGCTGCTCAGTGGGGCATGAAGCCAAAAAAAGTTAAACTGCTACGTCCAAAGTACCAGGATGATCAGCACTACTCCTGCACTGTTGGGCCCATAGAGCAGAAGCACTAGAGACTTCTGCAACTACTTCTGGTTGAATGGGGACTAAATGGATTCAATTATTAAATTGTATTCATTGAACATGAATAAGTTTACTACAACAATTCAAAGTGGTGCATAAAAATTCTCTGTTTACTCAAACAGGTTTAAAGACAAAAAGATTTATTTAGAAAAGAATCAGAGATAGAAATGATCAGGAAGAGTGACTCTCTCTCTTCCTGTTTACTGTAACAACAAACAAAGAACAAAACTCCACTGACACATTTACTCAAACAAAACTACAAAGACTGATCCGAAAGGAGACGTTCTGTTTAAGATTCATGAAAAACTAAACACAGAGGCATTCACCAGGACAGCCAATGTTACGCATCCTCCTCCTGTTTCTCCGTAACTATGGAACAGCGGCGCTGTTACCAATGGGCTGCTTTGGGCTCAGATGCTGAATCATCCATGTCCTGCTGTTATGGTAGAACAGTTCTAGTTAACAGTGGACACACTGAACCTTTTGGCTTCTTTTTAAGTGTGAAATGATCACACATTTATTCTTTGCCTTTTCCAGATGTAGTGGTGTGCATCTGCAAAAATGGTCCGTGTGGAAGAATGAGCCCTGTGCTGAACAGGCCGCAGAACGACGCATAGGAATTAAATGAATCATCGAGGCAGAGATTTTGCCCCAAGGATTTTTTATGATCGAGTTACTCGAGTTACTCGAGGAATTGTTTCAGCCCTAGGCCAATCAGAGTAATACACAAGGTGACAAATCTAGTTTTCACTAAGCCCCAATTGTTTAGTGACCAGCAGGACTAACTGGTAAATCAAACTTTTGCTGTATCCTGTCGGCAAAACAGCAAATACATCTTTCTTGCAAAAGAAAGATTTGAGTGCCATCTTGTGTTCCTTTTTTTTAAAAGAAAAAGCTAAGTCCAAGCCGTTTAGAGTCGAGGCCAAAGCAGTTTCAAACAACCACTGTTCATCATAACCCTAACCCTGCAAACAGCAGAGCAAGATGTCCACGGTGTCCTACAATATCCAGTCGCACTTCATTGGAACATGCATTTCTGGCTACTCTGGATATTCCGCAATCCTTTTTGAAGCATGGGCAACAGGGACAAAGTTAAGTTGCAATCTTATGAAGACAAGGTATGTCCTAATTGTATGCATACTGCATGCAACAGTATATACCTTGTAAGGGCAGCTGTAGTATGTAGTAAAAGGAAAAGGACAAAGTAGTGGTAATAAACTCACCAGTTGCCTCTTTAATCCATGCATCCTGCTTCCTTGTCAAACTCGAGAGTTGACACTTCATCAGCTACATCTCACAGCCAGAGATTCAGGTTTGTTATTCTAGAAGTGGCTAATGTAGACTCAAGCCTGTAACCAACAGCTGAGATGAGCGGCAAGCTACAACCCTAGATTTCTTTCATCTTCAGACTTAAGTCTCCAGCCCCAACCAATGCTGACTCAAGTGATGTCCCTTGAGGACATTTATCCGACTTCAAACAGCAACAGTAGTACTCTCCAACACCTGAACAGGCTTGGATGTGTAACATTGGTGAAGTTCCACACAGCTCTCCCAGAGTTCATCCTAAAACAGTCACAGCTTACAGAAAGGATCAAAATGAGTGCTCTGGAGCACAATGCAACTGACATTTTCAGTGACAATTATGCTTAAAGGGCATGAAGGGGTCAGCAAGAGCTCTTTCTGTCAGGATGAATGCGTGATCCTCTGCTGTAACATTGTTACTTTCAGTTTTGGACAGCCTCCTATTCACATACAGTAAATGTGAATTTGTTTCCTTGAAGGAACAATGGTTTTCTGTTAACTCCGCTTCCATAAGAACGTAAAAAAAAATAAAAGTTGGAGAAATAGACTTGACACTTTGCAAAGCTGACACATACCGATACCTGGGCAGTGCCTGGGCATGTCTCAGCTGCCTGTGTTTACAGGTGACGAAAGCCTGAAAGGAAAGGAAGGAACACTGACACTCACTGAAAAAAGACTGAGTAGGAAAGAAATACTTTCCTTTAACCCCACGAAGGTAAATTACACAGGACACAGTCAAACTCCTCTACCGAAATATCTTCCTGTGACACTAATGAGTGGTTTCTCACGCACACGCACACACACAAACTTCTGAGAAAGTAAAGCACACAGGCTGGATCAGAGTCCACACTAACAGGCACGTGGGTTTGGATATATGCCTCCACCTTACAGACAAATAAGAATCTGTCACAAAGCTCACAACAGCCAACAGCGATACACAAGAGGCAAACAGCTGAACACACACACACACACACACACACACACACACACACACACACACACACACACACACACACACACACCAACACTGACATACTGTAACCACCTGAAACAGGAGCAGTGTTTCACAAATGTACTTCGGTCAAATAAGGAAATAAAGGAACCAGGTTACATCTGCTGAAAGGCGGCAGGCAGATCCAGCAGAGGTCCGGCCCTGTACATTACCATGTGAAGCCCCAGCTCTAATAATCCAGGCACTGTTAAAGAGTAATCCGTGAGCGCAGCAGGCTGCTGGGAAACACTGACGGAGAGCCAACAAATCTTCCCAGCGCTGTTATCACACTCCCTGTTTTTCTCCTCCCACCTTCTTAACCCCCCCCAGCCAGTCAGTCTTCCTGACATGCCAACGCTGTGAGCGACCAGCCGTGGGACACCTCTGGGGAAATCCAGAGCTGTTACACTTTCATTTTCAATTAGTTTCCATTATTTTCCAGTCTAACAGCTGGGTGTGATGTTTGTTTTACGAGCTGGCCTCTAAATAATGACAGTAACTGATAGTGAGTGCTTTATTTAAATTGACTAAGCCACTTTGGAATGCATAACAACCTAAGGATAAATACAGTTTCTTGTTTCTCATTATCGCTGTGATAAGCTTTGAAACAGCTGCTGTAGTTACCCTCTTTACATTTCCGGAATGTTTTTCAGTGCACATGTCTAATCAGTGCTGCACCCCACCCTACCTCGCAAGAAATCCTCCACTTCCTCTGCATGCCTTTTTTCCCTACTGTGCCATTCCCCTGCTCTGTCAGAAGCCGGACCATATAAGACTAAGATGGTAATGAGAGGGCACAGAGGGAGAGGACGGGGTCGGGTTGACAGGAAACAGAGAATCTAGGCCAAGACTGGGGCAACAGCAGAAAATACACATGCTCTCAAAGACTCGTGTTTACCTGTGTTTTTGAGGAACCAGACTGTGGATCTAGTTCTACAGTACAGGCTGATTGAGATGAGCTGACCCTAACTGGAGCGTTTTCACGTAGCGTCTGTGCAGACCTGTAGAGCCAGATGCCACAGCCTTTTGGCCTCAGGTCTGTTTTATTTTAAGGAGACCCATTACACTCATTTTCAGGTTCACATGTATTTTGTGTTACTACTAGATCATGTTTATGGAATTAGATTCGTGCCACATTAAAACAAACAAAAATAGGAATTAGAGAGAACATAAAACTATTTTCAAAAATAAAACGTTTAACTTGCAATCAAATAATTTGTGTAAATATTACTAGTGTAAAATATTTACATTATTTTGTTCACGGTTCCCTCTGCTTCTCTCTCTGAGCTCGGACCTTTGCGCTGACTTAGCTTTGCCGTCTCTCTGCTGCTCTCTCTCGTTTGCGCTCCCTGATTTGTTGTTTGCAGTTTTGGCACAAAGCTTTCGGGTGGACGGGCTTTTTTGAGCAGAGCGTCCCCATTGGCTGATTAGTTTTTGACTGACACAGCTCAGTAGGCTCAATGACCCGGGAGTTACGTGTAGCTGGCGCGCTAAAGGAAAGAAGAAGATAATATGAACATGGAGACAAGAGACAGACAGAATGGAGCCCCCTTCTGCTGTAGGATACTGCTATGATGTTTTGTCTTTTTACAGCAAATGATTCATCTGCAGTTTCCTCCATAAAAGAAATTATATTTATCTGCAGCTCACTGGTGATACTATACCTATCCAAAGACTCATTTCACATTTGTGTCATACTGTAGCAGTGCAAATAAAGCTGCACATAATGTTTACAGTAAGATAGTGTTTACAGACACTGACAACATTTAGTAGTAATGCTTGCTTAATGGCACATCGGACATTATCAGCGGTATGAGCTGCAGTTACAGTATGACCGTGTGTGACGTTGTGAAGCTGAAGTGCTGTTACATTACTTCACAATCCACAAGAGCTCAGGGTGTCCCACTGTCGGATGAATGTTGCTCACATTTGAGCATGTTCTGCACACTGGAGTAGTAATCCTTTTATTCTAATGTGTAAACATCAGTTAAAGTCTCTAATCATTAAGACGAAGTTGAAATACTGTGAAAGATATAGAAAAAAAGAGGTACAAGAGCATTTGATCCAACAATAGCATGCTACTGTATCATTAAGCTATATTCCAAACGTCTGCTTAAACAGGGGGAATGATCTAAGGTCTGCCATATTCTCCAGTTTATCAAGAGAATGTTTTTATTATTGTCAGTTAAGTCAATTATTTTTCAAGTTGATTTTGTAATGTCTTACAAATGGCAGAACATCCAAATGTTTTCATTTAGCTACGATATTAAAGAGCCCCCTAAAGCTAGAAGGTTTTTGACTATTTAACTTGAAAAAGTATTAAAATGATGTATTGATTTACAAAATATAAGATTTGATTATTTTGTCTTGATCAACTGATTATTTCAGCTCCACTCAGACTGTGAGCTCAGCCTGGTGGCTACCAATGCGTGTCCGTATTAAAAAGAAGGGATCTGGGTGGCAGTGGAACACACTGTGCAGTACCTGAGAGGAAGATCCAACTGGCAGCTGTCCTTATCTATTTATCTGCCTCTTCATGCATTGTGCTGAACTGTCAAAGTCATGGAAATACTGTGGAACCATGCCTGAGATCTGCCCCCCTCTACAACACTGATGAATGATATAAAAACATGCACAAGCATCAAACTGACTGCTTTATAAGTGTCTGAATTCTTTTCATAGTTATGTATTCATATTTTATGGGAAAGATAGTAAACAGAATCTTCATGCCGTAAAAAATACTGTTCACTGCAACTTTCAAATAGTAAATACTTATAAAGAAGACTAAACCCCCCTGCTGGTGGTCTCTAGAGGCATTTTTCATTCTTGACGCAACTATTTATGTCACTCTTCATATGAAAAACTGAGTGCAACACCATAAATGTCCTGGAGAGATTGCCTGCAAATGTGTGCTGTTATCCCCAGATTTAAAGAGCCTCACATCTCCTCTCTCTCCATGATTGCCAGCCTTCCCCTCCACCGGGACCATTCAATACAAAGAAGGTAAAGATTCAATTACATTCAATTATGTTTAGCACTAGAACTCAACTTAAACAATCAACAAATAATTAGCAACTAGTTTGATAATTAAGTCATTGTTAAGTCATTTTTAAATGAATATCCTGATATGTGAAGATTGACATCATTAGACTTCACCACAAGTGATTACAAACACAACATGAAGCTGTATAATGCAGTTGGTTGGTAAAGAATAGTTCTTATTCACACACATTTATAGATGCTGACACAGAAAGCCTACGCAGGGGTGGTCAACAGAAACGGACACCAACCGCTGTCACCTATTCTAAACGTATTTTGCTCAGTGACCAGACATTCCTGCAGGGTGACTCACAGTGTGAAGGGAGCCACAGTGCACAGAATGACTGCTGTTGCTGGTCAGGACACAGAGGCTGCCAAGGACCAGGACACACTTTACAGGCTCCAACCTGAACCAGGGAAACTATGATCCCTGGCACAAACTACACTGTTGTTAACTTTACCAATACTGCTGAGTACACAGAATTAAGTGCAACTATTTAAGAAAGCTTGTATTATAGTCTTGTATATGTCGATCATCTTAGTACTACTGGAGAGGGGACTACATTGTTGAAGTGAGGGACGCACCGATTTATCAGCCGAACATCAGTATCAGCCCATATTTGCCTTGGTGACTGAGGGCTGTGCTGAATGACTCTAAAACAGCTCAGTTTTTTATTATTAAGATGTCTTTGTTTCCCTGGCACTAAAGGGGGAATAAATAACAAAAACAAAATAAACAACAACAAACAAACATCTTCATCAGCACCGGCTGTCAACCACATTGTTATTTTCAACACTGTATCACAGATACAAATTTACTATATAATATAATATAATAATATAATATACTACTCTGGACTGAAGATATGCATCTTCCTTGTTGTGATGTTGTCTGTAGTGTGTTTGAGGCAAAATATTCTCTCTAAAAACACAAACAAATAAATGAATGGCACTTTTTTCAATAACTTATTTTGTACGGACTGTGTTTACAATTGAAAAGCCGTGTTGCATTTATGTATGCATCCAGTGGGGCATCACAATAAAATTAGGCATAATGTGTTAATTCCATAATAGGTGATATGTGATGAATTTTGGTGTAAAAAGGCTGCATATATCGGTATCGGGTGATATCGGTATCGGAAATTAAGGGTTGGACAATATCGGAATATCGGATATCGGCAGAAAAGCCAATATCGAGCATCCCTAATATATATATATGTATTTATATATATATATATATATATATATATATATATATACCTGTATACTGTATATATACTGTTTATGGCTTTGCTGCTGGAACATGGCCGGTTGTGCCTTTAGTTGTGATTTTTGACAATAGAAACTGATGCTATACTCCCTCACAGTGTATTGCTAACTATACTTAGCTATATACTAACACCTGACAAAGCTGTACTATTGGTTGCTTATGTTGTTAATTTTTTCCAAACTTCAGATCTCTCTCCAGCTGAACATGACTGGTTGTGTAGTGTTTAGATTCAAAGACTTTATTGATAGATGGTGATCTTCTGCAGCAGTACAGAGACCATGGAGGTATAAAGAGAACTGAATACAACACCCCGTCCATTCCAATGAAAGTTTCTGAACGGTGCATGAAGCCAAAACAATTTCACAGCCACATCTAAAAAATAGCGGCCAGCAGACCTCCTAAACTTCCAGTTTAGGAATGAGCTACCGGCTAACTAGAAAAGGGATTAAACAATTCAATCATTTGGCTCTTCTACACTGTCTAAATGTGATCAGAAAAAAATTATCAAATTCTGATATTGACCCGAGTCATTTTGCAGGAGGTTGTGACGCTCTAAAAAAAAATAGTATGGATTTACAGACGTCTCTTTCACCATGTCACTCATTGGGGAAAAGTATTTTTCGACCCAATGGCATCGTGTGACCCACACAGAAGTTGCAATTCCACCGTTTCGCCACAAAGTGGAAGTGGAAGTGGAAGTGCTGACCAATCAGAGCAGACTGGGCTTTTCAGGAGGGGGTCTTAAAGAGACAGGCGCTACTAACAGATTGCTCAGGCAGCCATGAGCAGCGTGTGTGTGTGTGTGTGTGTGCAGTGTGTTTTCAACATAAAAGCATGTAAACATGTTCGAGTAGAAACTCAAAATGCATGTATGAACCTGAAAACTAGATAAAATGGGTCTGTGAGAGTCTGATAAATCCGCCTGAACAAATTACTTGGTTAAAGTGTTTAACATGTTTATAGGCTATGTTTTCAATAACACATGCTTAGAACAAAGTTGTGAATTTTCAAACAAATATCTCTTCCACATGGCCAGTTTGCCTATTCAAGATAACACACAGAAATGGCAGTAAAAAATATTCAAAACAACCTAAATTGCACTGAACTAGTGGTGTAACAAAACAATAGCACTACGGTGCCATTACAGCATGGAAGAACCAAGAACACAGATGGACTGTGGTTGTAAAGGTCACAAAGGAAGAGAGACACTGATTTTAAATGATCCAACCCTTTAAATGTGAACTGCATTACCAAACTAAAGGCATTTTTCTCAGAGGGACAATAGCCTCCCCTCTCTACAACTGAAGATTTCAATCCCTCTTAGGGAAAAACGTATGCATCTTAAGAAAATTGCAAGCATTAAACGTTCAAATCAATGTTGACTTATTGCTTACCTCAGCGTCATACATGTAATCCTGTGAGGTTGATAGAAGCCTGCAGTAGCTGCTCCCACACTGCCTGTCAGCCTGACTGTCAGCCTGAGTGTCTCTCTGCTGCTCTGAGCCCACCTGTCGCTTCCTCCTCCACTGTGTCAGGAAGAACCTGAGTCACCCTGAGCACAGCTCTGGCCCTGCCTCCACTGTTGTGTTCACTATTGTTTACAAGGCGCTCTCAAGTCTGCAGAGCTGTGTGCGTGTGTGTGTGTGTGTGTGTGTGTCTGGGTGTAGATCAGGCGACATGTGTATGCGCTTGTATCTGTGTGTGTGTGTGTGTGTGTGTGTGTGTGTGTGTGTGTGTGTGTGTGTGTGTGTGTGTTGGTATGTGCAGTGGTTGGTTTGGGTGTGTATAAATAGCACACTGGGGAGGGACAGAGGCTTGCAGAGCAGCTGACTCAACACATTCTAGTTTGGGTGAGTGCTCATCACAAAGAGCAGTATGGCTGGTGCTATTCCAAACACTGCAGGACTCTGTCCAACTAACACTGCAGCACGCAACTGGCATCTCAACATTACAGCAGTCAACCAGTTGAAAGATTCACTGACATTCAAGTTATCAAAGGCTCTCCTGCAGACCATTTCAACAGTGATGCATTAAAATTGTGTGGGGAATAAACTTCACGCAAAATACCTAAAAATCATTCGAATGGTTGACACTACTGGATAACACTTTTCACTCAGACATAGTACTGATCAAATTGTGTGTGAGTATAGAAAGTGTCAAGTGATCTGATTAGAGATGCACCGATTCAGTTTTTCTGATCCAATCGATCCCGATACCTGGGCTGAGCGTATCGGCCGATACCTGATACTGATCTGATCCTACTGTTGAAGGAATGAAGCGTGATTGAAGGCATCAGGCTTTACGTGAACATCTAGCTTTGTTAAAAAAGGTAACAAATTAACACAGATATAAATTTAGTTCATATTATTTATTAACAAATAACAAAGTGTACATTAGCAGCAAAAAGAAAGAAATAACACTTCCATGTAAAGTGCACTGCAAACAGATATTTTAAACTGTATTGCTGTGTATGATATTAATAAAATGAAATGACAGGATGGATCAGAAGTGGATCGGCCTTATTCATCTGATATCCCATCCAGCTAATGAGTCAATAACGGAGCCGAGGAGGGGATTTCACTCAGCAATGAAAACTGATGCTAATTATCTGGACAACATTCTCTAACAGCAGTTCAGTTGTGAACTTGTTGTAATGTCACATTAAAACAGGAGATGACTTACTCTGTGTTCAAAGTGACGATTCTGAATAATTCCAGGATAACTATGCTTTTTTTTCATTGGTTGCTGGGTTAAATCTCACCCAGATAGAGTAGTGCTGTTTTCTGATTGGCTGTTGTGTAGCCCCCTTCATTTTTTTGATTGACTTGGTGAGTGGCAGTTTGACTGAGATCAGGGGAAACCCACTAAATTCCTGCCGGTTCCATAGTGAGAGCACTGCTACTGCGCTGCAGCATATTCTAAATAGTTTCTCTGCGTGACAAGTACAATGTGAGGCGTGAGTGCGTGAACAAAGACTGAAAAGAGTAACTGAGAGGAGTGTAGCTAGCTACTAGCTAGTAACAGCAGAGCAGCATTAATCCATAGCTACCTTTGAGGCGAGCTGCTTTTCACGGACCTGAGCTGACTGAAGCTTTCTTTGAGCTGGGGTAGATGATGCCCCACTCTCAACCTCTTCTTGCTCTGCACCCCCCCCCCCCCCCCCCAAAGAATCTTCTCATATCATCTCTCTGATCCCACTAGCTAGCTAACAGCATGAAAAAGCAATATCATGATGCGCTATGCATAGAGAAGAAAGAGAACCGACGCTGAATTTGATTTGGTCCGGCAGACTGGCTCAAGATTTGTAATGGAATTTTTCCAAAGTGTACTTCAATTTCTATACATGAACAAAATTTTAAATCTTTTCACAGGAACTATTATACACAAAAAAATGTTCCCTAACAGTTCAGACCTTTGTTTTAAATGTAGAACACACAAAGGTACTTTCATTGACTTGTTCTGGTCATGTGATTGCATTCAGACATTTTCAGAGTTTCATTCTGTCTGTGATCCAGGAGATTACAGGTAAGCGGTTTACAATGTCTTCTAAACCAGTGGTCCCCAACCCCCGGGCCGCGGACCGGTACCGGATCAATTGGTACCGGACCGCCAAAGAAATAATTAATTATTTCCGTTGTATTTATTATCTGAGTCTGAACAATCTTTTATTTTGAAAAATGACCGGATTCCCTAGGTTACATCCCGGTCATTTGAGCGCCAAAAATTTAACCTAAAAGCTAGCAAAATGAGCAGAAAACAGAAGTCTTTGGAAAGTTTCTTTTCGAAGGGGAAAAGGGCCGGTGAAGAGACAGAAGAAGAGGCAACTTCCAGGAAAAAGAAAGTTTTTAACAGACAGTACCAGGAGTTCTACTTGAAGTATGGATTTAACACGACAGGGGATTCCCACAGACCAAGCCCGCTCTGCATGATATGCGGCGAACGGCTCTCTAACAAGGCAATGAAGCCTTCAAAGTTGCTTCGCCACCTGGAGACCAAGCACCGTGGATTAAAAAACAAGCCCCTGGAGTATTTTGAAAGAAAAAAACAGGAACACGAAGGACTGAAATGTCCATGAGGACATGTTGTGTGCATTATCGTTGCCGAACCAACACCACAGCCGCAGAACTGTTCAAGTCGCTGGATAGTTATATATCAGGAAAACTGAAATGGTCCTTTTGTGTCAGCATAAGCACAGACGGAGCTGCTGCCATGACCGGACGGCTGTCTGGTTTAACGGCTCGGATTAAGGAGGTTGCACCTGAGTGTGAATCTACGCATTGTATCATTCACAGGGAAATGCTTGCAAGCCGAAAAATGCCACCGGAATTAAACAGCATTTTGAATGATGTCGTTAAAGTTATTAACCACATTAAAGCACAGGCCCTTAACTCACGCCTTTTTGAGCAGCTTTGTGAGGAGATGGACGCGGAGCACACACGGCTTATCTTATACACAGAAAAAAGATGGTTATCCAGAGGGAAATCGCTGGCCAGAGTGTTTGAATTACGAGAGCCGCTGCAAAGATTTCTCTCAGAAAAGAAGTCACCGTTGGCAGCACATTTCAGTGACAAGGAATGGGTCGCAAAACTGGCATACCTGTGCGACATATTCAGCCTGCTCAATGAATTAAATCTGTCACTTCAGGGGAAAATGACCACGGTCTTCATGTTGGCAGATAAAGTAGCTGCATATAAAGCCAAACTGGATTTGTGGGGACGGCGCGTCAACAGAGGCATATTGGACATGTTTCAAACATTAGCGGGGATTTCGAGTGAGACTGAGCCTGAGCCTTCATTCTCCCAGCTAGTGCACGATCACCTGTCTTTGCTTTTAAAAGAGTTCGAGCACTACATCCCAACCAAAAAGGACCCACGAACTGGCAAGGGATGGATCCGCGACCCATTTATCAACAACCCAGGTGAATCCAGCATGTCTGTGCAAGAAGAAGATCAGCTGCTGGAGATCGCAAACAACGGCGGCTTTAAAAGTATTTTCGAGACATCAACTCTGCCGATGTTCTGGATTAAAATCATGGCAGAATACCCGGAGATCGCCACCACAGCACTTAAAACCCTGTTGCCATTTCCGACATCCTATCTGTGTGAAGCTGGGTTTTCTGCTGTGACCGCAACCAAAACAAAACAACGGAGTAGACTGGACATAAGCAACACACTTCGGGTGTCAGTCTCTCCCATTACCCCAAGATGGGACCATCTCGTTGCAGAGAAACAAGCTCAGGGCTCTCATTGATTTAGCGTTGTCGTGAGTTAAAATTTTCATTCACTTGATATTCATTTTTGTGGCGTATCTGTATCTTATTTTGAAGGCATGTTTACACGTAACCATAGCGATCAGAGTCCGACAGCGTTAGGGCTGTGGTTGCCAACAGAGGGGGAGGAGGGAGAGGGGAGAGGAGACGGTTCAAACTGACAGCTTTATTTCAGCTGTTGAAAAATATCATTCATGGAGTGTTTAATAGTAAAAATGTGAAATGTGGAATTGCTGGTTCTTCGTATTTTTTTAAAGTTTATTATTGTATTATTTATTTTGTTATAATATATATTTCTTTATTATTTATTATCACGTTTATTATATTCGCAATATAAACAATCTACTACACCCCCCCCCCCCCCCCCCGCAGTAAAATTGTCACGCATTGACCGGTCCGCGGTGATAAAAAGGTTGGGGACCACTGTTCTAAACCATACCTCGGATACAGGTAACAAATCTCTTCTTAATAATTATTTTCTTTTTGGAAAAAAAAAATCATCTTGCTGCTCCACAGGTCCCAACGGTCAGCATGTGGATATGACAGATATCAGAATTTTTCCCTCTGGAGAAATTCCCTTTTGACCTCAATCACAAACCGGACACATCTTGGAGACTCTGGCAACCCTTACGTTTATACCTAGAGAGACTCTGACCCGTCTGTCCCTGTAAGGTTGTATTCATGTGCACCTGTGTCTCATTCAGTTTCTGTCATATTTCTGTGCAATATACTGTATATACTATATGTTGTTGCTCCTGTATGTGTACATATCTCACTTTTCTTTCTGAACTTATCGTTTATTGCAGCGCTTGCTGGTTTGGGGTGAGGTTTGGGAGTGGGTTTTGTTTTTGTTCTGTTTTTATTTAATTATTACCTCTCTGTTTTGATGTTTATCTGTTCTGAAAATCAATAAGAATTTTTTTTTTTAAACCCAAAAAGAAACAATGGTAACTGATCATATGACCCACTAATGAAAGCCCATCTGAGTGCCTGTGGTGACTTTCCCACGCATCACGCCGCATCGCAGAGGTAAGAGCTGCCAATCTACTGACGTCACACAGTTGACACTGTTGGGTTTCAAAAGGAACTCTGGGAGATGAAGTCCCAGAGGCGCACCTGCAGTTACATCTTACATCTTCTTAAAGCTGCAAAATAAAGTTTTGGGGGCCATTTAAGGAAAATAAAACTCCACGACAAGCTAAAAACAAACACCCGTCTGACTGGGCCCTGTTGAAGAGCAGGGCCTTTTTTCCTCCCCTGAAAAAAATCCTGGTTGCTGATTGGATATAACTCTCAGCGGGATGTGACGTAGAAATCAACACCACAACAACACATAACTAGGGGTGTGCCATAGTCGAATCTGATTTGTCACATCTTCCCTATACTCAACTAATCGTCAAATCAGTTTAGTTTTGCTCATGAAAAACCCTCTGATCCGGGGTGGAGCCATCGACATGAAGCAGACAGCGGCGGGTGCACGTGAGTCCAGCGCTGCACAAGATATAAAATGTGAGAAATGTATTCTTCTAAATACCCCCCAAAGGCACTGCACAACAGTAATATATTCTCTAAAGCGTAATCAATGATCAGACAAATCAGTGTCAGGCAGAGGGTTACTGAGAGATGTGATTTCTGATTTCTGACAGGGGCATCTTATTAAAAATATTTGTTGTTATAACACACACCTGTATGAACTGTGGTGTGAGGTCAGCTGTTATGAGCCAGTCCTCCAGTCTTGGGTATCCAGACAGAGCTTCAGGTCTCTCCCTTTCAGGTACCCTCTGCTTCCACTGCAGCTGCGTCGACATGTACTTGGTCAGCTTCACCTGTAGAGGTAGCCAACACAACACACCCTGCTTCACTCTGTCCTGCTGAATATAATCTTAAAGTATGATTGACTATTGGAGGGACAAGACGCACGGGAGAACCAGAACCAGGACTGAGTGGGGCAGACAGTCAGACTCTGCTACAGTCAAATGAGAGATTTGGCAGCTGCAGATGTTTACAACACGAGGTGGTGGTGCTCATGGAAACACTAGGGCTGATCAATGGTCGCACAATGCTGGTGTTACTTTCATTGGGCCTTGTGTCCATAAAAGCATTCCATCCCAGCTGAAAATGCCAGGCACTGGCAGAAAACACCTGACGGAGACCAGCAGGGACCAACAGAGACCAGACGAGACCAGCAGAGACCAGATGAGACCAGCAGAATGCTTTGGAGGGGAAGCGTTTTTTTCCATAGACTAGAATGGTTGCCTCAGTCACACTGGCTATGTTCCCATCCACTTCAATTGAAATACTTGAAGTGTGCAACAAAAAAAAAAGCCTCAAGCGAATAAAGCATGGAGTGTATAAAAAATGGACGTAGCCTCTTTGGGTCTGTTCTCTCAACTTGATCCAATCGTCCTTGCCTACAGGAGTCTCCATCTTGTCAGACTTTGACTCCGCCTCATTTCCTCCGATCAAAGCATAGCATTAGCCGTTCCAGCTAAGTAAAGATGAAAGTGATGTTAGCGATCAAGGAGAACAGTAGCCATTTGGCACATGAGGCTCCAAAGTAGCTGCAGGATTGGCAAAGTCCATTTCACCCAGTGCCAGCCTACAGTAGCTGCATCCAACAACAGACAACCCTGGCAACCAGCAACGCCCAACGCTATTGGCTCCTACCATGGAAACAGGACGGGATAGAAAGTCATTGTCAAACCTGTCAAAAATGTTTTAAAATATTAATTCAGACTAAATATAGTTTTTTATGGAAAAGCAATAGTTTCATTCTGTTCCCCTCAAAACACACTGTGGGTGTATTATTATTTTTTTAATATAGCTTTAAATAAAGATCATACATATTCAACCTTTGATTCTAGCTCTTCTGGTTTGTACACTAACGGTTGAATGCACTTATTGGAAGTCGCTTTGGTCAGCTAAATTAAATGTAATGTAATGTAACACCGGCTGGCTTGAAGCTGGCCCTAGCTTGTAGTCACACAGTAGGGAAAAGACCGCGAGGGCAATATATGGGCAAGTTAGTAAGACACATATTCTCAAAACCAACCTTGACCTTCTCTTTGTTATATCAACCAAATATAACAAGTAGTGTATGTATGTGTTGCAGTTGCGAGAAATGACTTAGTTCAGTGTGGGGAAACCCCCTGATGGGTGGTCTACACCAGGCTGCTGATAAACAGTTAATTGTTAAATTAAATTGTTAAAATAGGTGTGACACAACTTCATGAGCTGGTTTTAACCCCCCCGGAAAATTCTTCACTGATATGTAGGTTACAAGAATCAAATATTTGAGCAGTTCGAATGAAGAGTGAGGACACTTCACTGCAGATTTTCACCTTCAGTAGGCTTGAGTGAGAATCGGCCAAAGCGACGAGACTGAACATTTCATAAAGAGGTCGATGAAAGGACAGGAAAAGGAAAAAGATAAGTGTCAAAGCTATGGATTGTAGCTACACACCTCCCACACTGTAACATGAGCCCCCGCACAACAACACTTGTCTCCAACTGTCTTTCACGTCATCTGATGTTCTTGACAAACAGGACCTGCTCAGAATGTGTGGGATGGAACCACAGCTAAATGTAGCCTCTTGCCACAGACATGTACACAGCACACACGGCTGTGAGGCTGCACGTGCATCAAGCCCCAAAGTCAGACGGAAAATTTGTAAAAATCAAATTTAAAAACATTTTGACAGATCTGTGTCATGTGACTGACAGACTGACAGACAAACCACAGTGTACACTAGTGCTGTCACCATACCAAAAGGATTACTTTGGTATGATACCTGCCTAAAATACCTAGAATCTGATACTGAAACGATACCACGGCAGAAAACTCAAACATCATCAAAAGTAATGGAATTAAATATTAGATGACACTGGGAGGGCAGAGATGGCTAAATTATGCTTATGTTTCAATATTATTATTATTATTATTATTATTAATATTATTAATCTTATAATCATTATTTCAGCTTGATAGGTAACCTAGCTGCCATTGTGGTGAAAGCATCTCTGTATGATTTTCCATTAAAAGCTGAGTGCTTGTAGTAGAAAAGAAATAACAGCACATTAACTACAATTTTATTCCGCATAATCAATGAAATTAACTGTAAGTCTGGCTTTTCATAAAATTAGATAATTCTTTATTCACCCCAACAGGGGAATTTGCATTTCATGTTGATTAACCTTTCGGGTGGCACCAAGGTGCTTCTGGAAAACCATTCGATATCTCAGGAGGGGGAAACGGGGAACCGTCCAAGCCGTTTACAGTAAGGAGGGACGCTGGTGACCTCAGCCGATGAGGTAATCAGGCGGTGGAAGGAGCACTTTGAGGAACTCCTTAATCCGACTAACACGCCCTCTTTTGTAGAGGCAGAGCTGGAGGCTGATGGGGAATCATTGTCAATATCCCTGGCGGAAGTCACTGAGGTAGTCAAACAACTCCACAGTGGCAAAGCCCCAGGGATTGATGAGATTCGTCCAGAAATGTTGAGAGCTTTGGGTTTGGAGGGGCTGTCTTGGTTGACACGTCTCTTCAACATTGCGTGGGAGTCTGGGACAGTGCCAAGGGAGTGAAGAGGAACAATGCGGCTTCCGTCGTGGACGTGGAGCAACAGACCAGCTCTTCACTCTCGCAAGGATCCTGGAGGGGGCCTGGGAGTATGCCCATCCAGTCTACATGTGTTTTGTGCATCTGGAGAAGGCATATGACCGGGTCCCTCGTGAAATACTGTGGGAGGTGCTGCGGGAGTATGGGGTGAGGGGGTCACTTTTGTGGGCCATCCAATCTCCGTACACCCAAAGCGGGAGCTGTGTCCGGATCCTCGGCAGTAAGTCTTGGTTTGGTGTTTGGTGCTAAGAAAGAAAGGTTTAAAGTCATCCAACACCTTCAATCACTGTCCCTGAAAACCTCAAATAAAGCCAGAAATCTTGGGGTTATTATGGATTCTGATTTACATTTCGAAAGTCACATCAAATCAGTAACAAAATCGGCCTACTATCACCTTAAAAATGTAACAAGACTTAGAGGGCTCATATCAGCTCAAGACTTAGAAAAACTTGTCCATGCCTTTATAACCAGTAGGCTAGACTTTCACCCACTCTGACCACTTTTAAAACTAGACTGAAAACTTTTATGTTCACCTTAGCTTTCTGCTAAATCTTCGCACTTTTAACGTCCGCACTGTTTTGATTATTGTCTATGTTTTTATTCTCTTTGTCTTCCTGTAATGCATTGGAATTCATGACATGTTGTGCTGTGAAGCACTTTGAATCTGCCTTGTGTATGAAAAGTGCTATACAAATAAAGCTGCCTTGCCTTGCCTAAGTCAAATTCATTCCCGGTGGGCGTTGGCCTCCGCCAGGGGTGCGCTTTGTCACCAATCCTGTTCGTGATTTTCATGGACAGGATATCGAGGCGTAGTCGTGGTGGGGAGGGGTTGCAGTTCGGTGGGCTGAGGAACTCGTCTCTGCTTTTTGCAGATGATGTGGTCCTGATGAAATTGTCGGTCAGTGACCTTCAGCACTCACTGGATCGGTTCGCAGCCGAGTGTGAAACGGCTGGGATGAGGATCAGCACCTCTAAATCTGAGGCCATGGCTCTCAACAGGAAACCGGTGGATTGCTTACTTCAGGTAGCGAATGAGTCCTTACACCAAGTGAAGAAGTTCAAGTACCTCAGGATCATGTTCACGAGTGAGGGGACGATGGAGCGTGAGTTTGACTGCTAAAGCTGCTGCCCCCGCGACCCGACCCCGGATAAGCGGTTGAAGATGAGATGAGATGTTGTAAAATTAGATTAGATTAGAAGACTTTATTAATCCCCAAGGGGAAAGTGCTTTGCCACCAGATAAAACACATATATCCACTTGACATACAATACATACAGTTCTACTGCAAAGCTGTTTCCACATGATTATGATGATAATTTAGACATACACAAGAGAATAGAAAAAACATAAATAAATAAATATACACCTCCAGAAGGCAAAAAACAAGCAACTGTTAGTTAGAGAGCGTTGTTCAAAAATCTCCTTAAAGGAGCTCCTTAAATGTGTTGTGGAGTGGGTGGTTTCTATAGAGAGAGAGTCTTCTCCACTATTACCTCAAGGTTGTCTGGGCTGATGCCCATTACAGAGCCAGCCCTCTCGATCAGCTTATTGATCCTGTTCTTGTCGTCAATAGATAAACTGCCCCCTCCCCCAGCACAGAAAAGCATAAAATAGGACACTGGCAGGATGCCCTTGTAGAAAAAGCCTGGCGATAGGGACAAGAGGTTGAAGATAGATGAATGATTGTTAATTGTCACTGGGACAACCTCCTCTTTTTTCTCTCTTAGATCAATGATATCTTGATATCTTACCAACTTTCAGCTGTAAAATATTTGCATCACACCATTTGGCAAATGAGTTGGCTTCTTCTTTGTAGGCCAGGCCACTGCCGTGCTTTAACTAAGCAACAAGCGTCTGAGAATTTCTGTATCAGACAGGATGGCTTACTGTGTCTGTAGTCAGCTGTCAAAAGTGAATATAAGAAAGGGGATACAACTGTGCCCTGTGGAGCTCCTGTGTTGGTTAAAATTCTGTCTGAAACTTTATCAAGCCTGACTTACTGGGGACGAGCCAGAAGATAATCTAAGGGCGGACTCACACTGTCCTCCCGGACCGAGACCCGGACTTTAGGGTACTTGTCCCCCCTCCCTCTCCCCCCCGCGCCCCAGCCCCGTTTGTACTCACACTACCAGGGCCTCGGCCAATACTTCTTGCTGTCCATACGCCTTCAAGCCGTAACACGTCACACGCATTGATCGCGTGTGTGGCTTTGTTTACAAATCTTTCCATAGACCTCGGAGTTTTTGTGCGTCTTGTCGACTGTTTTTGAATATTTTCATCCGACCAAATCTGCAGTAAACACTCCACCTCCGCACCACACCAACATGAACCTTTCACCGCCACCATTGTTGTTGTTGTTAAATGTCCGCGCATGGTCCGTCCTTCTATTTACATGTCCGAACAGGCGGACATAACGCTACTGCCGTAGGGCTCGTGCTCGTGCTCGTGCGCGTACACGTGCGCACGCTCGTGCTCGTACATGTGCAAACGGCTCCGCTAAAGCCCACCTATTTCAAGCGGGCCGTGGAGGGCCAGCTGGCCGCAGTTGAGCGCGGAGCGGGTGCGGGTGCGCTCACACTACTTAAAGGTACTAGACTTTAGCTGAAAAACCGGTTTTGGCCGCGGCCAAAAGGATAGTGTGATCACGCTCTAAAAGCCAAGCAATGGTTGTGTTATGTCATTTTAAATGACCTAATTTATCGGCTAAAAGCACTGGATAAGAAAAAAAACTGGATCCTGACATAACTGGCTGTAGTTTCAAGGTGACTGTAGATGTTATGCAACATAAAAAGTAAAGCATCATCTACTGCCACACCCCTTCTGTACGCAAACAGTAGAGGATCCAGAAATGGAGACGCCTGCCTAGAGGGACAATGAAGTTCAAACCCTGCAAACTACAGTAGTGCACTCAAGTACAACACAAATGACCCAGACCTGGTGGAGGTCCGTGCTCTAATCAGACCATCCTCTACTGATATAAATGACAATCTAGATTATAAATTATTAACAAAAATATACATGTTAGGGTTACATTAGCAGAAGTGACTGCCTTAAAATAGATCTTTTCTAAGTGGTGTTGTTGATCATCCTTGTGAACACCAGCTCATGTTCTGGTAAAGTTCATGTCTCCAGTGTGAACTGTTACATACAGAGATGTTTGTTTCAGTTCTATTTCAGTTGCTGTTTAGCACTTTATTCATATTTGTATTATTCTTGTTCCAGATGATATTTTGAAAAGCTTATTATTCATTCATTAGACTATTGTATTATTAAGTAATATTCAGTGTTAAATAAATAATTGTTCAATGTAGGACAGAGTCTGTAGTCTACATCGCACAAACAAGACAATTTGTCTTCAATGGCTGCAAGAGAACTTTTTATCTTGTCATTATAGGAAAAGCATGTGCTAGCATTAACAAAAGCTGATTGCAAAAAGATGTCATTACGCAAAGGTTTCGTATTTGCTTTTAAGCTGTTGGAGAGAAACACACTTTTACTGGCTTTATTCCAAGCCCCCACCACAATGACTTCCTGGTTGATCCAATCAGGAAGTACCAAAAACTGCAGTTCTCTGAGTGTCCACTAGGAGAAGGTTTCATAATAGAGCAGTTTCTCATTGATCCAACATGTTAAACAGGCCGTTTTCACAGCATCATTAAACCTGTTTAAGGACCCAAAAACAATCTAGTCTGTATGTTTAGGTCATCTCTCCATGACAACACTGAGGGGGTCGATTCTTTTGTACCAGGCTAGTTTTTATTTTATTGGAGGTTAAAGTTTATGAATAATTAGGGGCGTGGCCTCTTAAGTGACAGCTAGCCTCTTGCCCTCACTTCTCCTCGGAGGTAAACGTCAGCCAGATGGACGTATCCCCCGCCCCCCAACCTCACATACATGCCCTTTTTTGGTCAGAGGAAATAAGGTGGAGTCAAAGTCTGACAAGATGGAGACTCCCGTAGGCGAGGACGATTGGATCAAGTTGAGAGAACGGACCCCAACGAAGAGGCTACAGTCCATGCTTTATTCGCACAAGGTTTTTTTTCAAGTAATTCAATTGAAGTGGATGGGAACATAGCTAGTGTGAGTGAGGCAGCCAAATGGACTTCAGCCATCATTCTAGTGTTTATATTTACACTTTCCTACTGTCACATGTCAAAATGTGTTTTGTAAAACCAACAGACACTTCAAACTTTTGATACAACTTTTTATCAGTGATCCAAATTGTGACGCAATTTAACATGAATTGTTAGCACCATATTTGGTAACAGCAAAACACATATTAAAATGATATTAAAATAACTACAGAAAAAACCCATTTGCAGCAGGTCAGGTCAGGTCACAGAGTCGGATGGGAGACAGGATAGGGCGCAGCACCTGTTCCCAGTGTTGTGAAGGCTGCGCACCGTCACTGCACTTGGGGCACGAACAGGTGTACCTACCTGTAGAGTGCGGATCTCCCGCTGGGTGAGGTCGTTGGATGGGGTGCATGTGTTCCTGAGAGCCTGCAGGCTGGAGATGGAGATGGAGATGTCCTGCTGCAGAGCCTCCTCAGCTTCTCCCGGCTCTGTCCTGCTCTGGACCACGCTTTTCACTCTGTCCACGCTGTCCACGCTGTCCACGCTGTCCCCTCTGTCCACGCCTCCACATCGGCGCTGCTTGGGTCACAAACTCACCTGCAGCCGTGACGCACACTGCACTTCCTCAATGCTTCGTTTCCAACACGTTTCCGCGTTCGGACTTCCACAGAAACGCTACAAGACTCATCAAGCTCACCGAAATAAGACCGAGTTCAAGTTCAACAGCATTTCCTGTTGTAACCTTCAAACTAAAAGAGGCTTTGAACGTTTCCTTTATAGGCCACACTGAGGATAGAACTTAAACATGGGGGGTCATGTCCATCCCCAATCTCTGAAACACATGAATTGTTTTAGATTCCCATCTTAACAGAAATGATTGAAATGGTGGAAGGAATAATGTTTGACAAGCATATTTCTCTGTGTTCATCTCTGCTCTGCTCCACTACAACACAAATAAACGGGGAGTTTCTCACACATAGGCTGATGATCAGCAGGCTTTAACAAAAGGGCTTCATATTTTCATATTCATCCATATCAATGAATCATGCAGAAAGTAGTCCCATACACTGGGAGGAAAGGGAGATGGAGAGAAGAGCCACGGCTGAGTAGACTTTACATGAAGACCCTTAAAATGATGATTTACTAATATAACAGTTCAATAAATGATGATTTACTAATATAACAGTTCAGTAAATGATGATTTACTAATATAACAGTTCAATAAATGATGATTTACTAATATAACAGTTCAATAAATGATGATTTACTAATATAACAGTTCACTAAAAAGATGATTTACTAATATAACGGTTCAGTAAAATGATGATTTACTAATATAACAGTTAAAATTATGATTTACTAATATAACAGTTAAAATGATGATTTACTAATATAACAGTTAAAATAATGATTTACTAATATAACAGTTAAAATGATGATTTACTAATATAACAGTTAAAATAATGATTTACTAATATAACAGTTAAAATGATGATTTACTAATATAACAGTTAAAATGATGATTTACTAATATAACAGTTAAAATGATGATTTACTAATATAACAGTTCAGTAAAATGATGATTTAGTAATATAACAGTTAAAATGATGATTTACTAATATAACAGTTCAGTAAAATGATGATTTAATAATATAACAGTTAAAATGATGATTTACTAATATAACAGTTCAGTAAAACGATGATTTAATAATATAACAGTTCAGTAAAATGATGATTTACTAATATAAAAAATTAAATTAATGATTTACACATATATAACAGTTAAAAGGCTGATATACTAATATAACGGTTCAGTAAAATGATGATTTACTAATATAACAGTTCAGTAAATGATGATTTACTAATATTACAGTTAAAATTATGATTTACTAATATAACAGTTAAAATGATGATTTACTATGATAACAGTTAAAATGATGATTTACTATGATAACAGTTAAAATGATGATTTACTAATATAACAGTTAAAATTATGATTTACTAATAAAAAAGTTCAGTAAAAAGATGATTTACTAATATAACAGTTCAGTAAAATTATGATTTACTAATATAACGGTTCAGTAAAATGATGATTTACTAATATAACAGTTAAAATTATGATTTACTAATATAACAGTTAAAATGATGATTTACTAATATAACAGTTCAGTAAATGATGATTTACTAATATAACAGTTAAAATGATGATTTACTAATATAATAGTTCAGTAAAATAATGATTTACTAATATAACAGTTCAGTAAATGATGATTTACTAATATTACAGTTCAGTAAATGATGATTTACTAATATAACAGTTCAGTAAAATGATGATTTAATAATATAACAGTTAAAATGATGATTTACTAATATAACAGTTAAAATGATGATTTACTGATTTAACAGTTAAAATAATGATATACTAATATAACAGTTAAAATGATGATTTACTAATATAACAGTTCAGTAGAATGATGATTTACTAATATAACAGTTCATTAAAATGATGATTTACTAATATAACAGTTCAGTAGAATGATGATTTACTAATATAACAGTTCAGTAAATGATGATTAACTAATATAACAGTTAAAATGATGATTTACTAATATAACAGTTCAGTAAAATGATGATTTACTAATATAACAGTTAAAATGATGATTTACTAATATAACGGTTCAGTAAAATGATGATTTACTAATATAACAGTTCAGTAAAATGATGATTTACTAATATAACAGTTCAGTAAAATGATGATTTACTAATATTACAGTTCAATAAATGATGATTTACTAATATAACAGTTAAAATGATGATTTACTAATATAACAGTTAAAATGACGATTTGCTGATTTAACAGTTAAAATAATGATATACTAATATAGGAGTTAAAATGATGATTTACTAATATAACAGTTCAGTAAATGATGATTTACTAATATAACAGTTCAGTAAAATGATGATTTACTAATATAACAGTTCATTAAAATGATGATTTACTAATATAACAGTTCAGTAAAATGATGATTTACTAATATAACAGTTCAGTACATGATGATTTACTAATATAACAGTTAAAATGATGATTTACTAATATAACAGTTCAGTAAAATGATGATTTACTAATATAACAGTTAAAATGATGATTTACTAATATAACGGTTCAGTAAAATGATGATTTACTAATATAACATTTAAAATGATGATTTACTAATATAACAGTTAAAATGATGATTTACTAATATAACAGTTCAGTAAAATGATGATTTAATAATATAAAAATTAAAATAATGATTTACTAATATAACAGTTAAAATTATGATTTACTAATATAAATGTTCAGTAAAATGATGATTTACTAATATAACAGCCGAGTAAAATGATGATTTACTAATATAACAGTTCAGTAAATGATGATTTACTAATATAACCGTTAAAATTATGATTTACTAATATAACAGCTCAGTAAAATGATGATTTACTAATATAACCGTTAAAATGAAGATTTACTAATATAACAGTTCATTAAAATGATGATTTACTAATATAACGGTTCAGTAAAATGATGATTTACTAATATAACAGTTAAAATGATGATTTACTAATATAACAGTTAAAATGATGATTTACTAATATAACAGCTCAGTAAAATGATGATTTACTAATATAACAGTTAAAATGATGATTTACTAATATAAAAGCTCAGTGAAAAGATGATTTACTAATATAACAGTTAAAATTATGATTTACTAATATAACAGCCGAGTAAAATGATGATTTACTAATATAACAGTTCAGTAAATGATGATTTACTAATATAACAGTTCAGTAAAATGATGATTTATTAATATAACAGTTAAAATGATGATTTACTAATATAACAGTTCAGTAAAATTATGATTTACTAATATAACAGTTCAGTAAAATAACGATTTACTTATATAACAGTTCATTAAATGATGATTTACTAATATAACAGTTCAGCAAATGATGATTTACTAATATAACAGTTAAAATGATGATTTACTGATTTAACAGTTAAAATAATGATATACTAATATAACAGTTAAAATTATGATTTACTAGTATAACAGTTCAGTAAATGATGATTTACTAATATAACAGTTCAGTAAAATGATGATTTACTAATATAACAGTTCAGTAAAATTACGATTTACTAATATAACAGTTCAGTAAAATAACGATTTACTTATATAACAGTTAATTAAATGATGATTTACTAATATAACAGTTCAGTAAATGATTATTTACTAATATAACAGTTCAGTAAATGATGATTCACTAATATAACAGTTCAGTAAAATGATGATTTACTAATATTACAGTTCAGTAAATGATGATTTTCTAATATAACAGTTAAAATGATGATTTACTAATATAACAGTTAAAATGACGATTCACTAATATAACAGTTCAGTAAAATGATGATTTACTAATATAACGGTTCAGTAAAATGATGATTTACTAATATAACAGTTAAAATGACGATTTACTGATTTAACAGTTAAAATAATGATATACTAATATAACAGTTAAAATGATGATTTACTAATATAAAAGCTCAGTGAAAAGATGATTTACTAATATAACAGTTAAAATGATGATTTACTAATATAACTGTTAAAATGATGATTTACTAATATAAAAGTTCAGAAAAATTATGATTTACTAATATAAAAGTTCAGTAAAATAACGATTTACTTATATAACAGTTCATTAAATGATGATTCACTAATATAACAGTTCAGAAAAATGATGATTTACTAATATTACAGTTCAGTAAATGATGATTTACTAATATAACAGTTCAGTAAAATGATGATTTACTAATATTACAGTTCAGTAAATGATGATTTACTAATATAACAGTTAAAATGACGTTTTACTGATTCAACAGTTAAAATAATGATGGACTAATATAACAGTTAAAATGATGATTTACTAATATAACAGTTCAGTAAATGATGATTTACTAATATAACAGTTCAGTAAAATGATGATTTACTAATATAACAGTTCAGTAAATAATGATTAACTAATATAAAAGTTAAAATGATGATATACTAATATAACAGTTCAGTAAAATGATGATTTACTAATATAACAGTTAAAATGATGATTTACTAATATAACAGCTCAGTAAAATGATGATTTACTAATATAACAGTTAAAATGATGATTTACTAATATAACAGCTCAGTAAAATGATGATTTACTAATATAACAGTTAAAATGATGATTTACTAATATAAAAGCTCAGTGAAAAGATGATTTACTAATATAACAGTTAAAATGATGATTTACTAATATAACTGTTAAAATGATGATTTACTAATATAAAAGTTCAGTAAAATTATGATTTACTAATATAAAAGTTCAGTAAAATAATGATTTACTAATATAACAGTTCAGTAAAATAACGATTTACTTATATAACAGTTCATTAAATGATTGTGGCAGTGGGGTGTGGTTAAGGTGTCGACTGCTGGAGGAGAGGGAGGAGTGGCTCAGCCGGTGATCAGACAGCTGGGCAGAATCAGGTAATCAGTCAGCTACATAAGCATGTTTGTAACCTGGTTCTGCCTCTTGCAGTAGGCTGGGTCCTGTGAGAGGACCCGAGCGGCGACGACGCAGAAAGAGGCAGCGGACACCTGACCACGGCCGTCAGAGAGACGGCTGCTCGTTTGTGTAGTTTGTTTTATGTTGAGGAACGTTGGGGAAAGCCCGGAATAAACGGTTAACCACCGACAACGCTGTCTCTCCCTCATTTCCCGTCTGTCCTGTGAGCAGTGAGGCTCACATCTGGCACCTGAACTGGGACATGACGGAAGCCCAAAGTCCGCTGTCGCTGGCCCTCCAGCACCTCGCCGCGATGCAGGAGAGCACCACCGCTCTCCAGCAGCAGCAGTCCCGTGCCCTGGCCGACATCGTGGCGGCCCAGAGGGAAGATCGTGCTCTCCTGCAGGAGCTGCTGCAGCGCCCGGCCACCCAGCCCGACCCGGAGCCCAGTCGCGGCCGGCCTCCGCCTGTTGCCCTTCAACGGATGACAGCAGAGGATGATCCGGAGGCGTTCCTGGACATCTTCGAGGGCACGGCGGAGGCGTGCGGGTGGCCGGAGGAGGAGAGGGCGGTCCGGCTTCTCCCCCTGCTTACCGGCGTGGCGCAGCTGGCCGCGCACAGCCTGCCGGCGGCCTCTCGCCACGACTTTACCCACCTGAAGAGAGCCATCCTGGACCGGCTGGGCAGTACGCCAGAGGGACACCGGCGGCGGTTCAGGGGGCTCTCTTTTGAGGAAGCCGGCCGCCCCTTCGCCTTCGCGCAGCGGCTCCTCGATGCAGCGAGGCGCTGGCTCCAGCCGGGGACCCACTCCGCCGAGGACGTCGTTGGACAGGTGGCGCTGGAGCAGTTTATCGCCGGCTTACCCTCGTCCACCGCCAACTGGGTCCAGTGCCACCGTCCCCCCACCATCGAGGCAGCGATCGTCCTCGCGGAGGACCATCTCTCCCTTCCCCGGCGGAGCATGAGGGAGGAGGCCAGGCCAGCGGCGATCTCCGCGGGCCGTCCCACCCCGGCCCCGAGGAGGAGATTCCCGGCGGCCGCTGCACCGCACCCTGCCCCGCACACACACACACACCCGGAGCCCGGTCCGCTCTGGCCCACTAAAAACACACTGCCTTCTGTTCCGCAGGGCCCAGCTTACGTGTCTGATCGACCGGCACCCCGGGGGGTTCCTCAGACGCCAGGGCAGGGGTGCTGGCGGTGTGGGCAGCCCGGCCATCTCCGGGCGGAGTGCCCCCTCATGGAGGTGGGGCAAGTGGTGCGGGTTGCGGGACCGCCAGCTCCCTCCCCCGGTTCGGAAGGGACGTACCGTATACCGGTATGTATACAGGGGGGTACACACCAAGCTCTGCTAGACTCTGGTTGTGAACAGACCATGATCCACCAGCGCTTGGTTCGACCGGGGGCTTTGCTAGAGGCATCGTGGGTGAAGGTGAGGTGTGTGCATGGGGATATTCACGATTATCCGGTGGTGGCTCTAGAAATTCTTTTTAGAGGGAAAAAGCATAGAGTTAGGGCTGGAGTTAGCACTCGCCTCACGCACCCTCTAATCTTGGGCACGAATTGGCCGGGGTTTGCTAGCCTAGCGGGGGAAACTATGAGGGTGCGGTCACGTACGTCAGGGAAATGCGGGTGGTGTGCCGTGCTTAGTGGTGAGACGGGGGTGCCGCATCCCGACGCCGTCGGGGGGGGCGTGGGGCCGGCGGGGCCAGCACGGCTGGCTCCGGGGGCCCTGCAGATAGCCCCCATGGAAGATTTTCCACTTGAGCAGTCTCGGGATGAGACCCTCCGTCATGCCTTTAACCAAGTGATGAAAATTGATGGTTGCCAGGTCCACCCTAACACAGCACTCACTCACCCATATTTTATTGTCATTAGGGACAGGTTATACAGAGCGAGTCGTGACGCTCGAACAGGCGAAGAACTCACCCAGTTGTTGGTGCCCAAAAGCCGTCGGGAAACAATTTTCCAGGCGGCTCATCATAACCCCATGGCGGGCCACCTAGGCTATGACAAAACACTGAACCGGATCATGGCCCGATTTTATTGGCCGGGCATTCGCGCAGATGTAAGTCGGTGGTGTGCATCATGCCGCGAATGTCAGTTAGTCAATCCGCCGGCCACCCCAAAAGCGCCGTTGCGCCCACTACCACTAATGGAGGTCCCATTTGATAGAATTGCCATGGACCTCATCGGGCCATTAGACCGGAGTGCACGGGGATATCGCTTTGTGTTAGTCCTAGTGGACTATGCAACCCGATATCCCGAGGCGGTGCCTCTGCGCAATATCTCTGCAAAGAGTGTTGCACAGGCACTGTTTCAAGTTATCTCCCGAGTTGGGATCCCGAAAGAGATCCTGACTGATCAGGGCACATCCTTTATGTCACGTACACTACGCGAACTATACGAATTACTGGGCATCCGTTCAATCCGGACTAGTGTGTACCATCCCCAGACCGACGGCCTGGTGGAGCGGTTTAACAAAACGCTAAAGAACATGATTCGTAAGTTCGTGCACGAGGATAGCCGTAATTGGGATAAATGGTTGGACCCTCTGTTGTTTGCAGTGCGGGAGGTTCCCCAGGCCTCCACGGGATTTTCTCCCTTCGAACTCCTGTTCGGCCGAAAACCACGGGGTGTCTTGGACCTGGTCAAGGAAAACTGGGAGGCGGGTCCAAGCACCAGCAAGAACGAGGTGCAGCACGTCCTGGACCTGCGAGCAAAACTCCACTCACTGGGTCAGTTATCACGGAAGAATTTGCTCCAGGCCCAGGAACGTCAGCAGCGTCTGTACAACAGAGGGGCAAAACTTAGACAGTTTTCACCGGGAGATAAAGTGCTTGTATTGCTACCATCATCTAGCTCCAAATTGCTCGCCAAGTGGCAAGGGCCCTTTGTGGTCACACGGCGAGTGGGGGATGTTGACTATGAGGTTGTGCGTTCAGACAGGGGCGGAGCAACACAGGTTTACCACCTCAACCTCCTTAAAGCCTGGAGGGAGGTGACTGCTGTTTCTCTGGCTACTACGGTGATCGAGAGAGATGAGTTGGGGCCGGAGGTGGCAAAATCAAACTGTTCAGCACCGGTCCCCTTTGATGACCATCTCTCACCGAGCCAGAGAGCAGATGTGGCCTCGTTGCAGCAGCGTTTTGCTGATGTGTTCTCGCCCCTGCCAGGACGCACAGGCCTCATACACCACCACATAGAAACACCCCCAGGGGTGACCGTGCGTTCACGACCCTATCGGCTGCCAGAACACAAGAGGAAAATTGTTCTGGCGGAGCTTCAGGCCATGTTGGAGATGGGGGTAATAGAAGAGTCCAACAGTGACTGGTGTTGCCCCATTGTGCTGGTTCGCAAGTCTGATGGGTCAATACGGTTCTGTGTGGACTATCGCAGGGTCAATGAGGTGTCCAAATTCGATGCCTATCCAATGCCCCGGGTCGACGAACTCCTGGATCGGCTGGGCACGGCTCGCTTTTTCACGACACTGGATTTGACCAAGGGCTACTGGCAGATTCCCCTGTCGCTGGAGTCCAGGGAAAAGACGGCCTTCTCCACTCCGTACGGTTTGTACCAGTTTGTCACACTTCCGTTCGGGCTGTTCGGGGCCCCAGCTACTTTCCAGCGCCTCATGGACCGGGTACTGCGGCCTCACTCTGCATATGCTGCGGCCTACTTGGATGATGTAATCATTCATAGTGAGTCCTGGGAGCAGCATATGCAGCAGGTGGGGGCGGTGCTCGAGTCTCTGAGGAAGGCGGGGCTCACGGCCAACCCGAAGAAGTGTGCGGTTGGACGGAGGGAGGTACGGTATTTGGGGTACCACTTGGGGGGCGGGCAGGTGCGGCCACAGGTGCAAAAGACCGCAGCAGTTGCGGCCTGCCCAACACCCAAGACAAAAAAAGAGGTCAGGAGGTTTCTGGGGCTGGCCGGTTACTATAGGAGGTTCATTCCGGCCTTTTCAGAGCTGACCAGCCCCCTCACCGACCTGACCCGAAAGGGTGCCTCAGATCCGGTCCAGTGGACGGAGCCGTGTCAGCTGGCGTTTGAGAGGGTGAAGCGAGCCCTCTGTGGGAAGCCACTCTTATACACTCCTAACTTTTCTCTCCCTTTCATCCTGCAGACCGATGCCTCGAACAGTGGGCTGGGGGCCGTTTTGTCCCAGGAGGTGGAGGGGATCGACCGCCCCGTACTGTACATTAGCCGAAAGCTGGCTCAGCGGGAGGTGAACTACAGTACGGTGGAAAAGGAGTGCCTCGCCATACGGTGGGCGGTCGGGGCCCTCCGCTACTACCTCCTGGGGCGCTCATTCACCCTCTGGTCGGACCATGCCCCGCTCCAATGGCTCCACCGCATGAAAGATGCCAACGCGCGGATCACTCGCTGGTATCTGGCATTACAGCCTTTCCGGTTCAAGGTGATCCATAGGCCGGGTAACCGCATGGTCGTGGCTGACTTTCTCTCCCGCTCCGCGGAGGGGGGGGGGAGTGGGCTTGCGGCCGGTGGGATCCCGGCCTAAGTCGGGCGGTGGGGGTATGTGGCAGTGGGGTGTGGTTAAGGTGTCGACTGCTGGAGGAGAGGGAGGAGTGGCTCAGCCGGTGATCAGACAGCTGGGCAGAATCAGGTAATCAGTCAGCTACATAAGCATGTTTGTAACCTGGTTCTGCCTCTTGCAGTAGGCTGGGTCCTGTGAGAGGACCCGAGCGGCGACGACGCAGAAAGAGGCAGCGGACACCTGACCACGGCCGTCAGAGAGACGGCTGCTCGTTTGTGTAGTTTGTTTTATGTTGAGGAACGTTGGGGAAAGCCCGGAATAAACGGTTAACCACCGACAACGCTGTCTCTCCCTCATTTCCCGTCTGTCCTGTGAGCAGTGAGGCTCACAATGATGATTCACTAATATAACAGTTCAGAAAAATGATGATTTACTAATATTACAGTTCAGTAAATGATGATTTACTAATATAACAGTTCAGTAAAATGATGATTTACTAATATTACAGTTCAGTAAATGATGATTTACTAATATAACAGTTAAAATGATGATTTACTAATATAAAAGCTCAGTGAAAAGATGATTTACTAATATAACAGTTAAAATGATGATTTACTAATATAACTGTTAAAATGATGATTTACTAATATAAAAGTTCAGTAAAATTATGATTTACTAATATAAAAGTTCAGTAAAATAATGATTTACTAATATAACAGTTCAGTAAAATAACGATTTACTTATATAACAGTTCATTAAATGATGATTCACTAATATAACAGTTCAGAAAAATGATGATTTACTAATATTACAGTTCAGTAAATGATGATTTACTAATATAACAGTTCAGTAAAATGATGATTTACTAATATTACAGTTCAGTAAATGATGATTTACTAATATAACAGTTAAAATGACGTTTTACTGATTCAACAGTTAAAATAATGATGGACTAATATAACAGTTAAAATGATGATTTACTAATATAACAGTTCAGTAAATGATGATTTACTAATATAACAGTTCAGTAAAATGATGATTTACTAATATAACAGTTCAGTAAATGATGATTAACTAATATAAAAGTTAAAATGATGATATACTAATATAACAGTTCAGTAAAATGATGATTTACTAATATAACAGTTAAAATGATGATTTACTAATATAACAGCTCAGTAAAATGATGATTTACTAATATAACAGTTAAAATTATGATTTACTAATATAACAGCTCAGTAAAATGATGATTTACTAATATAACAGCTCAGTAAAATGATGATTTACTAATATAACAGTTAAAATGATTTACTAATATAACAGTTAAAATGATGATTTACTAATATTACAGTTCAGTAAATTATGATTTACTAATATAACAGTTAAAATGATGATTTACTAATATAACAGTTCAGTAAAATGGTGATTTACTAATATAACAGTTAAAATGATGATTTACTAATATAACGGTTCAGTAAAATGATGATTTACTAATATAACAGTTCAGTAAATGAAGATTTACTAATATAACGGTTCGGTAAAATGAGAATTTACTAATATAACAGTTCAGTAAATGATGATTTACTAATATAACAGTTCAGTAAAATGATGATTTACTAATATAACAGTTCAGTAAAATGATGATTTACTAATATTACAGTTCAATAAATGATGATTTACTAATATAACAGTTAAAATGATGATTTACTAATATAACAGTTAAAATGACGATTTGCTGATTTAACAGTTAAAATAATGATATACTAATATAGGAGTTAAAATGATGATTTACTAATATAACAGTTCAGTAAATGATGATTTACTAATATAACAGTTCAGTAAAATGATGATTTACTAATATAACAGTTCATTAAAATGATGATTTACTAAAATAACAGTTCAGTAAAATGATGATTTACTAAAATAACGGTTCAGTAAATGATGATTAACTAATATAACAGTTAAAATGATGATTTACTAATATAACAGTTCAGTAAAATGATGATTTACTAATATAACAGTTAAAATGATGATTTACTAATATAACAGTTCAATAAAATGTTGATTTACTAATATAACAGTTCAGTAAATGATGATTAACTAATATAAAAGTTAAAATGATGATTTACTAATATAACAGTTCAGTAAAATTATGATTTACTAATATAACAGTTCAGTAAAATAACGATTTACTTTTATAACAGTTCATTAAATGATGATTTACTAATATAACAGTTCAGTAAATGATGATTTACTAATATAACAGTTCAGTAAAATGATGATTTACTAATATTACAGTTCAGTAAATGATGATTTACTAATATTACAGTTCAGTAAATTATGATTTACTAATATAACAGTTAAAATGATGATTTACTAATATAACAGTTCAGTAAAATGGTGATTTACTAATATAACAGTTAAAATGATGATTTACTAATATAACGGTTCAGTAAAATGATGATTTACTAATATAACAGTTCAGTAAATGAAGATTTACTAATATAACGGTTCGGTAAAATGAGAATTTACTAATATAACAGTTCAGTAAATGATGATTTACTAATATAACAGTTCAGTAAAATGATGATTTACTAATATAACAGTTCAGTAAAATGATGATTTACTAATATTACAGTTCAATAAATGATGATTTACTAATATAACAGTTAAAATGATGATTTACTAATATAACAGTTAAAATGACGATTTGCTGATTTAACAGTTAAAATAATGATATACTAATATAGGAGTTAAAATGATGATTTACTAATATAACAGTTCAGTAAATGATGATTTACTAATATAACAGTTCAGTAAAATGATGATTTACTAATATAACAGTTCATTAAAATGATGATTTACTAAAATAACAGTTCAGTAAAATGATGATTTACTAAAATAACGGTTCAGTAAATGATGATTAACTAATATAACAGTTAAAATGATGATTTACTAATATAACAGTTCAGTAAAATGATGATTTACTAATATAACAGTTAAAATGATGATTTACTAATATAACAGTTCAATAAAATGATGATTTACTAATATAACAGTTCAGTAAATGATGATTAACTAATATAAAAGTTAAAATGATGATTTACTAATATAACAGTTCAGTAAAATTATGATTTACTAATATAACAGTTCAGTA
Organism: Echiichthys vipera; assembly: GCF_963691815.1. Classification (NCBI taxonomy): domain Eukaryota; kingdom Metazoa; phylum Chordata; class Actinopteri; order Perciformes; family Trachinidae; genus Echiichthys; species Echiichthys vipera. The sequence goes on from NC_139830.1 coordinate 31,922,623, forward strand.
AAATAACGATTTACTTTTATAACAGTTCATTAAATGATGATTTACTAATATAACAGTTCAGTAAATGATGATTTACTAATATAACAGTTCAGTAAAATGATGATTTACTAATATTACAGTTCAGTAAATGATGATTTACTAATATTACAGTTCAGTAAATGATGATTTTCTAATATAACAGTTAAAATGATGATTTACTAATATAACAGTTAAAATGACGATTCACTAATATAACAGTTCAGTAAATGATGATTTACTAATATAACAGTTCAGTAAAATAATGATTTACTAATATAACAGTTCATTAAAATGATGATTTACTAATATAACGGTTCAGTAAAATGATGATTTACTAATATAACAGTTAAAATGATGATTTACTAATATAACAGCTCAGTAAAATGATGATTTACTAATATAACAGTTAAAATGATGATTTACTAATATAAAAGCTCAGTGAAAAGATGATTTACTAATATAACAGTTAAAATGATGATTTACTAATATAACTGTTAAAATGATGATTTACTAATATAAAAGTTCAGTAAAATTATGATTTACTAATATAACAGTTCAGTAAAATAACGATTTACTTATATAACAGTTCATTAAATGATGATTCACTAATATAACAGTTCAGAAAAATGATGATTTACTAATATTACAGTTCAGTAAATGATGATTTACTAATATAACAGTTCAGTAAAATGATGATTTACTAATATTACAGTTCAGTAAATGATGATTTACTAATATAACAGTTAAAATGACGTTTTACTGATTCAACAGTTAAAATAATGATGGACTAATATAACAGTTAAAATGATGATTTACTAATATAACAGTTCAGTAAATGATGATTTACTAATATAACAGTTCAGTAAAATGATGATTTACTAATATAACAGTTCAGTAAATGATGATTAACTAATATAAAAGTTAAAATGATGATATACTAATATAACAGTTCAGTAAAATGATGATTTACTAATATAACAGTTAAAATGATGATTTACTAATATAACAGCTCAGTAAAATGATGATTTACTAATATAACAGTTAAAATTATGATTTACTAATATAACAGCTCAGTAAAATGATGATTTACTAATATAACAGCTCAGTAAAATGATGATTTACTAATATAACAGTTAAAATGATTTACTAATATAACAGTTAAAATGATGATTTACTAATATTACAGTTCAGTAAATTATGATTTACTAATATAACAGTTAAAATGATGATTTACTAATATAACAGTTCAGTAAAATGGTGATTTACTAATATAACAGTTAAAATGATGATTTACTAATATAACGGTTCAGTAAAATGATGATTTACTAATATAACAGTTCAGTAAATGAAGATTTACTAATATAACGGTTCGGTAAAATGAGAATTTACTAATATAACAGTTCAGTAAATGATGATTTACTAATATAACAGTTCAGTAAAATGATGATTTACTAATATAACAGTTCAGTAAAATGATGATTTACTAATATTACAGTTCAATAAATGATGATTTACTAATATAACAGTTAAAATGATGATTTACTAATATAACAGTTAAAATGACGATTTGCTGATTTAACAGTTAAAATAATGATATACTAATATAGGAGTTAAAATGATGATTTACTAATATAACAGTTCAGTAAATGATGATTTACTAATATAACCGTTCAGTAAAATGATGATTTACTAATATAACAGTTCATTAAAATGATGATTTACTAAAATAACAGTTCAGTAAAATGATGATTTACTAAAATAACGGTTCAGTAAATGATGATTAACTAATATAACAGTTAAAATGATGATTTACTAATATAACAGTTCAGTAAAATGATGATTTACTAATATAACAGTTAAAATGATGATTTACTAATATAACAGTTCAATAAAATGATGATTTACTAATATAACAGTTCAGTAAATGATGATTAACTAATATAAAAGTTAAAATGATGATTTACTAATATAACAGTTCAGTAAAATTATGATTTACTAATATAACAGTTCAGTAAAATAACGATTTACTTTTATAACAGTTCATTAAATGATGATTTACTAATATAACAGTTCAGTAAATGATGATTTACTAATATAACAGTTCAGTAAAATGATGATTTACTAATATTACAGTTCAGTAAATTATGATTTACTAATATAACAGTTAAAATGATGATTTACTAATATAACAGTTCAGTAAAATGGTGATTTACTAATATAACAGTTAAAATGATGATTTACTAATATAACGGTTCAGTAAAATGAAGATTTACTAATATAACGGTTCGGTAAAATGAGAATTTACTAATATAACAGTTCAGTAAATGATGATTTACTAATATAACAGTTCAGTAAAATGATGATTTACTAATATAACAGTTCAGTAAAATGATGATTTACTAATATTACAGTTCAATAAATGATGATTTACTAATATAACAGTTAAAATGATGATTTACTAATATAACAGTTAAAATGACGATTTGCTGATTTAACAGTTAAAATAATGATATACTAATATAGGAGTTAAAATGATGATTTACTAATATAACAGTTCAGTAAATGATGATTTACTAATATAACAGTTCAGTAAAATGATGATTTACTAATATAACAGTTCATTAAAATGATGATTTACTAAAATAACAGTTCAGTAAAATGATGATTTACTAAAATAACGGTTCAGTAAATGATGATTAACTAATATAACAGTTAAAATGATGATTTACTAATATAACAGTTCAATAAAATGATGATTTACTAATATAACAGTTCAGTAAATGATGATTAACTAATATAAAAGTTAAAATGATGATTTACTAATATAACAGTTCAGTAAAATTATGATTTACTAATATAACAGTTCAGTAAAATAACGATTTACTTTTATAACAGTTCATTAAATGATGATTTACTAATATAACAGTTCAGTAAATGATGATTTACTAATATAACAGTTCAGTAAAATGATGATTTACTAATATTACAGTTCAGTAAATGATGATTTACTAATATTACAGTTCAGTAAATGATGATTTACTAATATAACAGTTAAAATGATGATTTACTAATATAACAGTTAAAATGACGATTTACTGATTTAACAGTTAAAATAATGATATACTAATATAACAGTTAAAATGATGATTTACTAATATAACAGTTCAGTAAATGATGATTTACTAATATAACAGTTCAGTAAAATGATGATTTACTAATATAACAGTTCAGTAAATGATGATTTACTAATATAACAGTTCAGTAAAATGATGATTTACTAATATAACAGTTCAGTAAAACTATGATTTACTAATATAACAGTTCAGTAAAATAACGATTAACTTATATAACAGTTAATTAAATGATGATTTACTAATATAACAGTTCAGTAAATGATGATTCACTAATATAACAGTTCAGTAAAATGATGATTTACTAATATAACAGTTCAGTACATGATGATTTACTAATATAACAGTTCAGTAAATGATGATTCACTAATATAACAGTTCAGTAAAATGATGATTTACTAATATTACAGTTCAGTAAATGATGATTTACTAATATAACAGTTAAAATGAGGATTTACTAATATAACAGTTAAAATGACGATTCACTGATTTAACGGTTAAAATAATGATATACTAATATAACAGTTAAAATGATGATTTACTAATATAACAGTTCAGTAAATGATGATTTACTAATATAACAGTTCAGTAAAATGATGATTTACTAATATAACAGTTCATTAAAATGATGATTTACTAAAATAACAGTTCAGTAAAATGATGATTTACTAAAATAACGGTTCAGTAAATGATGATTAACTAATATAACAGTTAAAATGACGATTTACTAATATAACAGTTCAGTAAAATGATGATTTACTAATATAACAGTTAAAATGATGATTTACTAATATAACAGTTCAATAAAATGATGATTTACTAATATAACAGTTCAGTAAATGATGATTAACTAATATAAAAGTTAAAATGATGATTTACTAATATAACAGTTCAGTAAAATGATGATTTACTAATATAACAGTTAAAATGATGATTTACTAATATAACAGCTCAGTAAAATGATGATTTACTAATATAACAGTTAAAATTATGATTTACTTATATAACAGCTCAGTAAAATGATGATTTACTAATATAACAGTTAATATGATTTACTAATATAACGGTTAAAATGATGATTTACTAATATAACAGTTCAGTAAAATTATGATTTACTAATATAACAGTTCAGTAAAATAACGATATACTTATATAACAGTTCATTAAATGATGATTTACTAATATAACAGTTCAGTAAATGATGATTAACTAATATAAAAGTTAAAATGATGATATACTAATATAACAGTTCAGTAAAATGATGATTTACTAATATAACAGTTAAAATGATGATTTACTAATATAACAGCTCAGTAAAATGATGATTTACTAATATAACAGTTAAAATTATGATTTACTAATATAACAGCTCAGTAAAATGATGATTTACTAATATAACAGCTCAGTAAAATGATGATTTACTAATATAACAGTTAAAATGATTTACTAATATAACAGTTAAAATGATGATTTACTAATATTACAGTTCAGTAAATTATGATTTACTAATATAACAGTTAAAATGATGATTTACTAATATAACAGTTCAGTAAAATGGTGATTTACTAATATAACAGTTAAAATGATGATTTACTAATATAACGGTTCAGTAAAATGATGATTTACTAATATAACAGTTCAGTAAATGAAGATTTACTAATATAACGGTTCGGTAAAATGAGAATTTACTAATATAACAGTTCAGTAAATGATGATTTACTAATATAACAGTTCAGTAAAATGATGATTTACTAATATAACAGTTCAGTAAAATGATGATTTACTAATATTACAGTTCAATAAATGATGATTTACTAATATAACAGTTAAAATGATGATTTACTAATATAACAGTTAAAATGACGATTTGCTGATTTAACAGTTAAAATAATGATATACTAATATAGGAGTTAAAATGATGATTTACTAATATAACAGTTCAGTAAATGATGATTTACTAATATAACAGTTCAGTAAAATGATGATTTACTAATATAACAGTTCATTAAAATGATGATTTACTAAAATAACAGTTCAGTAAAATGATGATTTACTAAAATAACGGTTCAGTAAATGATGATTAACTAATATAACAGTTAAAATGATGATTTACTAATATAACAGTTCAGTAAAATGATGATTTACTAATATAACAGTTAAAATGATGATTTACTAATATAACAGTTCAATAAAATGTTGATTTACTAATATAACAGTTCAGTAAATGATGATTAACTAATATAAAAGTTAAAATGATGATTTACTAATATAACAGTTCAGTAAAATTATGATTTACTAATATAACAGTTCAGTAAAATAACGATTTACTTTTATAACAGTTCATTAAATGATGATTTACTAATATAACAGTTCAGTAAATGATGATTTACTAATATTACAGTTCAGTAAATGATGATTTACTAATATTACAGTTCAGTAAATTATGATTTACTAATATAACAGTTAAAATGATGATTTACTAATATAACAGTTCAGTAAAATGGTGATTTACTAATATAACAGTTAAAATGATGATTTACTAATATAACGGTTCAGTAAAATGATGATTTACTAATATAACAGTTCAGTAAATGAAGATTTACTAATATAACGGTTCGGTAAAATGAGAATTTACTAATATAACAGTTCAGTAAATGATGATTTACTAATATAACAGTTCAGTAAAATGATGATTTACTAATATAACAGTTCAGTAAAATGATGATTTACTAATATTACAGTTCAATAAATGATGATTTACTAATATAACAGTTAAAATGATGATTTACTAATATAACAGTTAAAATGACGATTTGCTGATTTAACAGTTAAAATAATGATATACTAATATAGGAGTTAAAATGATGATTTACTAATATAACAGTTCAGTAAATGATGATTTACTAATATAACAGTTCAGTAAAATGATGATTTACTAATATAACAGTTCATTAAAATGATGATTTACTAAAATAACAGTTCAGTAAAATGATGATTTACTAAAATAACGGTTCAGTAAATGATGATTAACTAATATAACAGTTAAAATGATGATTTACTAATATAACAGTTCAGTAAAATGATGATTTACTAATATAACAGTTAAAATGATGATTTACTAATATAACAGTTCAATAAAATGATGATTTACTAATATAACAGTTCAGTAAATGATGATTAACTAATATAAAAGTTAAAATGATGATTTACTAATATAACAGTTCAGTAAAATTATGATTTACTAATATAACAGTTCAGTAAAATAACGATTTACTTTTATAACAGTTCATTAAATGATGATTTACTAATATAACAGTTCAGTAAAATGATGATTTACTAATATTACAGTTCAGTAAATGATGATTTACTAATATTACAGTTCAGTAAATGATGATTTTCTAATATAACAGTTAAAATGATGATTTACTAATATAACAGTTAAAATGACGATTCACTAATATAACAGTTCAGTAAATGATGATTTACTAATATAACAGTTCAGTAAAATAATGATTTACTAATATAACAGTTCATTAAAATGATGATTTACTAATATAACGGTTCAGTAAAATGATGATTTACTAATATAACAGTTAAAATGATGATTTACTAATATAACAGCTCAGTAAAATGATGATTTACTAATATAACAGTTAAAATGATGATTTACTAATATAAAAGCTCAGTGAAAAGATGATTTACTAATATAACAGTTAAAATGATGATTTACTAATATAACTGTTAAAATGATGATTTACTAATATAAAAGTTCAGTAAAATTATGATTTACTAATATAAAAGTTCAGTAAAATAATGATTTACTAATATAACAGTTCAGTAAAATAACGATTTACTTATATAACAGTTCATTAAATGATGATTCACTAATATAACAGTTCAGAAAAATGATGATTTACTAATATTACAGTTCAGTAAATGATGATTTACTAATATAACAGTTCAGTAAAATGATGATTTACTAATATTACAGTTCAGTAAATGATGATTTACTAATATAACAGTTAAAATGACGTTTTACTGATTCAACAGTTAAAATAATGATGGACTAATATAACAGTTAAAATGATGATTTACTAATATAACAGTTCAGTAAATGATGATTTACTAATATAACCGTTCAGTAAAATGATGATTTACTAATATAACAGTTCAGTAAATGATGATTAACTAATATAAAAGTTAAAATGATGATATACTAATATAACAGTTCAGTAAAATGATGATTTACTAATATAACAGTTCAGTAAATGATGATTTACTAATATAACAGTTAAAATGATGATTTACTAATATAACAGCTCAGTAAAATGATGATTTACTAATATAACAGCTCAGTAAAATGATGATTTACTAATATAACAGTTAAAATGATTTACTAATATAACAGTTAAAATGATGATTTACTAATATTACAGTTCAGTAAATTATGATTTACTAATATAACAGTTAAAATGATGATTTACTAATATAACAGTTCAGTAAAATGGTGATTTACTAATATAACAGTTAAAATGATGATTTACTAATATAACGGTTCAGTAAAATGATGATTTACTAATATAACAGTTCAGTAAATGAAGATTTACTAATATAACGGTTCGGTAAAATGAGAATTTACTAATATAACAGTTCAGTAAATGATGATTTACTAATATAACAGTTCAGTAAAATGATGATTTACTAATATAACAGTTCAGTAAAATGATGATTTACTAATATTACAGTTCAATAAATGATGATTTACTAATATAACAGTTAAAATGATGATTTACTAATATAACAGTTAAAATGACGATTTGCTGATTTAACAGTTAAAATAATGATATACTAATATAGGAGTTAAAATGATGATTTACTAATATAACAGTTCAGTAAATGATGATTTACTAATATAACAGTTCAGTAAAATGATGATTTACTAATATAACAGTTCATTAAAATGATGATTTACTAAAATAACAGTTCAGTAAAATGATGATTTACTAAAATAACGGTTCAGTAAATGATGATTAACTAATATAACAGTTAAAATGATGATTTACTAATATATCAGTTCAGTAAAATGATGATTTACTAATATAACAGTTAAAATGATGATTTACTAATATAACAGTTCAATAAAATGATGATTTACTAATATAACAGTTCAGTAAATGATGATTAACTAATATAAAAGTTAAAATGATGATTTACTAATATAACAGTTCAGTAAAATTATGATTTACTAATATAACAGTTCAGTAAAATAACGATTTACTTTTATAACAGTTCATTAAATGATGATTTACTAATATAACAGTTCAGTAAATGATGATTTACTAATATAACAGTTCAGTAAAATGATGATTTACTAATATTACAGTTCAGTAAATTATGATTTACTAATATAACAGTTAAAATGATGATTTACTAATATAACAGTTCAGTAAAATGGTGATTTACTAATATAACAGTTAAAATGATGATTTACTAATATAACGGTTCAGTAAAATGAAGATTTACTAATATAACGGTTCGGTAAAATGAGAATTTACTAATATAACAGTTCAGTAAATGATGATTTACTAATATAACAGTTCAGTAAAATGATGATTTACTAATATAACAGTTCAGTAAAATGATGATTTACTAATATTACAGTTCAATAAATGATGATTTACTAATATAACAGTTAAAATGATGATTTACTAATATAACAGTTAAAATGACGATTTGCTGATTTAACAGTTAAAATAATGATATACTAATATAGGAGTTAAAATGATGATTTACTAATATAACAGTTCAGTAAATGATGATTTACTAATATAACAGTTCAGTAAAATGATGATTTACTAATATAACAGTTCATTAAAATGATGATTTACTAAAATAACAGTTCAGTAAAATGATGATTTACTAAAATAACGGTTCAGTAAATGATGATTAACTAATATAACAGTTAAAATGATGATTTACTAATATAACAGTTCAGTAAAATGATGATTTACTAATATAACAGTTAAAATGATGATTTACTAATATAACAGTTCAATAAAATGATGATTTACTAATATAACAGTTCAGTAAATGATGATTAACTAATATAAAAGTTAAAATGATGATTTACTAATATAACAGTTCAGTAAAATTATGATTTACTAATATAACAGTTCAGTAAAATAACGATTTACTTTTATAACAGTTCATTAAATGATGATTTACTAATATAACAGTTCAGTAAATGATGATTTACTAATATAACAGTTCAGTAAAATGATGATTTACTAATATTACAGTTCAGTAAATGATGATTTACTAATATTACAGTTCAGTAAATGATGATTTACTAATATAACAGTTAAAATGATGATTTACTAATATAACAGTTAAAATGACGATTTACTGATTTAAAAGTTAAATTAATGATATACTAATATAACAGTTAAAATGATGATTTACTAATATAACAGTTCAGTAAATGATGATTTACTAATATAACAGTTCAGTAAAATGATGATTTACTAATATAACAGTCAGTAAATGATGATTTACTAATATAACAGTTCAGTAAAATGATGATTTACTAATATAACAGTTCAGTAAAACTATGATTTACTAATATAACAGTTCAGTAAAATAACGATTAACTTATATAACAGTTAATTAAATGATGATTTACTAATATAACAGTTCAGTAAATGATGATTCACTAATATAACAGTTCAGTAAAATGATGATTTACTAATATAACAGTTCAGTACATGATGATTTACTAATATAACAGTTCAGTAAATGATGATTCACTAATATAACAGTTCAGTAAAATGATGATTTACTAATATTACAGTTCAGTAAATGATGATTTACTAATATAACAGTTAAAATGAGGATTTACTAATATAACAGTTAAAATGACGATTCACTGATTTAACGGTTAAAATAATGATATACTAATATAACAGTTAAAATGATGATTTACTAATATAACAGTTCAGTAAATGATGATTTACTAATATAAAAGTTCAGTAAAATAATGATTTACTAATATAACAGTTCATTAAAATGATGATTTACTAATATAACGGTTCAGTAAAATGATGATTTACTAATATAACAGTTAAAATGATGATTTACTAATATAACAGCTCAGTAAAATGATGATTTACTAATATAACAGTTAAAATGATGATTTAATAATATAACAGCTCAGTGAAATGATGATTTACTAATATAACAGTTAAAATGATGATTTACTAATATAACAGTTAAAATGATGATTTACTAATATAAAAGTTCAGTAAAATTATGATTTACTAATATAACAGTTCAGTAAAATAACGATTTACTTATATAACAGTTCATTAAAAGATGATTTACTATTATAAAAGTTCAGTAAATGATGATTTACTAATATAACAGTTCAGTAAATGATGATTCACTAATATAACAGTTCAGAAAAATTATGATTTACTAATATTACAGTTCAGTAAATGATGATTTACTAATATAACAGTTCAGTAAAATGATGATTTACTAATATTACATTTCAGTAAATGATGATTTACTAATATAACAGTTAAAATGACGTTATACTGATTCAACAGTTAAAATAATGATATACTAATATAACAGTTAAAATGATGATTTACTAATATAACAGTTCAGTAAATGATGCTTTACTAATATAACAGTTCAATAAAATGATGATTTACTAATATAACAGTTCAGTAAATGATGATTAACTAATATAAAAGTTAAAATGATGATTTACTAATATAACAGTTCAGTAAAATGATGATTTACTAATATAACAGTTAAAATGATGATTTACTAATATAACAGCTCAGTAAAATGATGATTTACTAATATAACAGTTAAAATTATGATTTACTTATATAACAGCTCAGTAAAATGATGATTTACTAATATAACAGTTAATATGATTTACTAATATAACGGTTAAAATGATGATTTACTAATATAACAGTTCAGTAAAATTATGATTTACTAATATAACAGTTCAGTAAAATAACGATATACTTATATAACAGTTCATTAAATGATGATTTACTAATATAACAGTTCAGTAAAATTATGATTTACTAATATAACAGTTAAAATGATGATTTACTAATATAACGGTTCAGTAAAATGATGATTTACTAATATAACAGTTCAGTAAATGAAGATTTACTAATATAACGGTTCGGTAAAATGAGAATTTACTAATATTACAGTTCAGTAAATGATGATTTACTAATATAACAGTTAAAATGATGATTCACTAATATAACAGTTAAAATGATGATTTACTAATATAACAGTTCAGTAAAATTATGATTTACTAATATAACAGTTCAGTAAAATAACGATTTACTTTTATAACAGTTCATTAAATGATGATTTACTAATATAACAGTTCAGTAAATGATGATTTACTAATATAACAGTTCAGTAAAATGATGATTTACTAATATTACAGTTCAATAAATGATGATTTACTAATATAACAGTTAAAATGATGATTTACTAATATAACAGTTAAAATGACGATTTGCTGATTTAACAGTTAAAATAATGATATACTAATATAGGAGTTAAAATGATGATTTACTAATATAACAGTTCAGTAAATGATGATTTACTAATATAACAGTTCAGTAAAATGATGATTTACTAATATAACAGTTCATTAAAATGATGATTTACTAAAATAACAGTTCAGTAAAATGATGATTTACTAATATAACAGTTCAGTAAATGATGATTAACTAATATAACAGTTAAAATGATGATTTACTAATATAACAGTTCAGTAAAATGATGATTTACTAATATAACAGTTAAAATGATGATTTACTAATATAACAGTTCAATAAAATGATGATTTACTAATATAACAGTTCAGTAAATGATGATTAACTAATATAAAAGTTAAAATGATGATTTACTAATATAACAGTTCAGTAAAATTATGATTTACTAATATAACAGTTCAGTAAAATAACGATTTACTTTTATAACAGTTCATTAAATGATGATTTACTAATATAACAGTTCAGTAAATGATGATTTACTAATATACCAGTTCAGTAAAATGATGATTTACTAATATTACAGTTCAGTAAATGATGATTTACTAATATTACAGTTCAGTAAATGATGATTTACTAATATAACAGTTAAAATGATGATTTACTAATATAACAGTTAAAATGACGATTTACTGATTTAACAGTTAAAATAATGATATACTAATATAACAGTTTAAATGATGATTTACTAATATAACAGTTCAGTAAATGATGATTTACTAATATAACAGTTCAGTAAAATGATGATTTACTAATATAACAGTTCAGTAAAGCTATGATTTACTAATATAACAGTTCAGTAAAATAACGATTTACTTATATAACAGTTAATTAAATGATGATTTACTAATATAACAGTTCAGTAAATGATGATTCACTAATATAACAGTTCAGTAAAATGATGATTTACTAATATAACAGTTCAGTACATGATGATCTACTAATATAACAGTTCAGTAAATGATGATTCACTAATATAACAGTTCAGTAAAATGATGATTTACTAATATTACAGTTCAGTAAATGATGATTTACTAATATAACAGTTAAAATGAGGATTTACTAATTTAACAGTTAAAATGACGATTCACTGATTTAACGGTTAAAATAATGATATACTAATATAACAGTTAAAATGATGATTTACTAATATAACAGTTCAGTAAATGATGATTTACTAATATAAAAGTTCAGTAAAATAATGATTTACTAATATAACAGTTCATTAAAATGATGATTTACTAATATAACGGTTCAGTAAAATGATGATTTACTAATATAACAGTTAAAATGATGATTTACTAATATAACAGCTCAGTAAAATGATGATTTACTAATATAACAGTTAAAATGATGATTTACTAATATAACAGTTAAAATGACGATTTACTGATTTAACAGTTAAAATAATGATATACTAATATAACAGTTAAAATGATGATTTACTAATATAACAGTTCAGTAAATGATGATTCACTAATATAACAGTTCAGTAAATGATGATTTACTAATATAACACTTAAAATGATGATTTACTAATATAACAGTTAAAATGACGATTTACTGATTCAACAGTTAAAATAATGATATACTAATATAACAGTTAAAATGATGATTTACTAATATAACAGTTCAGTAAATGATGATTTACTAATATAACAGTTCAGTAAAATGATGATTTACTAATATTACATTTCAGTAAATGATGATTTACTAATATAACAGTTAAAATGATGATTTACTAATATAACAGTTAAAATGACGATTTACTGATTCAACAGTTAAAATAATGATATACTAATATAACAGTTAAAATGATGATTTACTAATATAACAGTTCAGTAAATGATGATTTACTAATATAACAGTTCAGTAAAATGATGATTTACTAATATTACATTTCAGTAAATGATGATTTACTAATATAACAGTTAAAATGATGATTTACTAATATAACAGTTCAGTAAATGATGCTTTACTAATATAACAGTTCAATAAAATGATGATTTACTAATATAACAGTTCAGTAAATGATGATTAACTAATATAAAAGTTAAAATGATGATTTACTAATATAACAGTTCAGTAAAATGATGATTTACTAATATAACAGTTAAAATGATGATTTACTAATATAACAGCTCAGTAAAATGATGATTTACTAATATAACAGTTAAAATTATGATTTACTTATATAACAGCTCAGTAAAATGATGATTTACTAATATAACAGTTAAAATGATTTACTAATATAACAGTTAAAATGATGATTTACTAATATAACAATTCAGTAAAATTATGATTTACTAATATAACAGTTCAGTAAAATAACGATTTACTTATATAACAGTTCATTAAATGATGATTTACTAATATAACAGTTCAGTAAAATGATGATTTACTAATATTACAGTTATGTAAATGATGATTTACTAATATAACAGTTAAAATGATGATTCACTAATATAACAGTTAAAATGATGATTTACTAATATAACAGTTCAGTAAAATTATGATTTACTAATATAACAGTTCAGTAAAATAACGATTTACTTTTATAACAGTTCATTAAATGATGATTTACTAATATAACAGTTCAGTAAATGATGATTTACTAATATAACAGTTCAGTAAAATGATGATTTACTAATATTACAGTTCAGTAAATGATGATTTACTAATATAACAGTTAAAATGATGATTTACTAATATAACAGTTAAAATGACGATTTACTGATTTAACAGTTAAAATGATGATTTACTAATATAACAGTTCAGTAAATGATGATTTACTAATATAACAGTTCAGTAAAATGATGATTTACTAATATAACAGTTCAGTAAATGATCATTAACTAATATAACAGTTAAAATTATGATTTACTAATATAACAGTTCAGTAAATGATGCTTTACTAATATAACAGTTCAATAAAATGATGATTTACTAATATAACAGTTCAGTAAATGATGATTAACTAATATAAAAGTTAAAATGATGATTTACTAATATAACAGTTCAGTAAAATGATGATTTACTAATATAACAGTTAAAATGATGATTTACTAATATAACAGCTCAGTAAAATGATGATTTACTAATTTAACAGTTAAAATTATGATTTACTTATATAACAGCTCAGTAAAATGATGATTTACTAATATAACAGTTAAAATGATTTACTAATATAACAGTTAAAATGATGATTTACTAATATAACAGTTCAGTAAAATTATGATTTACTAATATAACAGTTCAGTAAAATAACGATTTACTTATATAACAGTTCATTAAATGATGATTTACTAATATAACAGTTCAGTAAAATGATGATTTACTAATATTACAGTTCAGTAAATGATGATTTACTAATATAACAGTTAAAATGATGATTCACTAATATAACAGTTAAAATGATGATTTACTAATATAACAGTTCAGTAAAATTATGATTTACTAATATAACAGTTCAGTAAAATAACGATTTACTTTTATAACAGTTCATTAAATGATGATTTACTAATATAACAGTTCAGTAAATGATGATTTACTAATATAACAGTTCAGTAAAATGATGATTTACTAATATTACAGTTCAGTAAATGATGATTTACTAATATAACAGTTAAAATGATGATTTACTAATATAACAGTTAAAATGACGATTTACTGATTTAACAGTTAAAATAATGATATACTAATATAACAGTTAAAATGATGATTTACTAATATAACAGTTCAGTAAATGATGATTTACTAATATAACAGTTCAGTAAAATGATGATTTACTAATATAACAGTTCAGTAAATGATCATTAACTAATATAACAGTTAAAATTATGATTTACTAATATAACAGTTTGGTAAAATAATGATTTACTAATATAACAGTTCATTAAAATGATGATTTACTAATATAACGGTTCAGTAAAATGATGATTTACTAATATAACAGTTAAAATGATGATTTACTAATATAACAGCTCAGTAAAATGATGATTTACTAATATAACAGTTAAAATGATGATTTACTAATATAACAGTTAAAATGACGATTTACTGATTTAACAGTTAAAATAATGATATACTAATATAACAGTTAAAATGATGATTTACTAATATAACAGTTCAGTAAATGATGATTCACTAATATAACAGTTCAGTAAATGATGATTTACTAATATAACACTTAAAATGATGATTTACTAATATAACAGTTAAAATGACGATTTACTGATTCAACAGTTAAAATAATGATATACTAATATAACAGTTAAAATGATGATTTACTAATATAACAGTTCAGTAAATGATGATTTACTAATATAACAGTTCAGTAAAATGATGATTTACTAATATTACATTTCAGTAAATGATGATTTACTAATATAACAGTTAAAATGATGATTTACTAATATAACAGTTAAAATGACGATTTACTGATTCAACAGTTAAAATAATGATATACTAATATAACAGTTAAAATGATGATTTACTAATATAACAGTTCAGTAAATGATGATTTACTAATATAACAGTTCAGTAAAATGATGATTTACTAATATTACATTTCAGTAAATGATGATTTACTAATATAACAGTTAAAATGATGATTTACTAATATAACAGTTCAGTAAATGATGCTTTACTAATATAACAGTTCAATAAAATACTGATTTACTAATATAACAGTTCAGTAAATGATGATTAACTAATATAAAAGTTAAAATGATGATTTACTAATATAACAGTTCAGTAAAATGATGATTTACTAATATAACAGTTAAAATGATGATTTACTAATATAACAGCTCAGTAAAATGATGATTTACTAATATAACAGTTAAAATTATGATTTACTTATATAACAGCTCAGTAAAATGATGATTTACTAATATAACAGTTAAAATGATTTACTAATATAACAGTTAAAATGATGATTTACTAATATAACAATTCAGTAAAATTATGATTTACTAATATAACAGTTCAGTAAAATAACGATTTACTTATATAACAGTTCATTAAATGATGATTTACTAATATAACAGTTCAGTAAAATGATGATTTACTAATATTACAGTTATGTAAATGATGATTTACTAATATAACAGTTAAAATGATGATTCACTAATATAACAGTTAAAATGATGATTTACTAATATAACAGTTCAGTAAAATTATGATTTACTAATATAACAGTTCAGTAAAATAACGATTTACTTTTATAACAGTTCATTAAATGATGATTTACTAATATAACAGTTCAGTAAATGATGATTTACTAATATAACAGTTCAGTAAAATGATGATTTACTAATATTACAGTTCAGTAAATGATGATTTACTAATATAACAGTTAAAATGATGATTTACTAATATAACAGTTAAAATGACGATTTACTGATTTAACAGTTAAAATAATGATATACTAATATAACAGTTAAAATGATGATTTACTAATATAACAGTTCAGTAAATGATGATTTACTAATATAACAGTTCAGTAAAATGATGATTTACTAATATAACAGTTCAGTAAATGATCATTAACTAATATAACAGTTAAAATTATGATTTACTAATATAACAGTTCAGTAAATGATGCTTTACTAATATAACAGTTCAATAAAATGATGATTTACTAATATAACAGTTCAGTAAATGATGATTAACTAATATAAAAGTTAAAATGATGATTTACTAATATAACAGTTCAGTAAAATGATGATTTACTAATATAACAGTTAAAATGATGATTTACTAATATAACAGCTCAGTAAAATGATGATTTACTAATTTAACAGTTAAAATTATGATTTACTTATATAACAGCTCAGTAAAATGATGATTTACTAATATAACAGTTAAAATGATTTACTAATATAACAGTTAAAATGATGATTTACTAATATAACAGTTCAGTAAAATTATGATTTACTAATATAACAGTTCAGTAAAATAACGATTTACTTATATAACAGTTCATTAAATGATGATTTACTAATATAACAGTTCAGTAAAATGATGATTTACTAATATTACAGTTCAGTAAATGATGATTTACTAATATAACAGTTAAAATGATGATTCACTAATATAACAGTTAAAATGATGATTTACTAATATAACAGTTCAGTAAAATTATGATTTACTAATATAACAGTTCAGTAAAATAACGATTTACTTTTATAACAGTTCATTAAATGATGATTTACTAATATAACAGTTCAGTAAATGATGATTTACTAATATAACAGTTCAGTAAAATGATGATTTACTAATATTACAGTTCAGTAAATGATGATTTACTAATATAACAGTTAAAATGATGATTTACTAATATAACAGTTAAAATGACGATTTACTGATTTAACAGTTAAAATAATGATATACTAATATAACAGTTAAAATGATGATTTACTAATATAACAGTTCAGTAAATGATGATTTACTAATATAACAGTTCAGTAAAATGATGATTTACTAATATAACAGTTCAGTAAATGATCATTAACTAATATAACAGTTAAAATTATGATTTACTAATATAACAGTTTGGTAAAATGATGATTTACTAATATAACAGTTAAAATGATGATTTACTAATATAACAGCTCAGTAAAATGATGATTTACTAATATAACAGTTAAAATTATGATTTACTAATATAACAGCTAAGTAAAATGATGATTTACTAATATAACAGTTGAAATGATTTACTAATATAACAGTTCAAATGATGATTTACTAATATAACAGTTCAGTAAAATTACGATTTACTAATATAACAGTTCAGTGAATGATGATTTACTAATATAACAGTTCAGTAAATGATGATTTACTAATATAACAGTTCAGTAAAATGATGATTTACTAATATTACAGTTCAGTGAATGATGATTTACTAATATAACAGTTAAAATGATGATTTACTAATATAACAGTTAAAATGACGATTTACTGATTTAACAGTTAAAATAATGATATACTAATATAACAGTTAAAATGACGATTTACTGATTTAACAGTTAAAATAATGATATACTAATATAACAGTTCAGTAAATGATGATTTACTAATATAACAGTTCATTAAAATGATGATTTACTAATATAACAGTTAAAATGATGATTTACTAATATAACAGTTAAAATGATGATTTACTAATATAACAGTTCAGTAAATGATGATTTACTAATATAACAGTTCAGTGAAATGATGATTTACTAATATCACAGTTAAAATGATGATTTACTAATATAACAGTTAAAATGATGATTTACTAATATAAAAGTTAAGTAAAATTATGATTTACTAATATAAAAGTTCAGTAAATGATGATTTACTAATATAACAGTTCAGTAAATGATGATTCACTAATATAACAGTTCAGTAAAATGATGATTTAATAATATTACAGTTCAGTAAATGATTATTTACTAATATAAAAGTTCAGTAAAATGATGATTTAATATGATAACAGTTAAAATGATGATTTACTAATATAACAGTTCAGTAAAATGATGATTTAATAATATAACAGTTCAGTAAAATGATGATTTACTAATATAATAATTAAAATAATGATTTACACATATATAACAGTTAAAAGGCTGATTTACTAATATAACGTTTCAGTAAAATGATGATTTACTAATATAACAGTTCAGTAAAATTATGATTTACTAATATAACAGTTAAAATGATGATTTACTAATATAACGGTTCAGTAAAATGATGATTTACTACTATAACAGTTCAGTAAAATTATGATTTACTATTATAACAGTTAAAATGATGATTTACTTATATAACAGTTAAAATGATGATTTACTAATATAACAGTTAAAATGATGATTTACTAATATAACAGCTCAGTAAAATGATGATTTACTAATATAACAGTTAAAATGACGTTTTACTGATTTAACAGTTAAAATAATGATATACTAATATAACAGTTAAAATGATGATTTACTAATATAACAGTTCAGTAAAATGATGATTTACTAATATAACAGTTCAGTAAATGATGATTAACTTATATAACAGTTAAAATGATGATTTACTAATATAACAGTTCAGTAAAATGATGATTTACTAATATAACAGTTAAAATGATGATTTACTAATATAACAGTTAAAATGATGATTTACTAATATAATAGTTCAGTAAAAAGATGATTTACTAATATAACAGTTAAAATGATGATTTACTAATATAACGGTTCAGTAAAATGATGATTTACTAATACAACAGTTAAAACTATGATTTACTAATATAACAGTTAAAATGATGATTTACTAATATAACAGTTAAAATGATGATTTACTTATATAACAGTTAAAATGACGATTTACTAATATAACAGTTCAGTAAATGATGATTTACTAATATAACAGTTAAAATGATGATTTACTAATATAACAGTTAAGTAAAATGATGATTTACTAATATAACAATTAAAATTATGATTTACTAATATAACAGTTAAAATGATGATTTACTAATATAACAGTTCAGTAAAATTATGATTTAATAATATAAAAGTTAAAATAATGATTTACACATATATAACAGTTAAAAGGCTGATTTACTAATATAACGTTTCAGTAAAATGATTTACTAATATAACAGTTCAGTAAAATAATGATTTACTAATATAACAGTTAAAATGATGATTTACTAATATAACGGTTCAGTAAAATGATGATTTAGTAATATAACAGCTCAGTAAAATGATGATTTACTAATATAACAGTTAAAATGTTGATTTACTAATATAACAGTTCAGTAAATGATGATTTACTAATATACAGTTCAGTAAAATGATGATTTACTAATATAACAGTTAAAATGACGATTTGCTGATTTAACAGTTAAAATAATGATATACTAATATAGGAGTTAAAATGATGATTTACTAATATAACGGTTCAGTAAAATGATGATTTACTAATATAACAGTTAAAATGATGATTTACTAATATAACAGTTAAAATGATGATTTACTAATATAACAGTTAAAATGATGATTTACTAATATAACAGTTCAGTAAAATGATGATTTAATAGTATAACAGTTAAAATAATGATTTACTAATATAACAGTTAAAATAATGATTTACTAATATAACAGTTCAGTAAAATGATGATTTACTAATATAACAGTTAAAATGATGATTTACTAATATAACAGTTAAATGATGATTTACTAATATAACAGTTAAAATGATGATTTACTAATATAACAGTTAAAATGATGATTTACTAATATAAAAGTTCAGTAAAAATTATGATTTACTAATCTAACGGTTCAGTAAAATTATGATTTACTAATATAACAGTTAAGATAATGATTTACTAATATAACAGTTAAAATGATGATTTACTAATATAACAGTTCGGTAAAATGATGATTTACTAACATAACAGTTAAAATTATGATTTACTAATACAACAGTTAAAATGATTATTTACTGATATAACAGCTCAGTAAAATGACGATTTACTAATATAACAGTTAAAATGATGATTTACTAATATAACAGTTCAGTAAAATAACAATTTACTTATATAACAGTTCATTAAATGATGATTTACTAATATAACAGTTCAGTAAAATGATGATTTACTAATATTACAGTTCAGTAAATGATGATTTACTAATATAACAGTTCAGTAAAATGATGATTTACTAATATAACAGTTAAAATGATGATTTACTAATATAACAGTTCAGTAAAATGATGATTTACTAATATAACAGTTAAAATGATGATTTACTAATATAACAGTTAAAATGATGATTTACTAATATAATAGTTCAGTAAAAAGATGATTTACTAATATAACAGTTAAAATGATGATTTACTAATATAACGGTTCAGTAAAATGATGATTTACTAATATAAAAGTTAAAATTATGATTTACTAATATAACAGTTAAAATGATGATTTACTAATATAAGAGTTAAAATAATGATTTACTAATATAACAGCTCAGTAAAATGATGATTTACTAATATAACAGTTCAGTAAATGATGATTTACTAATATAACAGTTAAAATGATGATTTACTAATATAACAGTTAAAATGATGATTTACTAATATAACAGCTCAGTAAAATGATGATTTACTAATATAACAGCTCAGTAAAATGATGATTTACTAATATAACAGTTAAAATGATGATTTACTAATATAACAGTTAAAATGATGATTTACTAATATAACAGCTCAGTAAAATGATGATTTACTAATATAACAGTTAAAATGATGATTTACTGATATAACGGTTCAGTAAAATGATGATTTTGTCACGGACCAGACAGATGAGGACCACAAATGCGTCACGTTTTAAGAGTTTTATTGAGGGTTCCAGAGAGGGAAAGGGAGTGCAGTTCAGGGTGAGGCAGTGATCGTAGTCAGGCAGAAAGGCAGGTCGGTTTACCGGGGTAGAAGATCATACAGGTCCAGAGGAGAAGGCAGGTCGGGTTTTCCAGGGCAGACGATCAGGCAGGTTCAGGGGCGAAGGCAGGTCGGGTTTTCCGGGGCAGAAGATCAGGCAGGTTCAGGGGCGAAGACAGGTCGGGTTTACCAGGGCAGAAGATCAGGCAGGTTCAGGGGCGAAGGCAGGTCGGGTTTTCCGGGGCAGAAGATCAGGCAGGTTTACAGGCAGGCCCTGGTTGTACAGGAGTCAGGGAGTAAAGCCAGTGAAGCACGATACGGAAGCAACTTCGCAGACGGTCTGACAAGGCCGAGCTGAAAAGCAGGACTCTTTATGCTGGAGGTGGTGAGTGGGAAATGCACTGCAGCTGGCAGGTAAACGGGAGCAGAGCAGAGACAGGTGAAGCTGATGAGTACAATTAGTGAGTTGCCAAGCAGAGAGAGAGAGAGCTCATGACAGAACCCCCCCCCCCCCCCTAAGGGAAGGCCCCAGAAGTCCCCAAGAAGCATCACCAAGCCGGGCGGGCGGAAGGGGGAGCCGGAGGAGGGTCAGAATTCCTCTGATTGGTCAGAATCCAGGTCAGATGCCGGGTCCGGCCCAGCGTCAGGTGTCGGGCAGGTAACATGTTGGGGGCCCCTTGGGCGGCCACGACGGACAGAGGGTTGGTCAGGATGCTGACGATGGAACTCGGAGATGAGAGTCCGATCCACAATCCGTCTGGCAGGCACCCAGGTCCTCTCCTCTGGGCCGTAACCTGCCCAGTCCACCAGGTACTGAATTCCTCTGCCCCGTCGCCTGGACTGAAGCAGTCGCCGGACGGAGTAGACCAGACCTCCGTCTACGAGACGCGGAGGAGGAGGAGGAGGGGGTGCAGCCGGAACCAGCGGGCTCTCGTGAACTGGCTTTATCTTGGAGACATGAAATGTGGGGTGCACTCTCATGGGCCTGGGTAGTTGGAGCCGGACAGCAGTTGCACTGATGATCCTCTGGATGGGGAATGGACCAAGGAACCGTGGAGCCAGCTTTCGTGACTCAACTCTGAGTGGCAGGTCCTTGGCCAACAACCACACCTTCTGGCCCACCTGGTAGGTCGGTGCCGGAGTCCTCCGGCGGTTGGCCCCGATGGCGTAGCTGGTGGCAGATCTGAGGAGTGTGGCACGGGCCTGAGACCAGGTACGGCGACATTGTCGAGCATAGGCCGCCGACTGGGAGTGGTGCCGGCCGGGCCGCCGACTGGAACAGGTGCCGGCCGGGCCGCCGACTGGAACAGGTGTCGGCCGGGCCGCCGACTGGAACAGGTGTCGGCCGGGCCGCCGACTGGAACAGGTGTCGACCGGGCCGCCGACTGGAACAGGTGTCGACCGGGCCGCCGACTGGAACAGGTGTCGACCGGGCCGCCGACTGGAACAGGTGTCGACCGGGCCGCCGACTGGGAGTGGTGCCTGGACGGAGGTCTATGGCACAGTCGTAGGGCCGATGTGGGGGCGTTAGAGAGGTCAGGGACAGAATCGGTGGGTACCGAACAGGAGGGTAGCATGGCAGAGCGCAAACAGGTCCGGTGGCAGTCCTTTCCCCACTCAGTGATTGTCCCAGTCGTCCAGTCAAGGTGGGGTTTATGCTGGCGAAGCCATGGGTAACCCAGGATGAGGGGTTGGCCTGGGGAGCGGAGCAGGTGAAAACGGATAGTTTCATGGTGGTTACCTGAGAGCAACATTGAGATGGGGGCAGTGACGCTGGTGACTGTGCCAAGGAGATGGCCATCCAGAGCTCGGGCTGGGACAGGACAGGGCAGATGTTGACTCTCCAGCCCCAACTGATGGGCCAGCTCGATGTCCATGATGTTAGCCTCGGCACCGGAGTCCACCAGGGCTGCTAAAGTATGGGTGGTTTCGGAGAGGACAAGTCGAACTTGAAACAGGGGCTTACGGCTGGTGGAGGGTTGGGTGATCATCGAGCTCAACCGGATCCCTCCTACATCCGATGAGCTCCGGCTTTTACTGGACAGGTGGCGACACGATGACCATTGGCCCCACAGTACAGGCAGAGGTTGGACGAGAGGCGACGCTGGCGCTCTGCAGGAGTGAGAGAGGCACGGCCAATCTCCATGGGTTCTGGCGGGTCGAGCTGGCTCTGGGGAGTGACTGAAGAGGGTGGCCGAGCAGCCGAATTACTCAGAGTGCGGACAGACGGCTGGGTGGAGCGTCCCTTCTCCCGTCGACGTGTCTGGATCCGACGGTCGATACGAACGGCAAGGGCGATGGCCTCATCGAGTGTTGAGGGTTGGTCATGCGAGACGAGTTCATCCTTCACATAATCCGCCAGGCTGTGAAGGAAGTTATCCACTAGTGCGGCCCCGTTCCATGAGCTGCGCCTTGCCAGGGTTCGGAAATCAATGGAGTAGTCCGCCATAGTCCGGTTCCCTTGGCGGATGGTCATCAGTTCCCTGGACGCCTCCGCTGTTGATGAGCCCAGGTCGAACACCATTAACATCTCCTCGACGAAGGCATCGAAGGAAGCACAAGCTGGGGTCTACCGGTCAAACTCAGCGGTTCCCCACAGTCGAGCCCGGCCCGTCAGGTGTGTAATGACGTACCCCACTTTGGCCCCCTCTGTGGCGAAGGTCCTTGGCTATAGCGAGAACTGGATCCGGCAGCTGGTTAAGAATGCCCGTACATGAGCCGGGGTGCCATCGAAACGTTCTGGGTTGCCGATCCTTGGCTCAGGCGCACAGGGAGCTGGAGCGTTGGGGTCTGGAACAATCGAATGCTGAAGAGGTGCTGGGGCAGAGAGGAGAGAAGGCGCAGACAGAGCAGGTGCAGTTGCAGGTGTAGCTGGGGAGGGGTCATGAGCAGGCGGAGAGGTCAGGTTTGTGAGCATTTGCAGGACCTGGGCTAGCTGTTGTTGCTGCTGCTGTTGGATATGCTGTTGTTGGTGACCGAGCTGAATCAACGATGAGATGTCTCCAGCCATCTGTTGAATCGCTCCCTCTGCACGTTCGAGGCACTGCATGGCAGTCGGTGGTTCCATGCTGGGTGTGTCGTGCGCTGGGTCCATGCGGGTCAGACCGTACTGTCACGGACCAGACAGATGAGGACCACAAGTGCGTCACGTTTTAAGAGTTTTATTGAGGGTTCCAGAGAGGGAAAGGGAGTGCAGTTCAGGGTGAGGCAGTGATCGTAGTCAGGCAGAAAGGCAGGTCGGTTTACCGGGGCAGAAGATCATACAGGTCCAGAGGAGAAGGCAGGTCGGGTTTTCCAGGGCAGACGATCAGGCAGGTTCAGGGGCGAAGACAGGTCGGGTTTACCAGGGCAGAAGATCAGGCAGGTTCAGGGGCGAAGGCAGGTCGGGTTTTCCGGGGCAGACGATCAGGCAGGTTCAGAGGCGAAGACAGGTCGGGTTTACCAGGGCAGAAGATCAGGCAGGTTCAGGGGCGAAGGCAGGTCGGGTTTTCCGGGGCAGAAGATCAGGCAGGTTTACAGGCAGGTCCGGGTTGTACAGGAGTCAGGGAGTAAAGCCAGTGAAGCACGATACGGAAGCAACTTCGCAGACGGTCTGACAAGGCCGAGCTGAAAAGCAGGACTCTTTATGCTGGAGGTGGTGAGTGGGAAATGCACTGCAGCTGGCAGGTAAACGGGAGCAGAGCAGAGACAGGTGAAGCTGATGAGTACAATTAGTGAGTTGCCAGGCAGAGAGAGAGAGCTCATGACAGATTTACTAATATAACAGTTCAGTAAATGATGATTTACTAATATAACAGCTCAGTAAAATGATGATTTAGTAATATAACAGTTCAGTAAATGATGACTTACTAATATAACAGTTAAAATGATGATTTACTAATATAACAGCTAAGTAAAATGATGATTTACTAATATAACAGTTAAAATGATGATTTACTAATATAACAGTTAAAATGATGATTTACTAATATAACAGTTCAGTAAAATTATGATTTACTAATAAAACAGTTCAGTAAAATAACGATTTTCTTATACAACAGTTCATTAAATGATGATTTACTAATATAACAGTTTAGTAAATGATGATTCACTAATATAACAGTTCAGTAAAATGATGATTTACTAATATTACAGTTCAGTAAATGATGATTTACAAATATAACAGTTCAGTAAAATGATGATTTACTAATATAACAGTTAAAATGACGATTTACTGATTTAACAGTTAAAATAATGATATACTAATATAACAGTTAAAATGATGATTTACTAATATAACAGTTCAGTAAATGATGATTTACTAATATAACAGTTCAGTAAAATGATGATTTACTAATATAACAGTTCAGTAAATGATGATTTACTAATATAACAGTTCAGTAAAATGATGATTTACTAATATAACAGTTCAGTAAATGATGATTTACTAATATTACAGTTCATTAAATGATGATTTACTAATATAACAGTTCAGTAAAATGATGATTTACTAATATAATAGTTCAGTAAAAATATGATTTACTAATATAACAGTTAAAATGATGGTTTACTAATATAACGGTTCAGTAAAATGATGATTTACTAATATAATAGTTAAAATTATGATTTACTAATATAACAGTTAAAATGATGATTTACTAATATAACAGTTAAAATTATGATTTACTAATATAACAGTTAAAATGATGATTTACTAATATAACAGTTCAGTAAAATGATGATTTAATAATATAACAGTTAAAATAATGATTTACTAATATAACGGTTAAAATGATGATTTACTAATATAACAGTTCAGTAAAATGATGATTTACTAATATAACAGTTAAAATGATGATTTACTAAAATAACAGTTAAAATTATGATTTACTTATATAACAGTTAAAATGATGATTTACTAATATAACAGTTCAGTAAAAAGATGATTTACTAATATAACAGTTAAAATGATGATTTACTAATATAACAGTTCAGTAAAATTATGATTTACTAATATAACAGTTCAGTAAAATAACGATTTATTTATATAACAGTTCATTAAATGATGATTTACTAATATAACAGTTCAGTAAATGATGATTTACTAATATTACAGTTCATTAAATGATGATTTACTAATATAACAGTTCAGTAAAATGATGATTTACTAATATAATAGTTCAGTAAAAATATGATTTACTAATATAACAGTTAAAATGATGGTTTACTAATATAACGGTTCAGTAAAATGATGATTTACTAATATAATAGTTAAAATTATGATTTACTAATATAACAGTTAAAATGATGATTTACTAATATAACAGTTAAAATTATGATTTACTAATATAACAGTTAAAATGATGATTTACTAATATAACAGTTCAGTAAAATGATGATTTAATAATATAACAGTTAAAATAATGATTTACTAATATAACGGTTAAAATGATGATTTACTAATATAACAGTTCAGTAAAATGATGATTTACTAATATAACAGTTAAAATGATGATTTACTAAAATAACAGTTAAAATTATGATTTACTTATATAACAGTTAAAATGATGATTTACTAATATAACAGTTCAGTAAAAAGATGATTTACTAATATAACAGTTAAAATGATGATTTACTAATATAACAGTTCAGTAAAATTATGATTTACTAATATAACAGTTCAGTAAAATAACGATTTATTTATATAACAGTTCATTAAATGATGATTTACTAATATAACAGTTAAAATGATGATTTAGTAATATAACAGTTAAAATGATGATTCACTAATATAACAGTTAAAATGATGATTTACTAATATAACAGTTCAGTAAAATTATGATTTACTAATATAACAGTTAAAATGATGATTACTAATATAACAGTTAAAATGATGATTTACTAATATAACAGTTCAGTAAAATGATGATTTACTAATATAGCAGTTAAAATGATGATTTACTAATATAACAGTTCAGTAAAATGATGATTTACTAATATAACAGTTAAAATGATGATTCACTAATATAACACTTAAAATAATGATTTACTAATATAACAGTTCAGTAAAATTATGATTTACTAATATAACAGTTAAAATGATGATTTACTAATATAACAGTTCAGTAAAATGATGATTTACTAATATAACAGTTAAAATGATGATTTACTAATATAACAGTTAAAATTATGATTTACTTATATTACAGTTAAAATGATGATTTACTAATATAACAGTTCAGTAAAAAGATGATTTACTAATATAACAGTAAAAATTATGATTTACTAATCTAACGGTTCAGTAAAATTTTGATTTACTAATATAACAGTTAAGATAATGATTTACTAATATAACAGTTAAAATGATGATTTACTAATATAACAGTTCAGTAAAATGATGATTTACTAATATAACAGTTAAAATGATGATTTACTAATATAACAGTTAAAATGATGATTTACTAATATAACAGTTCAGTAAAATGATGATTTACTAATATAACAGTTAAAATGATGATTTACTAATATAACAGTTCAGTAAAATGATGATTTACTAATATAACAGTTAAAATGATGATTAACTAATATAACAGTTCAGTAAAATGATGATTTAATAATATAACAGTTCAGTAAAATTATGATTTACTAATATAACAGTTCAGTAAAATAACGATTTATTTATATAACAGTTCATTAAATGATGATTTACTAATATAACAGTTAAAATGATGATTTAGTAATATAACAGTTAAAATGATGATTTACTAATACAACAGTTCAGTAAAATGATGATTTACTAATATAACAGTTCAGTAAAATTATGATTTACTAATATAGCAGTTAAAATGATGATTACTAATATAACAGTTAAAATGATGATTTACTAATATAACAGTTCAGTAAAATGATGATTTACTAATATAGCAGTTAAAATGATGATTTACTAATATAACAGTTCAGTAAAATGATGATTTACTAATATAACAGTTAAAATGATGATTCACTAATATAACAGTTCATTAAAATGATGATATACTAATATTACAGTTAAAATGATGATTTACTAATATAACAGTTAAAATGATGATTTACTAATATAACAGTTCAGTAAAATGATGATTTACTAATATAACAGTTAAAATGATGATTTACTCATAGAACAGTTCAGTAAAATGATGATTTAATAATATAACAGTTCAGTTAAATGATGATTTACCAATATAACAGTTCAGTAAATGATGATTTACTAATATAACAGTTAAAATGAGGATTTACTAATATAACAGTTCATTAAAATTATGATTTACTAATATAACAGTTCAGTAAAATAACGATTTACTTATATAACAGTTCATTAAATGATGATTTACTAATATAACAGTTCAGTAAATGAGCATTTACTAATATAACAGTTCAGTAAAATGATGATTTACTAATATTACAGTTCAGTAAATGATGATTTACTAATATAACAGTTCAGTAAAATGATGATCTACTAATATTACAGTTCAGTAAATGATGATTTACTAATATAACAGTTCAGTTAAAATGATGATTTACTAATATAACAGTTAAAATGACGATTTACTAATTTAACAGTTAAAACAATGATAAACTAATATAACAGTTAAAATGATGATTTACTAATATAACAGTTAAAATGATGATTTACTAATATAACAGTTCAGTAAATGATGATTTACTAATATAACAGTTCAGTAAATGATGATTTACTAATATAACAGTTCAGTAAAATGATGATTTACTAATATAACAGTTAAAATGATGATTTACTAATATAACAGTTCAGTAAAATGATGATTTACTAATATAACAGTTCATTGAAATTTACTAATATAACAGTTCAGTAAAACGATGATCTACTAATATAACAGTTAAAATGATGATTTACTAATATAACAGTCCAGTAAAATGATGATTTTCGAATAAAACAGTTCAGTAAAATGATGATTTACTAATATAACAGTTAAATTGATGATTTACTAATATAACAGTTCAGTAAAATGATGATTTACTAATATAACAGTTAAAATGATGATTTACTAATATAACAGTTCAGTAAAATAATGATTTACTCGACTCAGGGGCGGACACTAATATTATTGACACCAAGTTGGTCCGTCCTAATCAGTTCCCGACTATTTCCCTGGATACTCCGTTGGTGGTCTCAGTGGTGAAGAGTTGAACAGTTCCAGACAGTTCGGACCAGCTGAGGAGGAGGAAGCCGGTTCGGACCACTTCCTACCCTCTTCCTGCGTTATGGCCTCTTACCTGGGAGATAGAGACGACGGTGAGCCAAGCCCAACGCACTGACCCTGACCCTGGTGGTGGCCCTCCGCCAGTGTTCGCTCCCAGGTGCTCCAGTGGGGTCATTCCTCTCGACTCGACTGCCATCCGAGGATCGCCAGGACCCTGTCCCTCCTTCATCATCCTTTCTGGTGGACTTCCATGATGAAGGATACCCGGGAGTTTGTCAAGGCCTGCACCGTCTGCGCTAGAAGCAAGGCCTCTCATCGTCCTTCAGCTGGCCTTCTCCGCCCTCTTCCCTTGCCCGGCCGTCCCTGGTCCCACATAGCGTTGGACTTTGTCACAGGACTGCCTGATAAACTATCGGCAAATATCCAAACTGTCCTGTCTCACAAAACTCTTGAAATCATTAGTCAATAATCAG
Organism: Echiichthys vipera; assembly: GCF_963691815.1. Taxonomy (NCBI): domain Eukaryota; kingdom Metazoa; phylum Chordata; class Actinopteri; order Perciformes; family Trachinidae; genus Echiichthys; species Echiichthys vipera. Next base: position 31,953,456 of record NC_139830.1, read on the forward strand.
CTCAAATAGTTTCTCTCATGAAAGAATGTGTTCAGAGTCCACATTAATCTGGTTTCAGAGCTACTCATATCACTTCCTGGCACTGCTATTACTTTGGTTATAAATGATATCTGCTGCTGACACAGGGAAACGTGCTGCTCTCTATGTCGATCAAACAAAAGCTTTTGACACTGTGTCTCCTGCAGGGGCTGTGAGTGCTTTTAGGCTGGGGTTTTTTTTGTAAATAAGTCCTGTAGATGGTTTCAGGGCTGTCTCAGAGAGTAATGTGTCATTTTGAGAAATGATTCTTGTGTATCTTTATCACTCTCAAAAGGGGTTCTGCATGGGGCAATATGAGGGTCTTATCTTGTTCACAATTAACATGAACAATATTGCATCCTTTATAACAAACTGTAATGCCCATTTATATGACGATGAGTTCAGACAGTTTTGTATTGCTTTGTTAATACTAAGTTAATAAATATATGCTATTCTTCAGAGTCAGCTATACTGTGGACAACAGCTTACATATCATCACTTTTCGTGGATGTCATGATTCTCTTCATGGCAGCCCTCCCTTCCCCTTTTGTCGTGTTGTTTGTCATTCCCTGTCTGTCTATTCCTCATGTGCCTTTCCCCATTCTTTCTGTGGGAGTGTGGTGGGCGGGGTTTCATGTTTCCCAGACGACCTAGGTTCTGCTTGTTGGTCATCAGAGTGTGACTATAAAGAGCTCCCTCTGCCTAACCCATAGACTGTATTAAAAATGGACGTAGCCTCTCCGCCGGGGCCCGTTCTCGCAACTTGATCCAATCAAATCACCTCTGGGAGTCGCCATCTTGTCAGACTTCGACTCCTCCTCATTTCCTCTTACCAAAAAAGGGCATTGATGTGACCAGTTCTCCTGGTCCAGAGTGACTTCAGTGATGAGAGTACGTTCAGTTTATTTGGGTCTGATGGAAACATTATGTTGGGCGTAGGAAAGACTGAACCCAAAGTGTGTAAAGAAGTCAGTTAAATTATGAGGAGGAAGTGTCATGGTGTGGGGAGCTGCAGCAGGAGTTGGGCCTCTTGTTCAGTTACATGGCAGGATGAATGCAAATGTTTATGTGAACCTCCTTCAGCAACATGAAATACCTTCGATGCAATCGTCTCCCAATCAGCTGCAATGTTCATGCAAGATAATGTCCCCTGTCACACTGTAAAACAGGTGAAGCAGTTCACTGAAGCTAAGAATATTGGAACAATGAAATGACCGGAGTCCAGATCAAAACCCCATAGAGAATCTCTGGAAAATCCTTGTCAACAAAGAAATGTCTAAGGGCGCACTCACACTGTCCATCCGTACCGTGCCCCGTGCTTTAGTCCCCCCCCTCCCTCTCCCCCCGCGGCCCAGGCCTGTTTGTACTCATACTGCCCTGGCCGCGATTGCTTCTTGCTGCCTATACGTCATCACGCCGTAACACGCATTGATGACGTCATCGCGATGCGTCGCTTTGTTTGCAAATGTGCACAGTCTTTTGGCCACATAATGGAAAGCAGCGCAGAACACACTCCAACACTCCACCTCCGCATCACACCAACTTGAACCTTTCGCCGCCATTGTTTTAAATGTCTGCACATGGTCTGTCCTTCTTTTTTCTATGTCCCAACAGGCGCACATAAAATGACGTCAGAACCGCCGTAGGCCTCATGCTCGTACACGTGCGCACGCTTGTGCTCGTACATGTGCAAACGTGCTTGAAAAAAGCCCACCTCTCCCAAACGGGCAGTGGACGGCGAGCTTACCGCACCAAGACGCAGTACGCTTGCACTCACACTGGTCAAACGAACTAGACTTTAGCCCCTGGAACGTGCTTGGGCACGGTATGGATGGACAGTGTGAGTGCGCCCTAAGAAACCTACTACAGTTAGTGAACTGTGGAAGAGAGTGAGTCAGAATGGACCAAGATCAAACCAGAGCAGTGTGAGAAACTAGTGATGTCCTGTGGGCGCTGATGTGCTGAAGTCATTCAAAGTTGTGGCCTCTACACTTCCTGTTCATTTTTTAATCCTAGAGAAGAAAACATTGTTGAAGTCTTCTCTTCTGACACAGTAGTCACTGTTCTCTAATTTTGATCACTGCTTTTTTCACTAAATAAAGGTTTTTGTTGAAGTACCTCGGTTATTTAGTCCAGAGTCCTAACAAAAACAAAAAGGTTTGAGCACATCACTCCTATTTTATCATCACTTCATTGGCTCCCAGTTAAACAAAGAATTGATTTTAAAATACTTCTTATTGTTTTTAAATGGCTTGGCTCCTTCTTACGTTGTTGACATGCTCACAAAATACACACCAGTGAGATCCCTTAGATCATCAGCTAAAGAGCTCCTCACTATACCCAGAATCAACTCCAAATCAGCTCATGGCGCTTTCAGCCACTATGGTCCTACTCTCTGGAATTCTCTTCCACATGAACTACGGTCTGTTACAACAGTGTCTTCTTTTAAAAGTAAACTAAAAACGTATCTTTTTTTTGCAAGCTTTTAATTATGTTTAAAGAATGTGTTTTATTTCTGTCCTGTTTGTTTACTTCAAGAATTTTTATTATCATTATTATTACTATCTCCTTTTTAAATGATAATAATAATACATTCTTGTATGATTGTATAATGTCCTAAATGTTTTGTTTTAATGTTTTATGTTTATGTTTAATTATTTTTATCCTATATGCTATTTTATGTTATACATGTATCTTTGTTTTAATTTCTTGAAGCACATTGAGTTCACGCTTGTCGTCTGAAATGTGCTATATAAATAAATTTGACTTGACTATTTAAAAAACATGCTATAGACACAGAGAATATTCAATCAAATTCTGAACAGTAAAAAATAACATTATTTCAGAAAAAATCAAGAATTAATACTTTGTTCTCTAATTATGATCTCTGCTGTATTTCTACCCATACATTTTCTTTGGCTGCTTCTATGTTTATTTTTATTCACAGTATTCAGCATTTCTTAGTTTGAAAAGTATGGAAACAAAACTAGTGAAAACCTCAAATATAGCTGTTGTGGTCCAGCCAAAAAGAATGAGATGGAAAGATCTGATGCAGGACGATTAAAAAAAAGTTTCTGAGTATTTCTGAGAAAATTCTTAATAGGTTCCTTGGTGAAGAAAGAATGCAGTACAAAAGCTGTGGATGTCTGAACCTCAACTTGTCTCGTCTAGTCCATGGACCTGTACACAAGAATACAGTGAATGAAGAAAAAGACTCTCTTTCAATAAATGGCTCAGGCATACAGAACAAACTAAGGTTGAACCGCCTCATATTGGTAGCTGTGTTAAATGTTGTCCACTGTGTAGTGATTGATTGAAAGATTATTTGATCACAAGTTGTGTTGTTTAATGGAAATATTTGCTTTGTTGCATGTGTTAAACCAGGTGTTTGTCATTTTGTCCAGGAACTTTCAGTTCAGGTCTGTGTGAAGTGTTTTAGAAAATACTTCTGAGTGGACCAATGTGATCAAGTGAATAAGGACAAACTCTTAATGATTCTGAAGTAATGAGTTTGTCTGTTTGGTAAGAAGACTATAAACAGGACAGCAGTCTTTCAGCAGTGTTTCATTTGATTGTGAATAATCAGCTAAGATCTTCTATATATCAACATGTTAAACGCAGAAATGCACAAAATATAAAGAAAATGTTCCATTATTAAGTTGAATGTGTTTGAACAGTTTTGAAAACAGTGTGTTAGCATTTGTGTGCTGTAAATTGTGTTCTGCAGAGTTCATGGGTTTTGGCAAATGTGACTTCAGGTCTTTTTAGAGGAAAGAGTGATAAAGTCAGTAAACACTGCCATCTGCTGCCAGACGTGGTCAATCAAATAGCCCAGCAGAGGAGAGCTCAGGCCTGCCTGTCCTTTAACCAGTGTACCGAGGTCAAACCCTCACACTGCTCCAGTGTCCAGAAGCTAGAGCCTCTACAGGCTGGACATCTGCTGTCAGCTGAGCCTGGCTTACAGACACATCTCACCTCAGTGTTGTGAACTAATTCTCGCAGGTCTCTGCTGATCGTGGTGGTGCCTGCTGCCGTGGTCCTGCGTGCTTCCTGCTGCTATCATCACTATTACTCATACATACTATCACTGGTCTGATAAATTATTACATTTGTAGCCATATTATCAGTAATATATCTCATTGTATCACAGCTGTATTACCACAACTCATCATTGATCATATTTACCACCGTAATTATTATCATTGTCATATTCTATCACCTTAGCTGTGCTTGTTTGTACTATTTGACTATATTAACTGCCATAACATTTAAGTCATATGGTGTCACATGGTTACTGAAAGTGTGTCTGTCTCTGTCTTTGTGTCTGTCTTTATCTCTCTCTGTCCATCTGTCCATCTTTTCTCTCTTTCTCTCTCCTTTTCTTCCTCCCCAACAGGTGTAGACAGATGTCCGTCAAAAGACATCCCCAAAGCCCTCTCCTAAGGAAATACTTACAGTGATGAACACTGCAGCCTCTTGGGGGCACTAGAAGATCTTTAAACAGGTCTGGGGCTCTGTTACTGTGTACTGCGAGATCTCTGAGCCTTGTGTAGAGCAAGATAAATACAATACAAACATTCTGCAGTAGGATGGTCAATCATTTCTGTCCAGAGTGAGAGAAGAATCCCCCTGAGCTGAGCTTATGTCAGTGGAGCATGCAAACTGTGTAAAGCTGATTCTACTCTGGAGTCTCCGACAGAGCTCACTGTCCTCTAGGATGAGTGACTACAGTCTGCACCATATCTGTGGTATGTACACTGGCAGGATTCCTACAGCCTGTCGGGCCAACGCCCTCTCTCTGTATGTGTCTCTGCAGCTGCCTGTTTGTACTTGAGCTATGTTTAGGACTCTTGCAGGTTGGACGATGAAGGAGTCCCAGAGGTGTGTAGATCTGTGGCAGAAGCAGAATAAGCAGCTGCTCAGGGCCCTGCAGTAACCACAGACCCCCTGAACAGTCAGATTATGTAGCGTTTGATTAGTTTATTACTCTTTCTATATTTGTAGAGAAACTGAACATATTTATTTTAGTTATGGTTATCAGTTTTTGCTCCTGATAAACACCCACAGACATAGTTGCCCTTTATTTGTACTAGATAATTTTATCAGTGCATGTTTGACCCCCCCCCCCCCCTCTTTTACAAACAAGCTCAACTAAGACCAAAACACTGGATTTTTACTGCTACATTTACAAATACTTCCACACTCTTGCAATGGTGGTTCAACGCGCCCTCGTTCACTTCCCCTCAGCTCTTGCCCTCGTTCACTTCCCTACCACCATTTTAAGGGCCGTTCCAATAGACTGAAAAACTGAGGGTAACTTGGTGAGATGGACCCTCGGAGGGCTGAGTGATCGAGTGAACAATGATGGTCACTCCAGAGGTGGATTTCACCCACAATACATTGCAGTTGGTGGAAGGGAATACATCCATGGGTAGGTGTGAGTAATGGTCGCAAAACTCTGTGATTGCTCTCCACTAAAGAAGAACAATGTGCATAAATAAAGAAACTTTTTATTAAAAAACTTCACTGTCTGACACGCTTTTCAGTTTCAGTTTTCTATAAATAACATCTGATTATAAGTCTGTATTCTTACACGTGTGGGCTGTTCACCTGTTTATCAGATCGTTTCTGAAGAAAACCTCATTGATAGCTTCCTATTTTACTGAAAAATGACAGGTTGCGGTAGATATTTAGTCAACTTATTCTAGTTTATACATCTACAGTATACTTGACTTGTGTGGTTTCTTCTCAACAGTATCTGTAAACCCATGGAATAAATGTTATTTTGCAATATATCACAGCAATAACAATGATGATAATCATAATATAGTTTACAAACAGAAGTTTTTGAATCAAAGAAGGATGCAGCTGTTTACAAAGTGCAGACGTCTTACAATCATATTATCTCATTAAAATGAGTCTGAAGATATTTCTGATTATAAGTAAGAAGCAGTACAGTGCTAAACCTACAACCGTCGATCGATTCATGATAGTTTGGGCTGAAGTGAACGAGGGCAGGTGCGTTCCTTTTCATCCCCCACTCCTCCACCATTTCCCTCAGTTCTCCAAGTGGCCTCTGTGTGACGTGTGCAGCTATGTAATACCAAGGGCTGGGGGGAGGTGAACAACTAATGAAACGCAACTTTTGTGTCAGAACGGATAACATCATGTTCTAAACGTATGGCTAAAGTCAAAGTGATCAGCTGTTAATATTGTAGATTGAAACATAAATATTTGCCCTGTATCTTTTGCTACTGAGAAACAGCTGATTGAATTGATGTAGATGGATCACTCACAGTTTACCAGAGAAGATATCAGGTGTGATGTGGAGGAGAACATGTTATTGATTAGAAGAGGACTTTATTTTCTTTTTTTATTCTTCTGTGGCTTTTTCTGTTTCAATGTTACTTATTTTTTTACAGAACACAGTAAATGGTGGCAGCCGTATTGCATACCATCATATAAGTATATAAACACAAGTCATATTTTAAAAAAACTGAAGCAAATAAAGAGTATATGATATTTATTATGTAATCATTTTAAACAAAAAGGTTATGACATAGATGACTATTGACATACAAATAATGCTATCTGTCATATTTTTTTCCTAAGTCAGCTCTTCATGAGGCTGGCCTCCTTAAATTACCTCCATCCTCAGCTGAACAGCTCATGTGATCCTACCCCTGTAGTATAATGGCCTGTGTCAAGAGTGTGAATTATTTTGTCCAAGTCACAAGACAGAGTGACTGAGAATTGGTTGACAGTGTAACACATTGTATATACTTTATAATGTTCTTCAATAAAGTGATTTGTTTGGGAAAGCAGCCTTCTGAGCACCTTTGGAGAGTCGTATTCGCAAACGCCACAAAGAAAAGGTCTATTTTCATTCCAGCTCAAAAATTCACTGTGTCGGCCACCATATCAATAATCTGTGATATTTTGAAATGTATTCTCTTAACTTGAAATTCTACCACTCCTCCCACCTTCGCTCACTGGCTCAGCGAGACATTATTCAAATGGAAAGACTGCGCCTGCACAAACCCAACCGACAGAACAGATTGGAGAGAATCTGGGGCCCCTTCCTGGCCCAGTGTCAGGTGAGACACCTGACTCAACCTTTCACATGCTACCTGCTTTACGTTAACAAATGCAACTATGGTTTTTCTGTAAGTCTACCTATAAAAATATCACAACTGTCTGGCAGCCCCCTTTCTTTTTGTTTTTTCCCTCTTCTTTTCCTCTGTTTTCTTTTATGTTTGACTGTTTCTCTACTGTGGTATGTTCTGTACAGTTTTGTAGATTTAAAAACTGTAAATAAAGTAGTACAAAGATGTGGAGTGCAGTGAAAAGAAACATATTTCCCTTGGAAATGTAGTGGATCAGAAGTAGAAAGTGCCATCAAAAGAAAAAGTACAGGTCTTGAGTGAATGCACTTATTCCACCAGTGGGTAATAATATTTAATAATAATAATATTTAAAAGAGTTTTCAGTCCTGCAGGCAGCCGTGTGTTGCGTGCCTGTAGCTGAGCTTGTGTGGATGTGGTCAGTGTGCAGTCTGACACTAGGCGGGACAGGTCTGCTCTGTGTCCCCAGAGTCAGGACTTAACATGGGACAGGTCTGCTCTGTGTCCCCAGAGTCAGGACTAAACAGGGGACAGGTCTGCTCTGTGTCCCCAGAGTCAGGACTAAACATGGGACAGGTCTGCTCTGTGTCCCCAGAGTCAGGACTAAACATGGGACAGGTCTGCTCTGTGTCCCCAGAGTCAGGACTAAACATGGGACAGGTCTGCTCTGTGTCCCCAGAGTCAGGACTAAACATGGGACAGGTCTGCTCTGTGTCCCCAGAGTCAGGACTAAACATGGGACAAGTCTGCTCTGTGTCCCCAGAGTCAGGACTAAACATGGGACAGGTCTGCTCTGTGTCCCCAGAGTCAGGACTTAACATGGGACAGGTCTGCTCTATGTCCCCAGAGTCAGGACTAAACATGGGACAGGTCTGCTCTGTGTCCCCAGAGTCAGGACTAAAAATGGGACGAGTCTACTCTGTGTCCCCAGAGTCAGGACTAAACATGGGACAGGTCTGCTCTGTGTCCCCAGAGTCAGGACAAAACATGGGACAGGTCTGCTCTGTGTCCCCAGAGTCAGGACTAAACATGGGACAGGTCTGCTCTGTGTCCCCAGAGTCAGGACTAAACATGGGACAGGTCTGCTCTGTGTCCCCAGAGTCAGAACTAAACATGGGACAGGTCTGCTCTGTGTCCCCAGAGTCAGGACTAAACATGGGACAGGTCTGCTCTGTGTCCCCAGAGTCAGGACTAAACATGGGACAGGTCTGCTCTGTGTCCCCAGAGTCAGAACTAAACATGGGACAGGTCTGCTCTGTGTCCCCAGAGTCAGGACTAAACATGGGACAGGTCTGCTCTGTGTCCCCAGAGTCAGGACTAAACATGGGACAGGTCTGCTCTGTGTCCCCAGAGTCAGGACTAAACATGGGACAGGTCTGCTCTGTGTCCCCAGAGTCAGGACTAAACCTGGCGAGGCAGCGTTCAGTTTCTATGCTCCACAAATCTGGAACAATCTTCCAGAAAACTGCAGATCTGCTGCAACTTTTAGATCTTTTGAATCAAGACTGAAGATTTTTCTATTTGCAACTGCTTTTTAGTAAACTGCACTGTAACTTCTGTAACTGTAACAATCTTTTATGTTTTAAAAATGACCTTTTATGCGTTTTAAATATTTTATATGTTTTAATCGACCTTTTATATGTTACAAATGTATATGTCTTATGTGTTATTTCTCCCAACGCTTTTAATGTTTTATGTGAAGCACTTTGAATTGCCTTGTTGTTGAATTGTGCTCAAACTTGCCTTGCCTTGCTTTGACAGGTAACACATTCCTCCTCCACAGCAGCTCCCTCTGATCCACAGGAAATATCAATGATCTGCCATGTGTCATACATGGATCAATCAGCGTCTGGGGTCATACTGTGTCGTCTAAAACAATGAAGTCTGACCTAGATAAGTGGAAATAAAGAACTCAAGCTCGATTTTGTTTTTGTTTTTTCTGGCTGCTGCCTGCTCCACCCTCCTGTCCTTGAGAGCCCATAACACAGCGATGACTCACTTCCTGTTTGTTGAAATCGGTCTTTCACTGAGTCTCAGATCCTCATATGGTCACATGTTGAAGGCACAGAGATCACAAAGGAGACATATTACAAACACTCACCTACTTGAACCCAGTGGAAAAACACTAGCTGTGGAATGTGAGGCAGCTTCATCTCTCCTCAGCCCTTATACATGTAAACATTTTCTTTACTGATTATAATGTCATCTTACGGTGGCCTAAAGCTTAGAGGAGCCAGCTTGTTCAATCCCTTGAACCGGCAGGAGAAATCTGGGTGGTGGTGGAAAGTGAAAAGCAGCCTCCTCATTAGCACCACTGAGGTGCCCTTGAGCAAGACCCAGCAGCTGCAGAGGAGCTGCTCAGACCGGTACTGCACAGCTTCCAGGTGTGAATGTACAGCACGTCGATCGGGGCGTTACTGAAAACAGGAACATTTTGCTCTCAATGTACAGGTTCAAAAAGATGAACATGCACCGGACAGTTACCAATACAAATCCATATCTAATGTCCCTCTCAAATCAAAGTCCATGCTACAGCATACATATGTGCTCTGTGAATCACATCCTGTGTTCTCCTGTGAGAATAAAACAGAAAGCAAAATGGGTAACTTATGTTTCGGTTTCAAGATGATGTCCAAAAAAAATCTCCTTCTTATATAACTAACAAACACAAACAGGAGCAGTACACTGGCAACATATAGACTCATCTGCAACACATTAAACAGGAACATTTTCATTTGCATTAGTCTCAAATTGTTTTCCTGTCACATTTATTGTTTTATTATTAGCTTGTCAGTCATTTGTCAGCATTTGTTTGTTTATCAGGTCAGTCAGTGTGTTATCATGAGAAACGTGGCTTCTGGAAACAGATGTTGCTGTCCTCTGAACTCAGCAAACCACAACTTTTTGGTGAACCGACCCTTTAAGGTGCCAATGAGCGTGTTGTGCTAGCAGCCTGTAAAGATAGTTGTTCAAAAAAGCAATGTGCGTTTTAGCAGTGGGAGTGTGAAATCTTTAGTGCTGTTCCCTCGACCCAAACACAAGCTAGAGAGTGTCTCCTCCTCTCTCGTGACCAGGTCAATCATAAGCCCGATCACAGCTCATGTGCACACTGAGCATGTGTGTGTGTGTGTGTGTGTGTATGTGTGTGTGTGTGTGTGTGTGTGTGTGTGTGTGTTATAGATACTGGTAGATTTCCATACAGCTGATAGGAGAATACCTGAAGGCTATACAGTACATTTCCAATACCTGTTAGTCTAGATATTTACAACCACTGTTTCATCAGCCGTCCATGTCACAATGTACCTCTTCAGGACATTTTAGTTGACAAAGCAATATTGATTACATTATTTAAAAAGATTTAAAGATGACTCTATATGTAGTCCAGATGGAACATACATTTCTAATTTGGTGCCTTCATGGCAGAGAAAAAGCAGAAAGTGACTTTATGGGGCTTGTGGATTGAAAACAACAACTCCCATAATGCACCACAATGCACAGTTCTGAGGCAACTCCCACTGGTACAAAAAAAACAAACTCCCACCGGTCTATAAATTCACCCATCAGCCCAGGTAATGCTGGAACACAGTGTACATAAATTTCAATTCAATTCAATTGGTCCAAAATGCTGCAGCTCGTGTACTAACTAAAACAAATCGAAGAGAACATATTTCTCCTGTGTTAGCCTCTTTGCACTGGCTACCTGTAAAATCTAGAATAGAATTTAAAATCCTTCTCCTTACCTACAAAGCTCTTATTGGTCAGGCTCCGTCGTATCTTAAAGAGCTCATAGTACCGTAATACACGACTAGATCGCTGCGCTCTGAGAATGCAGAGCTACTCGTCGTTCCTAGAGTCTCCAAAAGTAGAATGGGAGGCAGAGCCTTCAGCTACCAAGCTCCTCTCCTGTGGAACCAACTCCCAAGTGTTATTCGGGAGGCAGAGACTGTCCCCATATTTAAGAGTAAACTTAAAACTTTCCTTTTTGATAAAGCTTACAGCTAGGGCTTACAATACCTTAGCTATGTTGTTATTGGCATTCAATTTCTCTTAGAGCCTGCATGTACGGGGCCTAAGCTGATTTAGTTCTGTTTATGTTAGAGTTTTTATCCAATCATTATTCAGCTATCATGTGTTGCCAGGGTCCCAAATCTGCCCTTACGCCTTCAGAAGCAAGAGTGCAGGCGCATGGCAGCTTAAAGTCAATGATAACGGACCTGTGGCATTAACCAATCAGCGTCAAGTTGGGTTCACTGGCGCCTGCTAGCAGGCCTACAGCGTCATCGCGTGCACGTCTTTTGATTGGATACGCGATAGAGAGAGGCAGAGCTATGCCGAGCTATGCAAAGCAGACCTGAGCACAAATGTCAATGTGATAAACGGGAAATAAGGACATTTCTAATTTGTGTAGCGTGACAAGTTGTTTTACTTTATTTAACCCACAATGGCTGAAGGAGGCGAAGATAACGAGTTGATTGCAGATTTAATTACAACGCCATTCTCTAGAAAAACTTTTCAAGATAAGCTAGACACTGTAAAGAGAGGCCGTCCGACCCCGACGCTAGCTAGCCTGACTCAGCATTATTCAAACACACTTGATCTGAGTGAGTACAAAGCACTTTATGTTTTATTAGATTTGTATGCCTTTTCCACATTTTATTTAGTAATGTTAAATAAATATTAAAAACCTAAGTTGGCAAATATTCTGTAAATTGTTTATTTTTCAATGAGCAGTGTCTGTGTGTGCGTCAAACATGTTTCTATGACACTGCGCGTTTGTGTGTGATGATGCGCTGTTTGGTGAACACACTTGTTAAAGCTCATCACTATAGTGTTGATGGACTTAATACAACTTTGTATTTTACCATAAAAGCCTTTTATTTATTTCTGAAATGATGCCTTTGTGTGATATATAATGGCGCGTGAGCCCGTGGTGGAATACATGGAGCAAATGAACGTGACAGTACAGCTTACAGTTGAGTTATTTTTGTATTTTAGTTGGGGACTTTTGCAGCTTTCTTTATTTTGCTGAGTTAATATTATTGTCTTCTCCTTCTTTCCCCATCCTTTTCTTTCTCACCAACCGGTGCAGACAGATGGCCGTCCTCCACAGCTGGGTCTGTCTGACGTTCCTGCCTGCTATAAGGAAGGTTTTCGTTGCCACCGTACTCTATGGGGGAATTGTTGGGTCTATGTAAATCATAAATAAGTCATAGAGTGTGGGTTTACCTACTCTGTAAAGTGTCCTGATTCGACACTATAAATAAAATTGAATTGAATTGAATTGTGTTTACAGTGCCAAATCATAACAAAAATGTTCTCAAGACACTTTACATATAGAGTAGGTAAAAACCACACTCTATGACTTATTTATTAGAGATGAGTAATATACGAGTAATACGCGTCAATATCCGTGCTCAGGTTGAATGAGAATCCTCATTAGTGGACTATGTCTGCATCTGTGATATGTTTGTCACAACGGCGCTCCGCTGCTGTGTCCCCCTCCGCTACACACAGACACAAACACACACACCTAACTTTTAAGTATCTTCAGCTTCAGGTTTGTTTTAACTTCGGTTTTTACTCACTTATTATCAGCAGAGTTCTGTAAACGTGGGTTCGTTCAGACGTGCTGCTTGGGAGAAAGGGACTCACGTTGCGTCTCTGCCTGTCAGAGATTTGTTTGCTTTTTCTTTTTTTAGTGTCTGACCCATTCCTGCTGTATTCCATAAAAGATAAAGGAAATAGTTAAATTAATATTACAAATCAATTAAGCTGCACACACACTCCGTCGTTTCAGTTTTTTTAAACCGTCAGCTTTTCTCTCTCTCTCTCTTTCTCTCTCTCTCTCTCTCTCACACACACACACACACACACACACATACTCTTTCTCTCTCTCTTTCGCTCTCTCTCTCTCTCTCTTACTTACAAAAGCAGACTCACACATAAAAAAGAACCAAAAAAAATTAAAGATCACTCTGATCATAAAAAAAAATGTAAGTTTTAAAAAAGAAAGTTATATTGAGTATGAGCTGGGATCAGCTCCAGCCCCCTCACGACCCCGATAGGGACAAGCGGTTGAAGGTGGATGGATGGATGGATGGATGTTGAGTATGAAAGCTCTTGTTCATTACATTCATGTGTTGTATTCATTGTTTGCTGTCGTGATCAAAACCATTGATCTGAAGCTCAATGCTGATGCTGTCCTCGAAAAAGTTTTCTAATCAGCAACAAATAGAACTATTTCTGATCAACCATATCAATTACATGCTTAAAATAACATACTGGTTAAAGCCCTGGCCATTTCAATACAACTCCACCCACATCCGGGTTAAACCCCACCCACTCCAAGTACGGATATGGATAATTAGCCTGTGAATGTTCTCATTTGTCCAGGTCATCATTATCCCCAAAGCAATTTCAGTCAAAAGCAACTGGACTTGGTTATTTGTCTAAGAAGACGTTTTACCTCATCCAAGAGGCGTCATCAGTTCATGTACGCATCTGATCAGGCTGGGACTGGTCCAAATAACTGGTGTGGAGATCCAGGTATTTAACCTTTGTGCTCCAAGTGCCAACCACAGTCGTTGGAGTGACGGTCGTTGGTGGGAAGTAGGTTTGGACTTCGTTAGTGCTCTATTGAGTCTTAACGACAGTCGCTGGAGTCACAGGAGGCCATTTGTGAACAGTTGTTCTTTGAGGTTAGATTGTTGAATCTCCTGGGAAGGGATGAAAGGGCAGCATTGTAAATTGGAGATAAGTGATGTCTCAGACCTCCTCCTCTTTTTAGCGATGGTTTCTCTACTTTAACATAGATGGCTTCTTTTACTCCCTCTTTCAAACCATCTGTCCTCTCTGTCCAGGATGTGGACATTGTTGTCATCAGAGGAGTGGGCTTTCTCCTTGAGATGTAAGTGGACAGCAGAGTCCAGGCCAGAGGAGTTAGCTCTCCTGTGTTGGGCCATGCGTTATGCAGTGGTTATTTTGTTTCTCCAATGTTACAGTGTTTGAAATACACAGGGATGCAGTGTTTGTTGAAGATCCTCCTGAGTTTCTCTGATACCCCAGCCACATACGGAATGATTATGTTGTGTCTCTTGTTTTCATTTTCTTTCTCAACCCCTATGGTTTTCTTTCTGGAAGCAGCTGCCGTTTTCACAAAGGTCCAGCTGGGGTAACCACAAGTTGTGAGGGCGCCTCTCAGGTGCTTGCGTTCTTCCCCTTGGGCCTGTGAGCTGGTGGGTATGTTATCAGCTCTGTGTTGCGGTGTTCTGATAACGCCAAGCTTGTGTTCCAGGGCGTGGTGTGAGTCAAACAGTAGATATCGATCTGTGTGAGTGGGTATTCTGTATACCCCAATGTGGAGGCTCCTGTCATTCTCCATATGGACATCACAGTCTAAGAAAGGCAAACTATTGTACTTGACTTCTTCTCTGGTGAACTTGATGTGTATGTCCACAGGGTTTATATGTTCGGTAAAAGTTTGCACCTCTTTGGATTAGATTTTGACCCATGTGTCTCCCACATATCTGATCCAATGGCTCGAGGTTATTCCTTTGAAGGATTTCAAAGCCTTGTCCTCTACCTCCTCCATGTATAGATTTGCCACAATAGGGGATACTGGTGAACCCATGGCACAGCCGTGTTTTTGTCTGTAAAAACTGCAGTTAAACTGGAAATATGTGGTGTTCAGGCACAAACCCAAAAGTTGGCCAACCTGGTCTGCTTTGAGATTTGTTTGGTTGTGTAAGGAGTTGCCCTGTGTGAGCCGCTCTCTTACTGTGGCCGGAGCCTCCATAGTTGGAATACAGGTGAACAAGGAAGTCACGTTGTAGGATACCATGGTTTTATCTGGATCCATTTTTAAGTCTCGCACTTTGTTCACAGTCTATGGAGTTTTGGAAGTGGTGTGGGGTGTTGCCCACCAGTGGTGCCAGGATATTGGCAACGTTGTAAGTTTATGGATTTTTGGGTGTCCATATAAGCGGGGTGTGTGTGTGTTATACTTTACCTCCATGAGTATTGTAGGCTAACACAAGTACTATGCAAAGACACCTGCAGCTCCACCACAGCTCTCTGCTAAAATCAACGCACCCCCTAAAGAAAATACTGACATTTTAAAAGTGTTAAAATCTTTCCCCGTCTCCTCTTGTTCTTGTGGACTATCATGTATCTGAGGGTCTCGTCACACCCCTTATTCTGAATGTATGGTATTTTTTCAATATTGTACTGTCATGACAGTGATGGTGCTGTCTGTTTACCTTCTGATGGAGAACATCACTGCCTGGTGCAGAAACAGCAGCAAACAGAACCACAAGGCCCTGCAGAGAGTGGTTCGTCCTGCTGAACATACAATAGGTGGCTCTCTACCCTGTCTAAAGGATATTTACACCAGGCACTGCACGGATAAGGCTTAGAGAAGCATTAAAATCCTAACCACTCCAGGAGGGACTGGATCCACCAGGCCAGCACTGACAGGCTCAGGAGGAGCTGCTACCCTCAGGACTGTGTGCATATTGAGTTTGGCCAAAAGATAATGCAGTTGGTTCTGCAGGGTCGAAGCACAGGCTACATTTGCTGGATTGCTTTGACACAGGATCATGTACACATTTTGAGTTGACGGATTTATATTCATGTGGAATGTATAAACACCCATTGCCTCTGGTACAATGAGATTTTTAAAATAAAGTTTTATATACTTTTTCACCGTTGGAGGGCCACATAGCCATACATAGAGAAAAAATAGAGCAATGTCAAAGGACTGCGGGTGCGGCTCCCGTGAGCAGCTTCAGTTGCTTACAATGAAGTTTTGGTTGATCCAGACGTCTGTCCGTGCTCTTCTAACGTTCTACATGGCACAGTTGGAAAAATGCACTTCAATAACTAATTACATTGTGATGACAGTTGCGTGGTTGTTTACTTGTTTCCAGGCCAATGCCACAAAAATCCCCCCCTGCCCCCAACTTTGATTGTTGCATATCAATTCTGAATATATAGTCTCATGCAGTTTAACCTGGTCTCAGGAGGAACAGGTAGTCATCAAAATCTAAAAAAAAAAACATCCTCCACAAAAAGCCGTCTAAGGCTTTGCAGACTTTCTATCAAATGAATAACTACCATTTTATTTTGTCAAAAAGCCTTTATTGAAACTACAAACACACACAAAAAAATTACAAGAAAATTAACTTTATACATTCATATATATATATTTGATATATTTACTGCTTTAGACTGCATCTGAGGCAGGACTGTGTTTTTCCAATCACAATGGTGCAGGTAAACAAGCATCAATGCGAACCTCTGTTAAGGTTCCCTATCAAGAACTCAGCACTGCAACTGCACTGCATATCCCAGCAGGAAATAATGAGGATTCATAAGATATCTGAAAAGGAAAACCTTTGGCATTAGCACTGACTGTCAGAGAACGTATTGCCAAGAATGATTGCCAGCTGTTCTGCATCCACCTTCCTACAAAAAAAAACACTAACAGGACAGTATGAAAAGCTCACTTTCCCTTCTTCACGTCAGATCACTGAAACTAAGTGAAAATGACAATCAACAAACAGAAGATTCTAAGACCTTGTGGATAATCATGTTTGTCTATTTCTATGAAGAGTGAACATGAAGGTCACCAGAAGGCTGGTCGGTAGTTTTTGATTTTGTTCAGGGTTGTTGGAATTTCTTAATGCAACTTCTTCATATTGCAAAAAAAGACAGGGGCATGGTAACACTTCCACTGCCACAGTCGGAATCTGACCTGTAAAGAAATGTAATACGCCTTTTCTTTCTGAGCAGTAAGAGCTGTAGTTATTTGTAGACAATTTCACATTCAAAAGGAGAACAAAATACAAAAATACAGATGTTCAACAAAAGATCTGGATATAAATGAAAAAAAAAAAAATCAAAACTTGTTTATAGACATGATACAATTTAATATATACATACATACATAAATACATACATGTCACATGAAACTCAGCAGCAGAAGTGCTTTGCTTTAGTGTGAAACCATCAAACAACACTGGTCTCAAGGCTTTGTACTGGCAGAGGGGGTGGGGCGGGAAAGGGGTGGGACAGGACAGGACAGGGGTGGGACAGGATAGGGGCGGGGCGGGGCGGGGCAGGACAGGGCACAAAAGTGAATTCAGACTCTTGTTATTTATGTCACCAGCCTGAGACATTGTTTTGGGTGGACTATGGGTCGGCTACACTTGCATCACGTCAGGGTTGGACATGTTTGGTAGCATGTTAGGGGGCACTTTAAGAGGGTTTTAAAAAAAGGGACCCTGCAGAATCTTGTAAACAAAGGTATGTTATTCAGTGTTTCTCAACACAACACATTGTATGTCCTTAAAGCCTGATGCATGACGGACATTTTGGAGCTTGCATTGTTTTACACAAGCAATCTTAATTCCAATCTATTAATTTTCAACTGTCAAATCAGTGTGAAACCAGTAGCAGGACTCTTTCCGGGCCTGCGGTAGAAACAAAATGGTGACTAGTGCTACTGGTGGTGAAAACTTCACAAGGTCTAGTCACACAAAGATTTAGAATGGAAACACTCTGCACCAAATTCAGTTCATTGCACTAGCAATGTTGCAATCAGTGGACCACAACTATGTAAAGTTGTGCTGAGCTTTGCAAATTTGAACTGTCGACCAACTACAAACTGTTATTTGGTTGACCATTGAGTAACTGTACATGTCTGAAATTACAGTCATAAAGTAATTCAACTGAACGAAGACATCCTTAATCAGTGTTGTATGGTGCTTCTCTGCTAAACCAAGCAAATAGTTGGTGAAGGTATCCCCAGACCGATGCAGGATTTTTGAGGCCAATACATATTCAAGAGTTTAAGATCCAATAATGGTAAATAAGTTCCCTTAAATTAGTTTTTCCAATAATTGCGACCAGGAAATGCACTGTGCAGAATATTTTGAAGCTGAAAAAATTCATCTCTGGTGGATCGACTATAAAATGGTGACACGGTTTAGAAAATATCTTTGGCTTCTTTGTACTTCTATGATGCATCACACTGGCACAGTTCAGTAGCTACAGTAGCTTGATCGCTAGCTTCTGGTGCAGCTAATAACGGATAATTCTTTCTCTGCTGTTCAGTTCCTGGTGTGACTGAACAGTTGAAATGAAATACAGTTAAGTTACATACTGTGTTGGATTATACTGTATAACAGCTGATACATCTGGCAAATGTTCTTTGTATTAGAAATGAAAACTATTGCTTATGCATATCAATAAAGTCTGGATTTCAGTGTGGAGTAAATACTGTTTCAGAGAAATGCTTTTTTTAAGCCATGAAAATATGTAGAGATACTATACGTTTATATTATCAGCAGTTCACAGATCTGAGTATAAGCCTACAAAACCCTGCATCCTTAAAACACGTCTCTTCCCTTTAGCTCACCCATTTGCAAACAGAAAACACGACATTAAGAGCAAGCACCGCTGCAAAGCTTCTCACATTAAGTGCAACAGCCATTTCAAGTCAGAAGAAAAGATGAAGGGTTTACTGAACCTGGAGAGCTGGAGCCAGCTGGAAGAGGAGCGGAACACTTGTATACCACACTGATATGATGGAGGGGACAGGAGGCCCCCTGAAATAACATGACCTCCCACATAGGGATGATGCACCGGCCCCAGCACACTCATTTACTATATACTTACAAAAATAAATATGTACAAAACAACACAATATCCTACTGTGAGTGCGTGCGTGCGTGCGTGCGTGCGTGTGTGTGTGTGTGTGTGTGTGTGGGGGGGGGGGGGTTAGAATGTAACTCTTTTCCTCCTATCCTGATTGTTTGTTTGTCCAACAAAGTTCTATGTAAAATTGTTTATTTTCCAGAAAATAATTGATTGGTTTCCCAGCATGATGCTGGTGGAGTTGGGTCAGCTGGTGCTGTGGTGGTGTGTGTGTGTGTGGAGGGGGGGTTAGATGACTTTGTATGTCAGGTAGTCGCGAAGTGGCGTAGGAATGGCAAGGGCCTCCACTTGCTGGGTGGTTATCACCCGACGGAGAGACATCCTACACATGTGCTGCAGACTGGGGACGCTACGAGGACACTCCCAGAAGTGCACACTACCATCACGAGTCCTTCAACAAAAAACAAGAAAGAGGATAAATCAAACAGGAGGAGGTGGGATAACTCAACTAATCACTAAACTGCACTGATGCATTAGAACCACAGTGACCAAAACTAAAAATCTCAAGCTGAAACAAAACATTGAGAACTGGTTTTCTTGGGGCCCCTATCATAAGGTCAGCAAGGTGTGACTGAGGGATCAACATGATCAGTGTGTACATGTGCTATTGCCTTACCCAGCAGCAAGGACACTTCCTTCAGCGGAGAAGGCACAGCAGAGGCCATTAGAGAGAGAGGCGATGGCCTGAGGAGCTCGTTCCTCTATGCTCCAGAACCGAACCAGCCTAAGCAGAGACAGAAAAAACACAAGCACACTCTGCTATCACAATCCAGACTGCCAGCAGGGAACGGGCCTACCTTTGCATTGCTACTGTTAAAGTAAACAGGATTGAGTGAAACATGTCCTGTTGGTGATTTTCAAACCAACTTCTTGTCAGTGTTTAACACTGCAAACCTAGACTACTGCAGCAACCAAAGGCCCTCACACACCAGGACTACCGTTAGCTGTCGGCGAGCATATGTCGCACTAGTTTTTTGGGGCATGTCCCGCTGTTTGGACTAGTCAGCCTTTGCCAGCGGCTTTTCAGCTGAGGTGAGAAAAAATAAAACGCTAAGAGGCTGTGAAGGGGAACACAAACTTGTATCTGGTAAGATTAAGTTTTTACCCATTGAGCTCTTCAGCAGAAACGCTTCCTGATTGATTGTGTTATCGTTCAACATCAGGTTGTGTTTTAATGTGCTAGTTGGCTAACTGGCCTTTTGAATGACAAATACCAACTAGTGCCAGCTGCTGGTATGGAGTTATTTTCTGTGACTCAGGCGCAGATCAGAAGCCGGCTGTAGTCGTTACAGTGTGTTCAAGTGCAGCTTTGAAGCCCAGACGCAGGGGACACAAAAGTCGGCTTTCATGGCCACTAGTTCTTTGATGTCTGTTTGGTGGGTTTAGTTTGTTTTCATATATCAGTGCCCATGTTCATTATATATATATATAAAAAAAACAAAACGTATTTGTAAAGTGCTAAATGCATTAACAATATTCACCTGGACGCCAGAAGCTACAACTAAACTGAAAATGCCATAACTTAGTTTGGAAGCATTAGAAGAGATTTTCTAGGATTCTTAGCTTAAATTCCATGACAATTTGGCAAGCAGTTATCAATATACCCCTCTATGAGCAAAAACTCATAATTTTCTAGTAATCTGCATCTGTTTACTTTTACTTGTATTTTCTAATTTTGCAGTACCAACAATAAATGCATTATACTGTTTTCCCTGAAATACTTGGAGCCTTCAGTGAGAGGGCTGGATTGGTCTGCTTTTTTCCCCCACAAGCACCATTTTGTGGGCTTCCTCCTGCCTCTTCTCTCAACATACTTTCTGCCAACAATTCAGCACCGATTCAGCCAGCATTCAGTGATTAATAGCTACCTTGTGACAGGCATGTGACTGGTCCAAACAGAGCAGCATACAGTAGCTCTGTGCTCTCAAGTCCCATCAAGACTCATGACTCACTGCAAGGTTTAAAAACAACCTGCAGAAAACAGGGAAGCTTTTCTGCCGCACTGTTTACATATCAGCCCATGTGCACTATTGAGCTTCAGAAAACATGCTCTAGTGTACTGACACGAACTAAAGAGGCACACAGCTGCACATGTGGGGTTGTCAAGGCTCATACGGAAAGCCCTTATGGTTCAGGATTTCAACACTTCTGAAATAGAAATGGAGCAAACGGGGCACTTGTTTACCCACTGCAGAAACAGTTTGAGATATCTGACCTCCTAAAACAGACACTATGAGACACACAGTATCCCACAACAGGAAGGAATAAGAAAAAAAGATCAGGTGTTCCTCTAAAAAGCAAGGAACTCAATTCACAACAACTAAACCGAGTAAAACAAATTAATGTACACTGAGATAGATGTTGATAATAAGAGGCATGTTAAGAAATGACGAAACCAGTTAAGGAATATTACTAAAACTGATGTCATTCAGGGTCGTACCTGTCATCGGTAATACTGGCGATGTGGCGGCCATCAGGGCAGAAGCTCACAGAGCGCACCCACCGGTCATTTGCCCCTCCAGCAAAAATGGGGGACGGAGGAGGGAAGAGATGGCTGGAGAGAGGTGAAAACAACACCAGTGTTAGGGCTGGGGGATCATTTTAGATGATCATTTATCATCTTTCAATGGAATCCTATTGTGACGAAATCATACATTGAGATATCAACATACACAATTACCTCATTGTATGTAATGTCCTAGACTTCAGATTTAATGTCTCTGTTGTTGTTGTTTGGCCCAAATCAACTGAATTTCAATATTATCAGCCATGCTAGTGTGTGTGTTGGGTTTGTTTGTATAATTGTAGGATGTCCAGTCTAACTTGTTTTTGTTATAGAGAATATTCCAACTGTAACGTTGCTCGTGTCTACTGATACGAATAATAGACAATACAATTATAGTCTCCTCAAATGCAATTGTTGGGTCTATGTAAATCATAAATAAGTCAGAGTGTGGTCTTTACCTACTCTGTCAAGTGTCCTGAGATAACTTTTGTTATGATTTGGCACCATCAATCAAATTAAAAATATATAATAACAAGAACATACATACTCATTTTTTTCAGAAAATCTGATAAAAAAAAAAATATTTCAAGTTTATACAGTGAAGATCAAGATTAGAATTTAAATTCTTGTTTTACTCTGAAATAGTTTTTTTTTTTAATTGTTCACAATTTGATAGAATATCAGCTCTGACTATACTTGCAATTTCCCAGCTTGGGATCAACTAAGTATTTCTATTCGATATCACTGCTGTTTGAGCATATTTTTTAAATAACTAAGGCACTTCAACAAAACCCTTTATTTAGTGAAAAAACAGTGATCAAAATGAGAGAACAGTAACCATTGTGTCAGAAGAGAAGATTTCAACAATGTTTTCTTCTCTAGGATTAAAAAATGAACAGGAAGTGTAGAGGCCACAGCTTTGAATGACTTCAGCACATCTGCGCCCACAGGACATCACTAGTTTCTCACTCTGATCTGGTTTGATCTGCGTCCATTCTGACTCAGTCTCTTCCACAGTTCACTAACTGGAATGGGTTTCTTATACATTACTTGGTTTCCAAGAATTTTCCAGAGATTCTCTATGGGGCTTAGATCTGGACTCTGGGCTGGACGTTTCATTGTTTCAATATTCTTAGCTTCAAGGAACTGCTTCACCTGTTTGCAGTAACGGGGCATTGTCTTCATGACTGATTGGAAGACGATTGCAGTGAAGGTATTGCATGTTGCTGAAGGAGGTTCACATTTGCATTCACCTTGCCATGTAGCTGTACAAGAGGCCCAACTCCTGCTGCAGAAAACATCCCCAAACCATGACCCTTCCTCTTCATAATTGAACTGACTTCTTTACACACTTTGGGTTCAGTCTTTCCCCAGTCCTATGCCCAACATAATATTTCCATCAGACCCAAATAAATTGAACCTCCTCTCATCACTGTAGTCACTCTGGACCAGTTCTCCTTTGTCCACACAACATGCTCCTCAGCAAAAGTCCAGTTGTCCTTCAGTCCAAAAAGTCTTAAAAGGTTTGACACTGTGTGCAGAGACAGATCCTTGCCCTGTTCAGAACTGAACTGGAGACCAACTCCAGCGTTGAACTGATTCCCCATTGAGAGTCTTCTCATAATCCTGTCCTCTCGTGCACTTGTGTTACATGGACGACCGGCCTTTTTGAGGGACTTAAATGAATCTGTGTCCTTGTAAAGTTTTAATATTCTTGAAATCACAGACTGAACGTCCAACCTCTCTCTGATGGCTGAGAGGGTCATCCCTTTGGCCTTCATCTGAACAACCTGCTGTCTCAGGGTTTCAGTCTCCTTAGAGCAGCTCACCATCTTACAAAGTAACCAGGAGAGCTGCAGATAAATAGGGTGTGTCCAACAATGAAGTCAATTGTCACCAGGTGCCAGATTAACACCAAAAAGTGTGAGGGATCTGAAAGTGTTCTTATTAATTTTGCTCACTGTTTTTTCCCCCACAAAATAAAGGTTTTTGTTGAAGTGCCTTGGTTATTCAAAAAAATATGCTAGTACAGCAGTGGTGTGGACACAGAGGATATTCTATCAAATAATGAATAACAAAAAATAACAGTATTTAAGAATAAATCCAGAATGTATTAGTTGTTCTCTATTTTGATCTCCACTGTATTTTGCACTAAAATTCTGAATAAATTTATTTGTTTAAATCCACACAGGATTATACAAAAATAGGCTGTACCATGTGGTTAATTCATATAGATTGAGTCCTCTGAATTACCAGAGAACATGCTACATCGTGATATATATTGTTATGAAGATATGAAATGACCTAGAAGAGTTTGGCCATATTATCCAGCCTTAATCAGTATGGTGGTTTATCAGGTAAAAACCGAACTCTGCAGTTTTTAACTGGTGAGGCAATTCAGTACACTGGGGAGTTTTGCAATTACAGCTTTATTTGGTCTAGTATGACCTGTAGTTAATGTTAACTAAGACACGTAGATAATCACTGTGTAGACTTCTTTTAAATTATTGGCACACTACCCTGGCTGTACGGTTAAGAATAATTAGGCATTCGAGGGAAGCAAAACATTCTACATAATGTGTATTATTTTCTTACCCGAGCTCCAGCAAGACGGTGGCCTTGTGATGGTCCCACACGATTACCCGGGTGTCATAAGAGGCGGTGGCCAATAGCGCCCCATCTGGTGAAAACTCACAAGACACCACATCATTGTGGTGCCCCTCCAGCTTCCGGATCAAGGTGTACTTATCCATGTTCCATAGGAACACCTGCAACGTGAAGAGAGGACTGTTATAGCCCATGGAATGATTTGGACAGAGTATAAATGATATATTATAGTTTACACTTATCATTACTATATGCACATAGCATTTTTAAATGAAATTAAGCAACATGAATTACAACAGAATTAAACGGTTATACTCAAGAGTCAATACTTAGTGTCATTGTTTTGCTTTGTAACCTTTAACCAGGCCAAACAAACAAAAGAGCACATGCTACACAAGCAGCAAGGCTATGTCATAATGTATACTACACCTACATGGACAATTGTAATTAACATCTTTTTATAACAGTATTAAACTACAACATGTTAATTTAAATGTAATCATCTCTTAATACATTATTAAATACAATAAATACTTCTATTATTTTAACAAAAAATGTCTACACAAAAAAAGAGAAAATGAAACAAGTAGTAACTTAAGGTAACATAAAGTTACTCCACTGGTTTCCTCTTTCAGAGTTTTAGCTCTCTGTGTTTACAATAGGCTCGCACCTCCGGCAGAAGCCTACGAAGAGAGACAGATACTGCAAGAGAAAAGAATATTTTATGGCCAAAGGGTTGATACCTCTGGCAAATAATACATATGCACTCACATACACGCACACAAAATCTACACACACATACACACAGGTAGAAAAGTATTCATCTTGGAGGTCTTTTGCTTTTAACATTTAGCCATGGTCAGAATTTTTACTATTAATATCTTTGCTCCAGTTATATAACTCTTGCACCATGTCACTGTTTGATTGTGAAAAAATGCAGTCAATGATCTACATAAAAATCATAACAGTCACATGACTCAGCATTGTGTTTCTTGAGCTGGTTAAGTTCAAAACATTAGCATCGTTATCTCTATTGGATTTCTTAAGTGTGTGTTGATAGAGAGATGCAGATGAAACACTGTCTCATTTACTGCTGTTCCACTGTTGCTGCCAACACATGTATTTATAAAAAGCAGAAAAAGCCACAGAACAACTACAGATGGAACTGGCTAATTTGTTCACGGTTTTTCTCAGGTTTGTTCTTATGCTAGTTTAAAAGCAACACAAAAGTAGAATTTGTAATAGGGCTTTGCAATATAGACATACATAAATGAAAATTAAATATTGGAAACCTTAAGTAATCTTGAAATGTGTAACATTTGCCAAGCATTGGAAGCTGCTGGCTAACACTGACAGTAAAGAGAGGGGGCAGTTTGAGTTAAATCTTTATGGCTGGTTGAATTGTTGTCTATGACTTGCCATAAGCAGCAGTAATGCTAGACTGTATGCTACTAGGGAAACATGTATACTGACAGTAAGAAAAATCCTAGTGACAAAAGAGAAGTGTGTAGACAGTAGACGGAGCTTTTTAAAGATGGGGGTAGGAGGGTGGGGTGCAGTGGGTTTGGGAGATAGGTGTGGTGAGGGGGTAGAGGGAGTATTTCATAACCACTGTAATGACAGTTGTAAACTGAGATTAAAATAAAAAGAGGAACTGCAACAGCAGAGGTAGACAGACACAGAGCAGCACCTACGTAGATTGGCACCAGGCTGCCCCTGGCCAGGCCTTTGGGCATTGCGCACTGTGCGTCCCCCGTTTACACCGGCTGCTCAAAATGTCAGCGCGGCGCTCCCTTCAAAACCAATCACACACTGAGCTCTGCCACCACCTGTGACAGGAAGAGCAAGACACATACTGTAGGGACACACACAGCCTAACAAAGCTACCACCATGTCAACCATTACAACCATGTTCAGATTAATCTAGTCCTGCTACACTGTAGATGAGGTGAACTAATGGTGGCCAGTCTATGGAATCAATACCCAGAAACATGTCTGCCTTAAGGGCTGCAGAAATATAGGATGTCAGTTAAACATGCAACAAAAGATGCAAGTGCTTTTCTTATTCGATCTTTGATATGTCAAAACAGCAAGAGTATTCTTTGGAAGTTTAAAATATAATTTTAAGATTCTCCTGCTGTGTAGATTGAGTTTGCCCCACCTCAATAGAAATACCTTTAGGAGGTATCTGACAGTTGTCTGCTCTGCATGCAAACTTTAGAACACCAAAAGCCTGTTTCTTTCCACTGCAAACGAAACCAAACAGAATCTGCATGCAGGTGTCACACAACTTATCATGACACTGAGCATTTTGTTAAGGTGACCATGGGAGGGCACGCCAGATGGTATGTGTTCATTTTTAAGTTGATTGAGCATAACTGGTCACAAGCAATTGAAAAAGCATTAGCTAGCAATCCAATCAAAAGAAGTAAAAAGGAACTTGTGTACGTACTGCTTTGCCGGCTCCAACTGAGCACAGGATGGAGGAGTCGGGGGAGAAGGCGCTGCAGTACACCCAGTTCTGATGCCCCCGCAAAACCTTCACCATGTTACCTACAAGACACAAACCACATTATCTCAGATAAAGCTGTACACACTATCCTTTACCGTCAAATACATACTGCTGTCACAAACCACACATAATGAGCCATACATACATTGTCAAGATTGTATTTTACACCAGACAGTATAGAGTAGAGGCAGACAGGAAACACAGGGAGGGAGAGGGAGAGAGAGAGAGAGAGAGAGAGAGACAGAGAGACAGAGAGACAGAGAGACAGAGAGACAGAGAGACAGAGAGAGAGAGAGAGAGAGAGAGAGAGAGAGATATGCCGATTGCACTGGGTCCGCCGATTGCACTGGGTCTTCCGATTGCACTGGGTCTGAGAGGACTGTAATTTCTTTTTTTGCATTTTGTATGTCATGCATATTGCAATTTTTGACAATAAAACTGACTTGACTTGACTTGAGAGAGCGAGAGAGCGAGAGAGAGGAGGTAGGCTATGCAACAAAGGTCCCAGGCCAGAATTGAACAAGTAATGTAGTGGCCATGTGGTGTGTACCTAAATCATGTAGCTACAGGAAGGCCACATAATGAGACACTGATTTTGATTTATTACATTTCCTGGAAAACATGTTTGAGCATCATTCTAATGGCCTGTGTCACAAAGAATAATGCTGGGCTAATTCTGTATTTTTGACCAACAATTTCCATGAAAAGCTCCAAATAAATGTGTTAAGTCTCTCAATACTGGCAGAAGGTCCAAAAAGAGAAAAGTACCAACCTGTCACTCAAAGCAGCAAGTCCTTAATTATGCAGAACTTTATGCCCTAATATAACTTAAACCAGCCATTCGGCTGTGAAGACGTGACATTAAACCCTTTCAAAATATAATTTTTGGGTCCATGCCTCGTATTTCTACAACGCAGCAGTGCCGTGTTCCCCATTTGAGTTTTAAAAAAACAATGTAATTGTCACCTCTTTCTAACTGACCAAAGAGGTGATCGTAGTTGTTCACATGTTCGGCTGTTGTGTCTGTTTTGTTTCAACGATTTTGGACCCGAAAATCATATTTTGAAAGGGTGTTACGCCAGACTGAACAGACGGATAGAGACTACAACTGTTTTAATACCAGGCTGTAGACATGATTTTTTTCCTGCTGTACAGTTGCCCATTTTAACAGGGGTCTCTTTGGGGATGGACTCTCTTTTGGAGCCAACCTCAAGTGGCCACTCTGGACAACTGCAGTTTTGGCATGTGTGGAGAGCTGCAGAAATTCACAAAGCCCATAACGCCCTCTCCTCCCGCCTCCTCACTCT
The DNA here is from genome assembly GCF_963691815.1 of Echiichthys vipera. NCBI lineage: Eukaryota > Metazoa > Chordata > Actinopteri > Perciformes > Trachinidae > Echiichthys > Echiichthys vipera. The sequence goes on from NC_139830.1 coordinate 31,981,248, forward strand.
GCAGACTTTGGAGAGGAGTGGGCATATCTCAGCCCCAGCCCTGCCGATGATGATACAGACGCAGTTTTTGAATTTCTAGAGTAGACACATTTCAGCCAAAACTCTGGGGTTAGGTCACTTTTTAAATAACTGTTGGCTTTGGTCTTTTCAAGGGATGTGTTGACAATAAGACAAATATAGGATATCACCGTACTTTGTATTGAGACAACAACGTTTATTAACTGTAAACACGTATTGGCAGCATCTCCTGCTGATTCTAATGGACCCATAAACAACTCCTGGAAGAAATGTAGGCCATAGCTAATGCTATGCAAAGGGCCATCATCCACGCATTACCCAGGCCCTATGCACATGATCAGTGAAGGCTTTCTACGGAGTGTGTGGTTGCATTGTGTGGTCTATGCAGCCTCTGGATTTGTCTCCTACTTTTCAAAACTGGTCTTAAAAATCAGAGCTGGTATTTCCCCTGGAAACAAAAGGTTGCAGAGCATTGCTTCAGCTCTGACGTGAAAGAGAAAGTTAAGTTCAAACCAAAACTTCATTTTAAAAACCGCTCATCTACGTACCATCATCTTTGAGGTCCCACACACGGAGGGTCTTATCTCTGGATGAAGAGACCAGCATGAGACTGCCATCAGGAGCAAAGGTCAGGTCTCGCACTATATCAGTATGGTCCATCAGATTCAGCAACAGTTTTCCTGCAGCAGCCATCAAATCAAACAGAGGATTAATGGTAAACTCATTCATAGGAAAGTATAAAACATAACACTGAAAATGTCAGTGATACAATGTTTAAAGTTCAGATTTTAACCAAAACGTGACAGCCCTTGTGAAGACATGCCATAACTAAACCATGGCTTTCTTTCAGTGGTAAGACTGAGTCCTTTTACGTAAATGACCTACTCATACCTTTTTGTTGCCAATGTGTCGAAAGTTGACAACTGCTTTTTTAACCTTTATTTTGTATACAAAGAGGTAAATTTGTTCGGTGTGTTGGAGCAGGGAGAAATCTAAAACATGCAGGGCAGTAGCTCTCCAGGGGCAGGATTGGGCACCCCTGCTTTAGTGCTTTTATGTGCATGACTGGCTGCCAAAAAACCTGATAGCCATAACCCTACAAAAGTCTACTATTGTTCTGACAAAACCTTTCAATATCACTGTCAGTTCATTGCATACTATCACTTTAAAAAATATAAAATACTCTGAAACAATATTCAGTAGAAATATGACTGCAAAGAATCAGAATCAGCAGCAGAAATACTTTAATAATCCCAGGGGGAAATTATTTTTGCTACAAAACTCCAGATATACAAACAAAAAATATTGTGTAGTTACACAGACAACATACTGTATATTAGAAAAACTTTTAAGATATACCTTATATACAAGATCATAAATACCAGACTAATGTGCAAATAGAACAGATTGTCTGTGAATGAGTCTGAATTACAGAGTAAAGAAGGCAAGAAGTGGATTTGTTCGGTACAAACAAATGACTGGAATGACTGAAATAGACATGGATTTGTTGACAGTGATAATGAGTTATCAGTCTGATGAACTAATGAGGCTCAAGAAGGAAGCAATTACTAATTAACAAAAACGTGTCCTCACCAGTGTAAACATCCCAGATCTTGATGCGACCATTGTTGAGGCCTGTTGCCAGGAGCAGCTGGTCCTGACCGAACTTGAAGCGGTGCCACTCAATATTAACACAGCGGCTCTGCTTCTCTGGCACAGAGGAGCCGAAGGCCAAGCCCCAGACAATGTCACCGCAGTCGATGGTGTGTTCGGGGGGCTCGTCGGTTGCCGAGATTACCTGGCCTCCGCTGCTGTTCTGACGGGACAAACGCCGGGGGCTCAAGGCATTGGTGGCCTCTCCGCCCTGGCCCATTGAACTAAAACAGAGAATGGAGAAACATACAAGAGGAGGTAAACAAGGGACGGCCCTGGTGAGCAGTCGAGCAAGTATTTTTCGGTTGCAATGCACTTGATGATGTGTTGGAGGTATGTTAGCGGGCATTCAGACTTGATCAGGCAGTCTATGAAACCGTCTGTCTAGGCTGCGGTGAAACAACACGAAACACAAGCACTTAACTTCCTGGAAGTTTGTGTCTGTTTCTCTTTTCTTTCTCTCCGTCTCTGTAAAATTAAGCTGCCTTTAAGAGCAATCGGAATTGTCGAGATCAACAATATGACAAAAAACAATAGCCTAAGGAAAAAATAAAGCCTTGGTTTGCTTTAGCAAGCTGAATTTAGCACAGCTCCAATATGGCTGAAAGCAATCTGTAAAATGAGGCTGATATGTGAAAGCATAAACTGGAACACGGGAGTGAGGCTGTAGGAAACGAATTAGGCCTGAATGATATATCGTATCAATGTGAGAACATGCAATAGAAACATCGCACAGGTTTCTGTGTGAGTTGCGGTCTGTATAGGCTCATCGTTCGGATGGAGCTGGAAAAAGGATTCCCACTAAGTAAATCCTTGCGTGGTCTGTAATATGGGACAACATTAGGTCTCATTTATCAGTGCCTTGGTTATGCCTGTGCTAAAGACTAGTCCTGTGTGTGTTCTGCTTTGAATTCCTTGTGGGGCTTTTTCTTTAAATCACAATATACAGGTATATCCAATCCAAACAACAAAAGAATGACAATATCAATGCTTTCCTTCTCAAATTTCAGTCAGGCCTAATGTGAATGTCATCAGTTTGGCGTGTTTTTAAAACCTGTTTTAACAGAGGTAGTGGTCAGCTGTGAAGTTGAGTCGTTTTACTACTGCATGAAGAGAAGTAGCAAACCAACCAAAGCCTTCTGTTTGAAATTGTCTATAGCACCAGTTCTTGTTGTTTCCAAAGTGTGACTCAGAGTCACAAGACTCTATTGAGTGGAAAAATAGCCTGTTAAGCAGAAAGGGAGCTGATAATACAAGCCACATGTCCTTGGCACTGAGGAATACCTCTTTGTGTTTGAGGGAAACTGAGGCCCAGTACACTGCTAGATTGTTGAGGTAGCACATAGATTTGCACAAACACCATATATGTAGAACGGTGGCTTATTTACAACGTGACCACATATCATTTTTTGATTTTATGCAGTGTCACTAAAGATCTGACTGTATTATCTGCATCACAGCTACTTTTCAAGAACACTGCAGATAAGAACATCACAGTGAACACGTCATATCAATGAAATGAAAAAACATGCAGTGGTATCATTCGTTCATTCAACTTTTTTTTGGTCCTATCTGGTGAAACTGTAAAAAATGCATACTCAAACGTGTGCTTTATCACCGTGTTGATAACAAAGTACAACTAATTCTGCAGACTGCAGGTCAACAAGTGGCATAAAACTAATGTCAAGCAAAGCTTCCTGTTAATCTCAGGAGAATTTGCTGGTTTACAAAATTCCAGTAGTTAACCCGTCTGCAAGTAAGCTTACTCAAGTTCTTCAGTCCATGAGCAGGATGGCTAGTAATAATATAATGGGCTTTCTTTTTGCAGCATGTTCTGAGTGGGTCTGCCTGGAATTTATTTTTAAATGTATGTGCCAAGTAGGGGTGTACGGTATAAACTGAAGGAATTTGCGTTACGGTATGGATTTTGACTACATGTAAACAGCAGAGCGGCTCTGACGTAACAGCACAATTTGCGCGGATCCAGCTCCGGAGGCAACGTTTACTGGCCTTTTGTGTAGAATTGAAGTTGACTGCTGTCAGGGCAACTGCTTCAGTCCGTCAAAAACTGACGCACTTCACTATATTTCTCTCCTCTATTTTATTATCTACCCCCCAGCACATTTGTTATCCCTTGGACTAACTTTTAGCAGTCATAAATGGTTTTAATTGTTTACAGGCATCGTTTTACATTCTGACGCCGTTGTAAATTAGGAAACCGTATCAATAGTTTTCCAAGGCAAAATCAAGGTTGATAGGAGGGTTTCAGATGGAAAAAAACATCTAAACAACGGAACAAAACCATCAATATGTATGTCAGCGTTGGTTAATCATGGTTGTTACATTAAATTACGGCTAGTAACTGAGTGAACTGCAGTTTCAAATGATACTTACAAGTTCTTCAGACATTTTGTCCAGGGAATGAGTCTGACGATGCGATGACCCTGAGACCATGCAAAGTAGGAACCATTGGGTGCAAAGGCTACCGTCCAAGCCTCGCGCCCAGACTTCTGGTCGAAGGGAGCAACAGGCACCAGGAGTTCACCGATGAACTTTGCCTTTCCTGTAAAAACAACAAGACTGTTACTTCAGCTATAAACATTGATAGGATTACTTATTAACACGTTATAGCTCCTGTGTTTATACAGGCCAACACACAGGAATTCCAATCATCCCAAGGTAACCTCTTCATTCACAGGCAGCGGGCTTGTCACTGATGCAGGCACTTGATTGGCTAACTGTGCCAACCAAAACACTGGTATAAAAGCAGCAGTTGGAAACTGTACAAGGTAAATAGGTTAAATGCTATGTAGCAAAACAAATGAAAGCAGACGCTTGTGGCTTTTGCGAGGAAACTGTCAGGGAAAGGTCTATATAAACATATCCACATTCAAGCACACAAAACTAACACAAGATACGTTTTTAGACTGAAGACTATGGTGCATGCCGATATCAATGTCAAATGTAAAATCAACTATAACCATTTTTAAGACAGAGATATTCGTAGACCCAAAAGGGTCTGTTCCAGAGCAGGGTCCATCCTGAGTCTGCAGGCTTATCCGCTGAAAATCGACTTAAAACCAGGGCTATAAGAACACAATGGTATTTTACAATGTCTAATTATTATTGTATTTAGTAAGTGACTATGGTATAAGCGGGTTAATGCCCTTCGAGGTGTCCAACTAGAGGGTATTAATGGACAGTTCTCGCCTCAACGTCATTCATTAATACCTGGACACCTCAGAGGGGCATTAACCCTTACATGCACGACACTCCACCCACTGGTTCCCCCGGGATATGGAGTCCAGAACATGTAGAGGCTGACAATAATGAGAAACAGAATGAGCTCACATGCTGAACTGAAAACCCGACAGGGCCGTTTTTAAAGAATTTACACAACTACACACTTTAAGAAACAAGCGATACAGTTTATATAACGTTGTGTGCGACTGACATATAGTCACACAGCATAAAAACATGTCGTGTGGACACGCACGTAGTGTAGCTATGGGGGGGTGGTCTGATTCCGGGTTTCGACCAACGAGCCAGCGAGGACAAAATCAATGTTTAACCATTAACGGAAAAAGCGAGACGAGCGAATCCGGGTCCTACAGTAACGGCGTACCTGAGGTGTTTATTAAACCAAGTAACAACATCTTGCTTAACCGAGACGGTGTATAACGGTACGATTTAACGTTAACAGACGGTAAGCTGCGCCGCTAGTTAGCCGCAATGCTAAAGCCCCGGGTCTCGGCGTAGCTGCACACGAAGAGGAGCACGAGACCAGGGTAACGTTACACCCCACCGTTGACTGAATAACATCCGTTTAAGTACCGCTCACTTTGTCCACAACGGTGTGTTTGAGTCTGACCTGGTATCAGTTGTTAGGTCACAGTATCTTTTATACAGTCTCTGGCTGGAACGGGCGGGTGAGAATGATACATGAGCGTTTCTACTTACCTATATCATTTTCGTTTACAGAGTCTGGGAAGCTTGCCATCTAAATAAGGGCACAGACCTAAGAGAAAAGCCAAGCGCGGACTGGGAAACCAAGATATCTGTACGAAAGAAGCGACTGCTGCGGCCGCTGTTCCTCTCCCCGGGTGGAAGTCACAGTCGTGGTTCGGCCTGTGTCAACGTCTTCTTTCTCTTCTCCTCGGCAACCCCTTTTATTTTACTGTTTAAGTATTTAATGGCGCCACTCCGGTGTTAACACGCTCGGGTACAAATAAAACTTTTCGACACGTTACGTTAATTACTACACGTCCTTTTGCGGCCCTGTGTAGACGTACAATGGCCTCCACCCGGATGAGTAACGTTAAAGCTATCTAAAGGAGGAGGGGCCATACAGCGTTGGGAGGGGTTTCATCCACGTCATGACAGTTGCTATGGTAATACTATGTACACCTCCCCCTGCTGTCTATCTTTTCTATGATTTTCCCCTTCATATTTGGAGCATATTTCTTTGAAAACAAACACCAGTGTTGTGCATTACTGCCCCCTGCTGGAGGAGGAGGAGACGAGGGATTTTTCCTTTGAAGCATTCCCTGCAGTGTGAAATGCACTTTTGTTGTTTTACAGTCTGAAATGATAGTACATAAAAAATATATTTTTCCAGCGTGATTTACACATTTTGCCATACAACATTCAGGTGAATTTGTTTTTCAAAATTTCTGAAAATTAATTTAAAAAAAATGAAAAACTAGAATAGCAGTGTTGTAAAAGTGATGAGTCCATTTAAAAATAACCGTAATAAATATTCTCAATCACCTTCCAGATTACACACCAAGTAAACTGGCCTCCACCTGACATCAACTGTGGTGGTTTTGATTTGACTTCAGAATAAAATCAGCTGTTCCTTTGATTTTACTTCAGAATAAAATCAGCTTCAAGGGAAATTTTGTGTCCCCTGCTAAAGCTGCTGCCCCCACGACCCGACCCCGGATAAGCGGATGAAGATGAGATGAGATGAGATAAAATCCTTTGATTTCACTTAAAAATAAAATCAGCTGTTCCATTGATTTCACTTCAGAATCAAATCAGCTGTTCCTTTGATTTGACTTCAGAATAAAATCAGCTGTTCTTTTGATGTGATTTCAGAATAAAATCAGCTGTTCCTTTGATTTTACTTCAGAATAAAATCAGCTGTTCCTTTGATTTGACTTCAGAATCAAATCAGCTGTTGCTTTGATTTTACTTCAGAATAAAATCAGCTGTTCCTTTGATTTTATTTCAGAATAAAATCAGCTGTTCCTTTGATTTTATTTCAGAATAAAATCAGCTGTTCTTTTGATTTTACTTCAGAATAAAATCAGCTGTTCCTTGAGGAATCTTCTCCTAGTCGTGCATGGTAACACAAAGAATTCGCCATGGTTGTAAAGATGCTTTCAAAAGAGCTCCAGGATAAAGTTGTGGATAGGCACAAGTAAGGAGAAGGATCTAAAAAGATTTCAAAGGCTTTAACTATCCCTCTGAGGACCGTTCAGAGTGTTGTTCAGAAGTCGAAGGCATATGGATCCACCCAGAGCTGGCCTAGATCGGGCTGCCCCTCCAAACTGGATGACCGAGCCAGGAAAAGATTGATCAGGGAAGCTACCAAGAGGCCCATGGTGACCATAACACATTCATCGTGTACAGCAAGCAATGTTTGTTACTTCTGCTAAATGTTGATTAAAAATCAAGCCCACATTTCCAAAAGTGACAAAAATTGCTTGTTTTGAACAAGAATTAGTTTGACATTTTGAGCGGAAGCAACAACAAATTGCTTGCTGTAAACTATTAATGTCAGCTAGGTGTGGTGAATGATGACGGTAGAATGTAGTTTATCAAATTAATTGACATTTTATCACTCTATTTTTTATCATTATTTTTGATACATGAGGCCACTTTTCTTAAATGATAAATGGCAATTATGTGTTGTGCATGATGACTGATGAATGTAAGACGAAGAGAATAATGAAACATGGCTCTGTTTTCACTATATTACCACTGTTTTTTATCAAATTGACTTTAAATTAATCAAATCACTTGATAATTGATCACTCTATGTTTCATTTCATATCCATTTGTACCCCTTTACTTTTCAATTCACATGCATTTTCAACCCTTCCATTTTTATCAATCCTTTTGTTACTTCCAGCCCTCATATCTGTATGTAATCTGCATATAGACTGTATCAAACTGATCCTACCATACAAAGCCTAGACTAGACTGCAGCACATATGGGCCTCTAAAGTCTGCCCCTGTCCCTGACTTAGATTACTGAGTGAGTGATGAATATGAACACTAAAAACATTTTAGAAACAGATCTCATAAATGTGGTTATTGAGGAATTGTGACATGCACTGAATGGCCTACATTTGAACTAGTGCACAGTGTCTAACCCCACCTGGCACAGCTCTCACTGTAGTATGCAAGTGTCTCCACTGCATAAATGTTGCAGTCCAGGAGAGTTGTTGTTGTACGTATGACAATAAATAACTTGAAACTGGAAAAGTCCAAAAAATGTTTTCATTAGAGTAAATCCATTTTTAATATTCACTTTTTATTCCCACAAAGCACCAATCTACCTTCATCACTCCAGCATTGTAGGAAGTCCTCTTTCTTTTTTCCCTTCAAAGAGCCGTTGGAAAGAACGGCTCATCGTGCGTTTTTTAAGGTCAACTTTATTGTCAATTGTTTGTGTTTTTTGTTTGTTTTCTTCATATATATGTTTAGTCTGTATAATATTTTTTGTTTGCATGTCTGGAGTTTTGTAACGAAAAGGATTTCCCCCCGGGGATTATTAAAGTATTTCTGATTCTGATTATGTACCAGACATACAGAGGAATTGAAGATATACTTCTCTCTGCACAATGCAAAAGGACAGGGGTTACTTTTGGAGTGTTGCTATAGGGTGGTACGGTTTGGTTCAGTTCACTGTGTTTCCATCATACTTGAGCCCAAAAAAACAGACAGTGCCACTGCCAACGGCTCTGAATGGTTCTAATTCCTCTCCCGCTATAGATGATGTTTTGCTTTGGCTTTGTGGTCTGTGTTCTTTGTGTTCACTTTAGTTTTATTCAGGTTCAATGTGTACAAAAAAGTACTTTTGTGGGAATTATTTGGGGATTTGTTGACCTATACGATTTTGGAATCTGCAGACCTTGGGGAATCCAAAAAACAATGTTGCCACTTGCATACAAAATACAGAATTTACCTTGGCAGTCGGGACTCACATTTGGAACAGAAAATGTAAAACCCCGAAACTTGAATTTCATTGAGCAACTGAAGCTATCTTTACCAACTAACAGATTTATAAAACAGTATACAACAATATGAAACTCTTTACAAGGGGGCTGTGGGCGTGGCCCAGTGTAAGTCCAGATCTGGAGGGAGGGTCCTACACTGTACGCCCGGATAAGTTGACTTTACTTTACTTTACTACATTTGAGGCATGAGATTCCACTTAAACCATTTAAGTAATGGATACGTAGTTTGTAGGCCTTAAGTAGGCCTGGACTTAAATATTTAAGTCTAACACAAAAAAAGGTAAATCATTTGTACTTAAAATATCCTGTAAAATCAACTCCACTTTCCAATCATTCAACTCAGCATTTTAAGTTGCAATGACTCATTTTTTTATTCAATGTAATTTATTATTCATTAAAGTACACTTCTAAGTTGTTAAAAACAGAAAAATAAATACACAACTAAAATCTTAGTCATAAAGTATATCAACTAATGAACATAAAATTCAGCTCACTGTTGCTCTACTTCAATAAAGTCACAAAAGTCACTGTGAAAAGAGTTCGTATTCATTTCACATCTAAAGGCCCATGGTGCAGAGGACGCTGACTGGAACGTCCAAGGAGTCTGCATCACCAAGACCCTTCATAGTGTGAGAGACAAAAATACATTCATGTCAATTACAACTTGTCTGTAAATACGTGAGAACTGAAAGTGGACACTGCTCTGACAGTCACAGTTTATAGGGACAACTGACTTTGTGGTGTGGTTCCTTTTAAGTGAATTGTCTGCAGATAAGAAAAGTATTATGTGTCAGAGCAGGTGACTATCAGCTCCCATGACAAACAGAAACAGACATTAGCTCTAAGACCCATAACAGTCTAGTTACATCAGTTGTATTGTTAAATGCCGTACCTCTGACAAACAGTGTGAAAAGGCAAAAGCTGAAAATGGCCAAGTTAACAGTTAACATTATAATATGGTGATAATGCCATTTCGATAGTTGAACTCAAATGTAGGCTACAAACCAAAATTCAAACACATTACATTTTCCTCAGTTGACTTGAGCTTCATAGACAATACAATATTTCTTTCCATCAGTTTAACATAAAAAATAACTCATCAATTTCCAGAATGAGAAAAACCGATGGATGGGGAAAGTGCCATCTTCTTGCAATCAACTGTCAATTTACTTGTCCTCTGAATGAGAAACTGAGAAAATGCAGAGTTTTTTCAAACACATGCAGATCAGGCCCAGGCTAGGCCACAGTTTATGTCCAAGGAGAACATATCTTGAGCCAAATGAAGACAACACAAAATCCTATTCTGTGAAAACAAGACAAAGGCAACTTTCTCCATCAAACAGGCCCAGACTAGTCTTGAGTGGATTAGCCAACACGATTCTGACACATGCTGACGTTCAGGCTAAAAACTGCTTTTTAAGTTTGTTCAACTTAAAACAGTTTGTACACCCAGTGATCACATCATTAAAATGTTTAAGTAATGCAACAAAACTCAAAAGTTACTTAAACGGTTTAAGCAGACACAAATTCAGGTTAACAATGTAGGACGGGTCTGTTGTCTCTCAGCGATCAGTCCAATCATAAAGGATTGAGTGTGGAGAGAATGGTCCTGGACAAAAGAAGAAACTAGATATGACTGAATGGCTGATAAATAGAGACAGGGAATGTTTCACTAGAAAAAAATCATGGAAGGGGATTCTCTGAACTTCCTTTATCACAGGTCTTCATCCCTTTCCTCTGTGATATTTGGGCCATCGCAGTCCGCATCATTCTCACACTCACTTTCACACAAACAAAGGTCACTGCAGGCCTGGTTGTGTTTCCTGCATGAGCACCGCTGGGTTGTACAGTAGGTTTTACAGTTACACCTATGGGTGGAAATGAGCTATTTAGCTACAACCTTGCATTTATTCTACTCGGTCAAACGACCTCCTGAGCGACTCACATGCAAATTAGGGGCGAGATAGACCCGCCTCATTCAGGGTAGTCGACCATAGTGGAAACGCACCTTTTTACTTCCTGTTGCAGGTCGCCTTCGTCAGAGAGTTTCACTAGGGCAGAGAAGATTTCCCTGGCAGCAACCTTTGTTGTAATAGGCAGTGTCTTGCCATATGGGTCTTGGTTTTTAGGTTGTTAAGAGGCCATGGTAAATAATTTAATAAATCTGTTAGTTGGTAAAGATTGCTTCAGTTGCTCAATGAAATTCAAGTTTTTGGGTTTTAAATTTTCTGTGCCAAGCGTGAGTCCCGACTGTTACCAGACTATGGTGTAAAAAATGTATATCACATTTATGTACAGATTATAGTTTTATTTTTACCTGTCATTGTTTAGAAAATCATGTACAGAAATTTTAAGTATTTTGTCCCAGGATTTCTGAAATGGGGTCAGTAAGGGGTAGTAGAGTAACAATTTCAATTTCCACTTTTTAGGGGCACCACAATTTTCTTTCCCACCCCTAGGGGGCACCACTGCTCGATTCTTAGCACAGTTCTGAGGTCACCATTGGATTCTTTGACCAAGAAAACATAATATTGGCATGTTTAATTGAGTTTTCAGGTTGTTTAGACGCCAAGGTATCTGAAATTCTGTATTCTGTATACCTCTGTATTTTATTTTGGAATTCCAAAATGGTCGCAATAAAAGTGTCCGTGCGATTGGCAACATTGGTGTTTGGATTCCCCAAGATCTGCAGATTCCAAAAATGTATAGGTCAACAAATCCCACAGAAGTACTTCTTTGTACACAGTGAACCATTACTGCGGCTAACTAAAAGGGTTCTTAATGTGATGTATCTGCAATTATCAACCAGTGGTCATGCACAAGCGCCTGTCTGTCACACATTTTGTTGGTATTTTCATGGCAATGTGGGCATTGTGTTCAGGTGAGTGGTGTTTGGCCTCTCTCATACCCCTTCTTGACCAAAACATCTTGAGGGCTGGTTCAGAGCCGATGCCCAATCTTGAACCGGTTCTTCCTGTTTCCACAGCCAAAGAACCGGTCCTTGGCCAGGAAAACTGGTTCCAGATCAGCACCAACTCTTTGCTGGTCTCGAACCGGCACCACTTCTTGCATGCTTTAAAAAATGTTGTGATTTAAGAATTTGTGTATTTTATCGTTGTTTTCTTGGTCAAAATGAACAACCTTTCTGAAGAGACATGTCTTCTTTAGTATGTTTAATCAACAGAGAAACACAGTTTAAGTTAAGTTTTTAAAAACGTCTATTCACAGTTATGCACGAAAATTATATACAGTGCCGTTCAGAAAATCAAAGAACTGTTAAGAACTCTGAAAGCAAACAGAAACATGAACATAAACATAAACATGTACATGTCTGGTGTAATGGCAGTTTTCATTGAACACAGCTCCAGCTGCAATCTTTTGATTTTGACATTGTGTGTAAAGACACGAATGGATCATTCATTTGAACTGCAATGTGATAAGTTGCAGGTAGTCTGTGCTAGGTAAGGCTAGCTAATGTTAGCGCTAGTGGGCTAGTAGTCCGTCGTTGTTGTTGTTGTTGTTGTTGTTGTTGTTTTTGTTTTCTATTTCTAAAAAAAGAAAAAAAAGAAAAACCTTTGCAATTTCCAGTTTGGGATCAATACAGTATTTCTATTTCTATTATTGTTGTTGTTGTTGTTGTTGTTGTTGTTGTTGTGCTTGAAGTGGGCTATAGCATTTCTGGGGAAACCTCAGACAGTGACGCAATGCCGTGGCTCTCTGGGCTCTCTGACCTGTGGAAAACCTCTGGAAAACGGGTTCTTAGAAGGTTCCCAAGTTGAACCAACAGTGAACCAGCACCAGCACTAGAACTACGTCTGGGTTGGTCGAAATCAGTGGCAAAAATCCCTGAGGAACGGAACATCAGAAACAGTGGTGGAAAGTCCGTATCAGAGGTACTTTAGTACAATACAAGTACTTTGTAAATGTACTAAAGTACATATTTCATGTATCTGTACTTAATTAAAGTAAATTTAGTTATGTTTACTTTGACTCCACTACGCTGCTGATTTTTTTTCCTGGATGAAACATAATCCATAGCGGGAGAGGAATCAGAACCAATCGGAGCAGGCAGTGGCAGGTGGCATCCTATCTCCAATGAGTGGAGCACACCTGCACTCACCGATGAGCCTAAAATGGACATGGGAGAGAATGAGGCTGAGCCCCACATTCGCCACCCATGGCCCTATTTAAAAGAGTTATTTGAGATAACTGGGTCTAAAAATGATCTATGGAGATTCAGGTGCCTTCTAGCTTTCCAACCTTCTAAAGGTATAATCGCTCTTTGGTGTTATTTTGCTTAATGGCATTTCACTCTGCAGGTCACACCTGAATAAAAAAGAAAACTAGTCCATTGAGTCCAGTATGTTCCAAATGGATCATGTGCAGCAATGCTCCTGAATGAGTAAAAGTGGATATTACTAATTCATTAATTCATCTTCAACCGCTTATCCCTGTCGAGGATGGGGGGGGCCTGGAGCCGATCCCGGCTGACGTCGGGCGTGAGGCGGGGTACACCCTGGACAGGACGCCAGTCTATCACAGGACACATAGAGACAAACAGAGGCAATTTAGAGTCATCAATGAATGTGTGAATGAATGTGCAATAATGCTCCTGAATGAGTAAAAGTGGATATTACTAATTCATTCATTCATTCATTCGTCTTCAACCGCTTATCCCTGTCGAGGTCGCGGGGGGGCTGGAGCCGATCCCAGCTGACAACGGGCATGAGGCTGGGTACACCCTGGACAGGACGCCAGTCTATCGCAGGGCACATAGAGACGAACAGAGACAGACAACCATTCACACCTAAGGGCAATTTTAGAGTCATTAATTAACCTACGTGCATGTCTTTGGACTGTGGGAGGAAGCTGGAGAACCTGGAGAAAACCCATGCAGACACGGGGAGAACATGCAAACTCCACACAGAAAGGCCAGAGCCGGGATTCGAACCTGGAACCTTCTCGCTGTGAGGCGACAGTGCTACTACTTGGACTGAAGCTCAAGCATTCAGCCATTAGGCTACTTCTAGCTAACTATTTCAACTGTTCAGTTTAGAATGAATATTAAACATTACTTTACTTTGGAGGGATATATCATAAGGTCAACAGAAGGCGCTGGAAAAAAGCAGGGAAGGTTTCTTGAAGAGGAAGGCTGGTAAGAAGCTAGCTGATATCTGGAGTAGATGGGGGTGACAGTGGTCTCTCCCTGAAATAATAATAATAATAATAATAATGAGCAAAGGAACCAAACTAAAATTCTTATTTGGTCTCTTGATTTTGTGGTCATTTATGTTGGGCTGTAAGCCTCATGATGACATTTGTGAAGACATGAATGTTTTTACTGTGTTGTTGTGTTTATGTTTGTTGTAGTGTGATCCACTGTAAAAAGTCATACTCCGTAAGATTTGAGATCCCTTGTTTCTAGTGGCCTTTTTGGCAGTGAGATGTAACTGCAGGCCAGTCTGGGTCCAGTTAGAAAGTGGAGGGGTCAGACCACCTAACGCAGAGGGGTCCCCCAGAATAAACAGACTAGGATGATTTTCTCTGATTGTATGCAGGGAACACCAAAACGGCTGACTTTTTGGGCAGCTCCAGAGCATGAGTACTTGGAACCATTTGCTCTTAGCTAACTATTTCAACCATTTATCCATTGCTCTAAGCTAACTATTACAACCATTTATCCATTGCTCTAAGCTAACTATTTCGACCACTTATCCATTGCTCTAAGCTAACTATTACAACCATTTATACATCGCTCTAAGCTAACTATTTCAACCATTTATCCATCACTCTAAGATAACTATTTCAACCATTTATCCATTGCTCTAAGCTAACTATTTCGACCATTTATCCATTGCTCTAAGCTAACTATTTCAACCATTTATCCATCACTCTAAGATAACTATTTCAACCATTTATCCATCACTCTAAGATAACTATTTCAACCATTTATCCATCGCTCTAAGATAACTATTTCAACCATTTATCCATTGCTCTAAGCTAACTATTTCAACCATTTATCCATCACTCTAAGATAACTATTTCAACCATTTATCCATTGCTCTAAGCTAACTATTTTAACCATTTATCCATTGCTCTAAGCTAACTATTACAACCATTTATCCATTGCTCTAAGCTAACTATTTCAACCATTTATCCATCGCTCTAAGCTAACTATTTCAACCATTTATCCATCGCTCTAAGATAACTATTTCAACCATTTATCTATCACTCTAAGATAACTTTTTCAACCATTTATCTATTACTTTTAGCTACTTATTTTAATCATCATGACTTTTAGCTCACTAGAACAGAAGCCCTAAAAGGTCATACATTTTATTTCCCTCCATTTTCCTGTGATAACAAGATAATTCCTGTTTTCGACCTAAAAGGTCATACGAGCTAATTTTCCTCCGTTTTCCCGTGATAACGACATCATTTCTACGTTTTCTTGTGAGGAAATAAAATGTATGCATGTATGACCATTTAGGGTGCACTTACTAATTGGCTCAAAAAGAGATGTGCTGGTTGCAGTAAGCTGGATCAGTGACTGAGCAGAACAAATACATGTTGAAGCCACAATTCCCATCTCTGCTCAGATGCACCAATCACTCTGCAGTTAGCGTCCTCACTGAGCAGAGGGTGCTGCTGGGAGCCCCTTCCCCGTACCAAAGCACTCACAGGCGGCACTTTCTCACTACATTTAGAGACTATTCACACCTTAGAACTGGATTTAGAAAAAGAGACTAGAGAGCAGTTTAGCTCCTTATTCAAAGCATCAGGGAAAAGTATTCATTCCCATACATGTGGCTCAGAGTCCAGTTCAATAAACAGTCTCTGGGTCCGTCTCTCTCCTCTCACGCAGCAGCACTGTTATGTGACGCCGCAGGGCCAGAGGTCGGAGGTGGGGCGATGACGCCATCCTTTAACAAAGTATGAGCTTTCTCCATCCAGAAGACAGCGCCATGGGGGGCCATGTTAATATATTTACAAATATAACTCAGACAAATCAGATACAACAAAATTATATCAAGGAGGATTAAGGTGTTCCCATGGTACAAGAAAAGTTCTGTGGAAATCAACATGAAAACACAAGGAGCTACTAACAAACATGAAACATGTCTTATCTTCGTCTTCAGAAACAATTGTTCCTGAAAAAGAAATTCAAATCTAATGATGGCAAATGTTTTCTTCCTGATTGGCAATTCAATGACTAATATAAGCTCCATGTAGGCCAAGGGCTGCAATGGGTCTATCCCAGGATGGTTTCTGCTCTGTGAATATGGAGGATCATACACTGAAGTCAGTGCTGCTAAACGTCTTCACTTCATATTTCTAACCTCACGTTTCTCTGGGCAGGGCTCCATGATTGAGTCCTTCTCAACATCAGTCCAGTCATGTTTATCTTACACTATTCATACAGTCCAGCACTTTTCATTAACCTGACTCATTTATGTGGGGTCTGGAGTCAGTCAATGGAGAAACCTCTACAGTGTTTAATTACAATCAATTAAATCAACTTAAATGATTTAATGTGCATTTGCAGGGTGGCATGGTGGCACAACAAGAGGGTTCCCAGTTCAAATCCGGGCTGGGGCCATTCTGTGTGGAGTTTGCATGTTCTCCCCGTGTCTGCGTGGGTTTTCTCCAGGTTCTCCAGCTTCCTCCCACAGTCCAAAGACATGCACGTAGGTTAATTGATGACTCTAAAATTGCCCTTAGGTGTGAATGGTTGTCTGTCTCTGTTCGTCTCTATGTGCCCTGCGATAGACTGGCGTCCTGTCCAGGGTGTACCCAGCCTCATGCCCGTTGTCAGCTGGGATCGGCTCCAGCCCCCCCGCGACCTCGACAGGGATAAGCGGTTGAAGACGAATGAATGAATGAATGAATTAGTAATATCCACTTTTACTCATTCAGGAGCATTATTGCACATTCATTCACACATTCATTGATGACTCTAAATTGCCTCTGTTTGTCTCTATGTGTCCTGTGATAGACTGGCGTCCTGTCCAGGGTGGACCCCGCCTCACGCCCTATGTCAGCTTGGATCAGCTCCAGCCCCCCACAACCCCGATAGGGACAAGAGGTTGAAGATGGATGGGTGAATTTGCATTTGTAAAGGTATAAAACTTAAAGGAAAATTGCAAATGATTAGATTAATTCAACATTGAAACAGTGATTTGAACTGCAAAATCCATTTTAGGAAGCATTTGAATCTTTTTTACATTGCTTTCACTGATGATAGCTTTAATTGAAAGATGTGTATGCAGTGCGTCACCTATATATCACACTGTGGACACGCCTTCAAATGAAAGAGATGTCTCTAAAGTAGAGAGATAATGCTATGGACACTGTAAATACTTTAATAAATGACTTGCTTGGTTATAGAAAGGCAGACACAACAGTAAAGGGAATAACAACAAAAATTAAGTGAATTTTTCCACACATGCTATGTGTTTTGGAAGTGATCAAAGAGAAAATCTAAATGTGGGATATTGTGATGAATAATCTTACATTTTAGGAAGTATGCTTATTCACCAGAAAAAAAGCAATATTTCCCAAATTGTCGGACTGTTTGCTTTAAATTACTTTCTTTTTTATGATTGACAGCTCTGAGTGGTACTTAATAGTCTTGCTGTTGCTTTAACCTTAGGGAAATAACCTGTAGTCCTGTATGAAAGACTGGTGCATCAAAAATCTAAGTGGAGAATAACCGTGGTGGGCTTCCCTGAGAGGAGATGACATGAACTCCCACTGAGACATCACAGCAACAACTGGACAGGTAAACGGGAGCCAGCGCATGAAGGTACAGTTCAACAGACAACAATCTGAGTGTGAAAGGTTTCAGGGTCAGAGGACAATGGATCAATGGTATGGGTGTGTGGTGATACTGTGGAGTGTGGCTGGGTGAATGGTCGTGGACTAAAAACAAAAGCTTCCTGTGACTCATGGCCACTGGCTCCTGTCTGAATATGAGTTTCTTTTAATCATATTACTTTTGTCTGACATTTCACATCATTAAATCAATTTAAAAGGGCTTCTTTTAATGAGCACATACACTAGTGCAGTCTGGTGTTTTCCATGTGTGACTAAGGTCCATCATGCAAATCAATCATATATATTTACGATTAATACTTATTTCACTTTGACTACACTTGCAGTTTAAAGCTGAAGTAGGTAACATTCTATTAAAAAATGTTTTTTCTTCTCATATTTGTTGACTATATCCAAGTCGAGCCCAAAGCATTCTGACCGTTAGCATACGCTCTCATTTAACAGTACACTCAAATGTTTCTGAGAACACTGTGAGAAAAGGGCAATAGAGTAAGAGAAGACTGACCCAGGGCTGCCCAGTCTCACAGTTTGATCAGAGTTCAGTGTCAGAGACTGCTCTGCTCTGATTGGTCCTCTAGGTTGGTTGTAGCAGATGCCATTAGCAGCACCAGGTGGAGGCAGAGCTACATGATTTTTAAAGTCTCATTTTGAGGTCAGGAATAGTGACGGTTTACTATAGAAAGTTACTAACTTGATGCCACTCATTCTGGGATTGTCCCTTCAGTAAACACTGCTCTTCCCTGCATGGAATACCTGAGGACCTTCCAACCAAGCTACATGCCTTTTAATCAGTGCTTTGGCTTTTTTCAGCCCATATATTTAAGCTGCATTAAATTCTTTGGCCACCAGCAGAACTGTGAACACAAAATGTACTTATCACCTCAAAGTTAGGATACACATGCTGGCTAACAACCGACACATCCAGCAGACTGAGCAGTTTGTCCACACGCACAGTCCAATATTCTCTTTCAGCTGTTTGGTCTCCACCAACTCCTGAGGGAAATCTGTGTCTTTATACTGCGTATGGCAATATTCTGAATATACAGGGAATGTGAACAGCATCATCTGTTTGATTATTCAAAGTCAGGCCTTTTCGTCTTTGAATGTTGACAACATGGCTGTATTATGAGAACTGGATACTGGACCTCAAAATGGTGCGGATTCAGTTTAATGAGAAGTGCTCCCCGACACTTTGCTGGGTTTGTGTTTCCAGCACGTGTCCCACTGAGTTGCTGCTCCGCTCATAGGCTTGCTGGGGACACTGGGATGACATCACAGGTTTTTAATTACTTTTCTCAGCTCAAACGACGTTTTACAAACATAAAACGCTCCTGGGTTAAGAATTCATAATAGAAAGAATTATGATTGACCTTAGTTGCAGCCGGAGGTATCCTGTCAACAGTTTTACATACATCTCTTTTACAATGGTGGCCTATGGAGAAAATGCTTTTTGAGCAGCAGGGAGGATTTTTGGTTACAGACCCGTAAGTGGCCACTGGAGAGAACTGGCTGCAACGGCACCGTACCCACTTCTTATTATACACCCCAGAGTATCAGTCCGCTCTGTGCGTTGCTATGGTTGTTGTACACAAACCAACTAGCCAACAGTTTGCAGGGCTAGGGTAGAGACGCATTCCCAAAAGAAAAGGAGAAACAACCTATTTTAAACATTGTGTAAGACTTTGATATCAACAAGTCTTGGGATGTGCGCAAACATTGCAACACCGACAACACCGACCTCTCAAGACGCTGACTGAAGGAAGGGAAGAGGGTTGCTATGTTCGCACACTGCAAAACGTCTGCCACTGGGGGGAAACTGAAAAAAGGCTTTTCCCAGCTGCATGTAAATGGGAATATTAGTGGAATATTAATTTTCATTAGCTATGTAAACAGCTTATTTGTAGGAATATTGTTTTTTTTTGTAATGAAGTCATAACCTGGAATATGTTTTGCATGTAAACAGCTGCTCCAAAACAATGAGTTGAAAGAATCAAAAGCTCAGGTGGTGATAGTTCTGTTGGTCGCTGACTCCCAAGTGTCATTTGATCCATTGCTCATATAGAAATACTGAGAAATGCAGCTTTAACAGTAGCGTCATCTATAACTGACTTCTAGTAAATGGTTTAAACCACACACTAACCTGGAATGGTCCTTAACAGATTCCTTCATTTCAAACTGTCAGACATCCAAACTTAGCTCATCACTTTTTAAGAAATAGAACATTAACAAGTAGTTTAATCAAAGGGAAAAGAGAACACTGACAAAGAATGACAACAAAAATCTGTGGAGATTTTCTCAAGTGATAAAAACATTGTATGCACAAAATGAATTCACCGATCTCATATGTCCTCTCCTAACACTTTCTTTTCACACAGGCTACATCAGACTTTTACTACTTGTCCATGCTAGTTTCACATCTACACATACTGAGGAAAGAGCAGCACAAAGGGGTCATTTGTGTTTTCGTTTTGTCACACTTAAGTCTTCCCTTTCACCCACATCCTATCACAAGGAGTCTTCACAGGTTGATCATCCAATCACGTTTCCGATGATTTACCCTCTCAAACAGACAGTAACATTCATGTGGAAATCACAACAATGTCCAAATGTGAAGTCGTTTAAAATATTACGCTGGAATAGAAACGTGTTCCCCTTCATTCAGGGACCTGAAATCAATAAACACATGATTTGCTCAAAGACAAATATGGGGTGATATTTGTTACTCCCATGACATCTTACAAACATCTCTTATGATGCAACAGTTCTGTAAACCTGGCAGAATATGAGCAAAGTCTTAGTGAAGCAGTGAATGGAGCTCACTACAGCATGACCAGAGAAGTGGATTCACACTCCTAGTTCGGGTCAGTAGCCAGGTGAGAACAATGCCATTCCCTAAAATTAAAAAATTACAGTAATGCCCCAAAATGCGAGCCTGAGCCATCTCTGGATGTGGCAGGACTGAAGACCTAATCCCAACCAACAGGACATGCATGGGTTTATGGGTAGGAAGAGGTAGATGTTGACATCTGGAATTGGAGTGCACAGTTCCAAATATGTGCTACCTCTGTGACACATGGACACTCCAGCTGTTTCTGCTAACCCAGCCAACCACAGGTGGGGTTTGGTGCCTGTAGTGCAAGCATCCTGACCAACCAGCAGGAGTCACTGGTGTAGTGACAAAGCGGAGCACCTTTGTTGGCTTCCCACCTTGAGAACATGGCAGATTGTGTTGGTGGAACACACAACCAAAGGCCGGAGGGCTCTGCTTTTTAAAAAGATATTTAAATGTTTTTTCCAGACCGCCGCTGCTTTGATGCTGTAACACACTTTAACCACCACAACATTACAATTGTAGGCAGGTAATCCAACAAATGTTGCACCATGCTCAGTTAAATTTGCATCTAACTTATGTTATTGCTGTGTAGGAAAGCAATTGAAGGAATGGATTTGAGAAGTCTGCAGGTATGACAACCATCTGTTCTTATGCAGCATAGAAAACTGACTTTCCTACTCTAAAGGCCTTAGTGTGCTTCATACAAAGTGCTTATTAATTAGTCATACAGCTTCTGAAAATGGCACTGGGTGGGCTGCATCTCACAATTTTTTACCTCTCCAAAACGGAATCCCCTTTAAGCAGCGGTTATACTCTGACATAGCTTCTGCGTCCACTGACTTGTAGCAGTATGCGTACACTCTGCCCGGCCCCCTTTTTTAGGCAGCGTGCAGGCGGTCCACTCGTAGCCTCTCCAGTCGGACATGGGCGACATTTACGTCACATGGACCCAAACAGACCCTCAACGAAGGTTTAATTTCAGCTTAATAGTTTTAACCTTCCTCTCAAGTTGTCTTTTCATCTTCACTCAACTACTTTGGTCACATGTGAACAATTGAGTCCCACATTGTGAATACCTTCCTTTAGTGCAGCATGCCCCTCTATGACAGCAGCCGTTTTGCCCTGACTTGGGCGATAAGCACTTGTGCCTTTAGACCTCGTCCTGGCTCACGCTATGTTTATCGAGTCATTCTGCTGAAACTTAGTAAGCATGTTCACAATATCATTGGTGCCATACCCATGTTTGCTCATGGTCCTTCATCCTGGTTTAATGTTCTGACAGCTGTGCTTTAGTGGTGCTACAACAGATTGAATGACATTGTTTTCACCTTGCCAAACAAAGCAGACTTCTCCAAACATGCTTCGTTACAGTGACCAAGTGTTGACATTTGGACAGCCACAACTTTAATGGCCACAGTATTCTGACACATGAGAATTTCACTTACAGAACCCCTGACGTTCAAAAACAGCAGAATATTACAATCGGATTAAGAAAACATGGTAAAAAAGCTCTACATGGTTTAGTGTATAGAAAGGAGCATGTGCACACTTTGGATCTGAAAGGCCAAGCCTGAGGGACGCCCATCAGAAACAGTCTGGAAAAGTAAGAAAGATTCATATGGCAAGATTACCACTATGCTAGTGTCCACTCAGTGGGTTAAAGGAAGCCGTTAACAAATACTGGTTGACTAATGCATTTCCTTTACATTTTAAATGATAGATTAACAAAGTGTTATAATACAGAGATAATGCATTTATAGACAGTTAGGCCAGTGCTGGGAACAGTCCAGTTCCTCTCCCTGGGAACTCATTGCTGAGCCTTACATTGGCTGGTTTGAATAAGGGTGGGGTGAGCAGGTGGAGACAGGAAGAGCTGCAAGGCCACCACCCATGGGTCATGCTGCCGTCGCCATGGTAACCCTGATATGGTGCAGCACAGGAGGATCTGAAATGCAGAAGAGAGTCGGTGGTTAAGGTTTTCATCCCAAAATAAAACAATGAATGACTTCCGGTTCCGGCGCTGTGTAAAGCGGCAGCCAGCAACAGTTGCTCCCTCTCCTTTCCGCACTTTTTTGCTATTTTATCTTATTTTACTGTCTTTTTATTAGTACTTTTTCCTGTAAGTCGTAGTGCTAACCTTAGCCAACTATGTTCGTGAACTTTCTTACGTGTTTTTTGTCCGTTTGTCTCATTCTTGGGACTATTTTTGCCGACCGCGTCTCCGTCTGGACGCAACAATGCGGCGGCTCCTTTGTTTACACCCGTGAACAGCTGTTGTCGCTAGCACCAACGGCGCTAATGCGGGAGAGGCCTTACATCCCCAAAGAACTGAGGAGAAAGTACAGGGGATGTAAGGCTGGACGTAAACAACGGGAAAAGAAGAGGAGATATAAACCATCTCTCCCTTCCATCACCATGGGGAACGTGTGGTCGCTGGCTAACAAGATGGACGAGCTGGCGGGCCTGGTGAAGACTCAGTGGATGTATCGTGTGAGCAGTGTGCTGTGTTTCACGGAGACGTGGCTCCACGAGGACATCCCGGACTCGAACGCAACTGTGGACAGCTTTCAGACTGTTCGGGCGGACAGGATTCACCGTGAGAGTGGCAAGAGGAAAGATGGGGGACTTGCTATTCTTATTAACAACAAGTGGTGTCATCCTGGACACGTTACTGTAAAGGAGCGTGTGTGTAGCCCGGACATTGAGCTGCTTGCCGTGAGTCTGCGGCCATATTATCTGCCGAGGGAGTTTTCACACGTGATCGTTCTGGTTGTTTACGTTCCTCCGACTGCAAACGCGGCGCGCGCGAGTGACGTCATCCACACCGTCGTCGCGGGACTTCAGACACGGCACCCAGACGCATTCATTGCAATATCTGGGGACTTCAACCACATCACTCTGGCTGCAACACTGCCCACTTTCAAGCAGTTTGTGGACTGTCCCACCAGGGAAAACAAGACACTGGACCTGCTGTATGCTAATGTTAAGGAGGCTTACAGCTCCACTGCCCTTCCTCCTCTTGGAAGATCAGATCACAACCTCATCCATCTGCAGCCCCTGTATAAGCCCCAAGTCCAGCGGCTTCCTGTGACCACCAGGACTGTGAGGAGATGGTCACAGGAGACTGACGAAGCTTTACAGGGTTGCTTTGAACTCACAGACTGGGATTTGCTCTGTAATTCACATGGGGAGGACCTTGATGATCTCACGGACTGCATAACAGGGTACATCAATTTCTGTGTGGACAGCGTTGTTCCTACAGAGACTGTACTCTGTTTCCCAAATAACAAGCCGTGGGTCACCAGAGACATCAAGGTCCTGCTGAATGCGAAGAAGAGGGCCTTCAGAGAGGGGGACAGAGAGCAGATGAGGCAGGTCCAGAGGGAGCTGAAGGAGAGGATCCAACAGGGCAAAGACACCTACAGGAGGAAGCTGGAGCACAAACTCCAGCAGAACAACTTAAAGGACGTGTGGAGCGGCATGAGGAGCATCACTGGCTACAAACCATCTGGTAGCCAGACGGTAGGAGGTGGTACTGAACGTGCCAATGAGCTAAATCTGTTCTTCAACAGATTTGATGAAAGGGCTCTGGACCACCTCCCCACGGCTCCTCTACAACCACCCACCTCCAAACCTCCAACCCTGCTGACACCTCCCCCTCAATTCCTTCCTGATTTTGCCCTACCTGTCCCCTCCCCCCCGCCATCACCTCTCTCCACCCCCACCAACACACACAGCAGACAGACCTTCACTGCAGAGCAGGTGAGGAAGGAGCTGTGCAGACTCCGCCCAGGCAAGGCAGCGGGTCCCGACGGTGTCAGCCCGAGGGTCCTCAAAACTTGTGCGATCCAGCTGTGTGGAGTCCTGCAGTACATCTACAACCTCAGCCTGAGTCTCGAGAATGTCCCTGTGCTGTGGAAGACATCCTGCCTGGTACCATTACCAAAGAAGGTGCGTCCCAGCACCTCAGAAGACTACAGACCGGTGGCGCTGACGTCGCACCTGATGAAGTCCCTGGAGAGGCTGGTTCTTTCACTTCTTCGGCCCCTGGTCAGCTCATCACTGGACCCTCTACAGTTTGCCTACCAGCCGAGACTAGGAGTGGAGGATGCTATCATCTTCCTGCTCAACCGTGCCTGCGCCCACCTGGACAGAGCGGGGACCACAGTGAGAATCTTGTTCATGGACTTCTCAAGTGCGTTCAACACCATCCGGCCTGCTCTGCTGGGACGGAAGCTGACGGCGATGCAGGTGGACCCTCCCCTGGTTTCCTGGATTACGGATTACTTGACGGGTCGACCACAGTATGTCAGACTGCAGGACGGAGTGTCTGACACCGTGGTCTGCAGCACTGGAGCTCCACAGGGTACTGTTCTTTCCCCATTTCTGTTCACCCTGTACACCTCAGACTTTCAGTTCCTCTCTGAGTCCTGCCACATGCAGAAGTTTGCCGACGATTCTGCAATTGTTGGCTGTGTCAGTGAGGGGAAGGAGGAGGAGTACAGGGACGTTGTGGACTCCTTTGTCGACTGGTGTGCAGCTAATCACCTGATTCTCAACGCCACCAAGACAAAGGAGCTAGTGGTGGATTTCCGCAGGAGTAAATCTGCCCCCACACCCATCTCCATCAACGGACTGACTGTGGATGTTGTCCAGGATTACAAATATCTTGGAGTACACCTGGACAGCAAACTGGACTTTTCCAAGAACACTGAGGCTGTATACAAGAAGGGCCAGAGTCGTCTCTATTTCCTGAGGAGGCTCCGCTCATTCAATGTTTGTAACACCATGCTGAGGATGTTCTACCAGTCAGTGGTAGCCAGTGCCATCTTCTTTGCTGTTGTGTGCTGGGGCAGCAGACTGAGGGCAGCAGACGCAAAGAGGATCAGTAAGATCATCAGGAAGGCTGGCTCCGTCCTGGGGGTCACACTGGACTCTTTGGTGGCGGTGTCTGAGAGGAGGATGCTGTCTAAACTGCACAGCATCCTGGACAATAACTCTCACCCTCTCCACCAGCTGCTGACCTCCAGCAAAAGCACATTCAGCCATAGACTCATTCTCCCCCGGTGTAATACTGAACGCCGGAGGAAGTCTTTTCTTCCGGCGGCCATCAAACTTTATAATTCATCTCCCCCCAGTCAGGTAAGGAACAGTGGAGACACTGTATCCTGAAAATGTCACTTTGTCACTATATACCATCACTGCATCACTTTATTCAGTTGTACTTTATTCAGTTGTACTGTCACTTACTTCAGTAAGTAATGCTGCTATAAGACACTGTCACTTTATATCACCACTACATCACTTTATTTATTTATTAATGGTTTACTGTAACTATCTGCTGATACACTTACTGTGCTTTAGGACATGCTGCTACATTTCACTGTGGTTTACTGTAACTTAGTTCTGTAGGACATGCTGCTACATTTTTAACATTTTTAACACTTATAACTTATCGCTCCTTCTCACTTATTTAGTTTGTACTTATTTTATTTCAATCTGCTGCTAAACTTCATTGTATTGTTGTATATTGTATATACCTACGCTTAACCACGACGTCTGTAGCACTCTGTCACACTTGGTTCATTTCTTGATTTATCTGACGTTAGCTTTATTTTGATTTGATTTATGTTTATGCTTATTGTTACTCTGATCCTTTTCCGCCTTTGTATCGAAACTGTTGCACAATAATTTCCCTCGGGATAAATAAAGCTTCTTGAATCTTGAATCTTGAATGAAGATATTGTCTGTGCCTCATTTAGAGGCTTTTCAAAGTGAAAGTGCTGACAGAACTCCAGAGAGCACAGTGATCAAAGATTTGATACACTGGAAGAGAAAGACATGGCTATTCTTAGCTCTGTTGAGAGGACGAAAGCAGAGAATCAGAACAGTCAGGTGCTATATTTTATTCAGACACAGACCGACACAGACATTTACATTTCCTTGAATTAAAGTGTGCATGTAACCTTACCTCTCCGGGAACCATCACCTTAAGGTGGTGGAGAGGTTTGTGTGTCCCTGTGAACCTGAGGGCTGTGTTGTCTGGAGCCTAGTCCCCTGGTAGGTACTCCCATGGCGAGGGGCCGGGGACCACTGGAGCCAGGCCAAGACGGAGGGCTCGCCGGCGAACGCCTGGTGGCCGGGTTTGCCACGGAGCCCGGATGGGCACAGCCCAAAAAAGTGACATGGCACCTCCCTCCTCTCCATCCTGTGGGCCCACCCCTCGCAGGAGGAACCGCTGGGGTCGGGTGTGCTGCTGCACGGGTGGCAGTGAAGGTGAGGGGCCTCGACGGACCAGACACGGGCAGCAGAGGCTGGCTCTGGGGAAGTGGAATGTCGGGGAAGGAGCCGGAGCTTTTGCGGGAGGTGGAGCACTACCAGTTAGATCTGATGGGGTTTACCTCCACACACAGTCTCTGTTCTGGAACCATACTACTGAATAGGGGTTGGACCCTATCCTTCTCTGGAGTTGCCCAGGGTGTGAGGCGCCAGGCAGGTGTAGGGATACTCACAAACCCCCGGCTGAGCGCCGCGGTGTTGGAGTTCACCCTGGTGGATGAGAGAGTCGCCTCCTTACGCCTGCGGGTGGTAGGGGGGAAAACTCTGAGTGTTTGTGCATATGCACCGAACAGCAGTTCAGAGTATTGGGCTTTCTTGGAGACCCTGAATGGAGTCCTGCATGGGGCTCCAGTAGGGGACTCCATAGTTCTGCTGGGAGACTTCAACGCCCATGTGGGCAATGATGGAGACACCTGGAGAGGCGTGATTGGGAGGAAGGGCCTCCCTGATCTAAATCCGAGTGGTTGTCAGTTATTAGACTTCTGCTAGTCACGGATTGTCTATAACTAACACCATGTTCGAACATTAGGATGCTCATAAGTGTATGTGGTACCAGAGCACCCTAGGCCAAAGGTCGATGATCGATTTTGTGATCGTTTGTTTTGGACACTCGAGTGAAGAGAGGGGCAGAGCTGTCAACTGATCACCATCTAGTGATGAGTTGGGTCAGAGGATGGGGGAAGATTCTGGACAGTCCAAGTAAGCCGAAACGAGTAATGCGGGTGAACTGGGAACGTTTGGACGAGGCCCCTATCCGAAAGGTCTTCAACTAACACCTCCGGCGGAGCTTTTCTGGCATTCCTGTGGAGGTTGGGGGCATTGAACCCGAGTGGGCAATGTTCAAAGCTTCCATTGCTGAAGCTGCAGCGGTGAGCTGTGGCCTCAAGGTCTTAGGTGCCTCAAGGGGCGGTAACCCTCGAACACCGTGGTGGACACCGTTGGTCAGGGAAGCTGTCCATTTGAAGAAGGAGGCCTTCCGGGATATGTTATCCCAGAAGACTTCGGAGGCAGTTGCAAGGTACCGACAGGCCAGAAGGGTTGCAGCCACTGCTGTGTCAGAGGCAAAGCAGCGGGTCGGGGAGGAGTTCGGAGTCATGGAGAAGGACTTTCGAGTGGCACAAAGGTGCTTCTGGAAAACCATTCGACATCTCAGGAGGGGGAAATGGGGAACTGTCCAAGCTGTTTACAGTAAGGATGCTGGTGACCTCAGCCAATGAGGTAATCAGGCGGTGGAAGGAGCACTTTGAGGAACTCCTTAATCCGACTAACACGCCCTCTTTTGTAGAGGCAGAGCTGGAGGCTGATGGGGAATCATTGTCAATATCTCTGGCGGAAGTCACTGAGGTAGTCAAACAACTCCACAGTGGCAAAGCCCCAGAGATTCGTCCAGAAATGCTGAAAGCTTTGGGTTTGGAGGGGCTGTCTTGGTTGACACGTCTCTTCAACATTGCGTGGAAGTCTGGGACAGTGCCAAGGGAGTGGAAGGTGGTGGTTCCTCTATTTAAAAAGGGGGACCAGAGGGTGTGTGCCAATTACAGGGGTATCACACTACTTAGCTACCCTTGTAAAGTTTACTCCAAGGTGTTGGAAAGGAGGGTTCTACCTATAGTTGAACCTCAGATTGAAGAAAAAAAATGCGGATTCTGCCTGAACGTGGAACAAAGGACCAGCTCTTCACTCTCGCAAGGATCCTGGAGGGGGCCTGGGAGTATGCCCATCCAGTCTACATGTGCTTTGTGGATCTGGAGAAGGCATATGACCAGGTCCCTCTGGAGACACTGTGGGAGGTGCTGCGGGAGTATGGGGTGAGGGGGTCACTTCTGTGGGCCATCCAATCTCTGTAGACCCAATGCGAGCAAAAGCTCTGCTTTTAAGCAGATGATGTGGTCCTGATGGCGTCGTCGGTCATTGACCTTCAGCACTCACTGGATCAGTTCGCAGCCGAGTGTGAAACGGCTGGGATGAGGATCAGCACTTCTAAATCTGAGGCCATGGCTCTCAGCAGTAAACCGGTGGATTGCTTACTCCAGGTAGGGAATGAGTCCTTACCCCAAGTGAAGGAGTTCATGTACCTCGGGATCATGTTCACGAGTGAGGGGACAATGGAGCGTGAGTTTGGCCGGAGAATCGGAGCAGCAGGGGCAGTGTTGCAGTCGCTCTACCGCACCGTTGTGACGAAAAGAGAGCTGAGCCGGAAGGCATTTGCAAATTATCAAATGAGGGCGTCAATGAGAGACTCAATTCAAGAAGGCCTGGCAGCTATCTAATGAATGAGAACAAATGATCCGCTCTCTTGAACTGGAACACCAGAGTGGACGCAAAGAGACTGAATCAGACCAGCTACAATAACTGAACAAGACAGCATGAACCATTCTCTGGAACTGGGTCCTCTGCCTCTCAAAACAGTTAGTTTGGGTGGTGAAGGGTGGGTGGAGATGAAGTGAGCTGAAGCCCGCCTCCAATCGCTGTGCGTTATTACGGCCATAGACCGTGTTTCTCTCTTTATTTAATCACCAGACCACAACAGTCTGCTACTTTTGTCTTATTGCGGATGAATTAAGTCTCATTGACGTTTAATCAGCCAGGATGAAAGTAAAACTACACGTCTAAATATACCGTCAGCTATTGTTGAAGAAAGATACAAACAAAATACATTTATGTAATAATGTTTTCAAGAAGATGCCCAGATCATGAATCAGAAATAACTCACTAACCCACTGGTGTGGCCATGGGCAGCAGTGGACTGACATGCACCCGCCGCTGTCCTGCGTCAGGCGCTCGTCTCAAATGAAAATTATTTACAGAGCAATTAAAAATAATAAATAGTCCAAGAGCGTACTGGCAAAATGTATATTGCAGTCCGCCTTTATTGATAGCCTACATTATGCACAAAAACTGGAAATTCTAGGTTTTTTAAAAATTAAAAAAAGAATACCCGGATATGAAAATAAAATACCTACCCAATGAACAAGTATTTGAACATTTGGGTCCAGCCCTAATGTACCAAACACTTCACATCCATGTGCCTTAAACATTGCCATCGTGTTGCAATCTGATTAACAAACACTTATTGTAACGGTCTATATAACGTGGCTCATCTGAAGCCCACCTTGGAATGACAACTTACCATAATATTGGCTCAGTACGTGGCTCATTCTCTTCCTGAGTGTTTGCTCTTCTGGGCTGACCATCTTCCTCTGGATACAGACACAAAAACATATGAACATAGTTATAAGGGCATCTCCTATAAACAACATGCTTATTTCAATTGGCTGAAGTTACTCATAATCAGGTGATTTTTATTCATAATCAACCAAACCAAACCAACATGACAGATGTATTGCCCTGTAGGTAAGGAGCCCACTATGGTAGTCATCCACAGTTTTTTTGTGAAGTGTGGTTGTATGAGGTACTTATCCATACCTACGGTAGATGAAGGTTAGGTACTGCTATGGACGGGGTGTGCAGCCAAACCTATTTGAGCCACCTAAAAGAATCAATATCAGTTTAAATGAACTCTATATTTAGAGTATGTTCACTGTTTCACCTTGCTGTCAGACAGCAGTTTCCTTCACAGAAGTTTCCCCTCTCTCTCTCTGTCAGACACTCAGTCTTCCTCTGCAGAAGTTCTTCTTCTGTATAATCTGGCTCATAAATGATACTCGTCACAGTGAACAATATTTCGTCGCTGGTATATTCACTCATTTTTCTGCCTTGTATTCGTTTACTCCATAAACATTGAGAAAATGTAGTACCAAAGGAAAGAGCTGTCTGACAGCAAGGAAAATGGTGAAAATATTCTAGGTGTAATGTACAGTTAACCTGATGTTGATGTTTTAAGGTGGCCCGTTTTGTTTTTTTTTAAGATGATTTTTTCCATCTTTTTATGCCTTTAATTTTAGTGCCGCTGAAGATGGACAGGAAATTTGTGAGTGAGGGGATACCATGCAGCAAAGGACTGCAGGTTGGAGTTGAACTTTATTTTCATTATTGTCGGACTTTATTATTTGAATGAGTAACAAGAAAAACTAAATGTTTTACACTGTGTGGGTAAGATGCATTTCTTACCACAGGGGTTTCCCTCTACGTCGTCGAGGAGATTGGCTGTTGAGTTGGCTGTGCCTAATCTGGAAGGAGCTTATTTAAGAACAACAAATCACCAGCTTTGCAAGCCAGATCGATGTCACAGTTCATTGACTCACAGAAGGCTGTTATGAATGCTGATGATGTCCAGTATGTGAGCAGCAAAAGCATTAACAATAATTCTGATTGAGTATGAAAGTGCTTTATGTACAGTAAATGATGAAAGACATTGAGGGTGTAAATGCATCCCCAGAGGCAACGCTCCTGCTCCATATGGATTTCCCTTGTTCCACCAGCAGTAAAGAAACAAACAGCACTAAGGCAAAACAATAAGCATGTTATGTCTGTGGTTTTTGCACTCATTGGGGACAATAATGTGCAGAGTTACTGCTGAATCACTTGGTGTTATTGAAGCTAAATGCTTGTATTTGCTGAAAATATTCCTACTTTTTAAAAAGCATATGGTAATAAACACAACACAACACAAACATCTTAAAACAAAATAAGTTAACCAGATAACTTGACCAGAATGAGCAAAGGATACGAATGGTGCTTCAGGAGCATCCTCCTTTTTGACTTTCTCCGCTTTGTTTTTTCTGAAAACGTTCTGGCAATTTCAAACAGCTTCTTTCTTGTTGCTGAAGGAGAAAACATATCCTCGGTGGGACAATGAAGACTAACGCAAATATTTGTGAAGCATCAGTAGTATTGTAAATAAGGAGACTTACATTTGCCCATGTGCTTGAGTTTGTCTCTGAACAGGGCGTCATCTGAGACTGCCTCCATTGAGGCTGCAGAGTACTGTTCTCCTGCACACAGACACAGCAACACTACCCCACTGTACACTCATGTGGTGGCACACAAACACATCAGCTGTACAAGTATTTATAGTATGATGTCCGGAGCATACATCCAACCAATCACAGTGAATGCATAAACACACAGACGAATATACAGTAGAGTTCAGAGTACAGAGACACAGTTGCAAATAGCTTGGCAGAGGAAGCTTGATGAGTGATATCTACCTGTGGAATTCTCCATGCTAGATGAATGATTGGACTTTGATTTCTTTGATTCATACTTCAAGCGATCTAAAAACAGAGAGCAGATGTTATGACCACTGATGTGAGGAATCAATCAGTGTGATGAGCTCTGGTAAAATGGTATAATGCCTAGACTTCTAGACCATTTCCATTCATCTTGATCAGTGTCTGATGAAAGGGGAACAGACTTTTAAGCTGCGCATCGAGCTGGTTTTAAGTCTGAACTTCAGAAGTGCTAAAAGGGTAGTATTTCCACATCTGACCTAAACATTTCACTGGATTAAGAGAAAGTCAAATCAGATACTGGCCAAATATTTGGTTTGTCACCATGTCCATGTTGTTCAAAGACAAAAGATGGTTAATAGAGTACAAATAAAAAAATGTCCTGAGCTCAAACTAAGAATTGTGAACATCTGAGTTCTGAGCTGAAAGTTAGACATTGATTTTCTGAGAATAAAGTCAATGTCATTCTTTTGTCTCAGGGTCTAGTTTTTAATCCCAGAAATATGGAATCCTAATAATTATGTATTTCTCTTAGATTAAGTAAATAATGTGATTAAAGAACTTAGCAGTCAGAGAAACCTTGCCGTTAGTTCAGGCACAACTGGGCCTCTAAATATACCTATTAAACAATGGAAGCAAAGGCTCTGGTCATAAGCTGGGGCATGTAAGACCATGACAAATGGAGACATATGGAATTCATTTTGTCCAAGGAAAGAAAAGCAAAGAAATGTACAATAACAAAATAAAAAACAGCAATCCAAAACTATTAACGCTGCTTAAAGGTGAATGTTGTGGCAAGAATATTGGATTTTTGTCCAGATCACAGTTTAAACTAATAGATTTGGGAAATACAATTGTGTGAAATGAGAAAATCAATGTGTGGCTCACTGGATGCACAGGGCTGGGATAAAGCCAGATGTCAGGCCCCTTATGCTATCTCCATTATCTATTTTGCAAGGGTACCATCGCTGCATCCAGGGCCTAGAGCCAATGTGATTGATTTAAAGAAATGTCCCCTATCCCAGAATTATAAGCTTTGTAGCCAGTCCATACTCCAGTGCTGACACATTGCTGTGGAGATAGGTCTGACTATGCAAGACTAGTCTCATGTGTGTAGATTGGAAACTGGACAAGTTGGCCAGCCCTGTAAACATGAAAGCCTGTCCCTGAGGGGCTGATGGAGTTAATGTAGTCCGATACAAAGGCTCAACAATCCTCAACTACCTTCTCGGGAGGATTTTACACCAAGGCATGGACACTCCGCAGTTATTTGACTCAGAGACAGTTTAAGCATGTCATGTGATACGATATGCTACCTCAGTGCACTTCAGGAACAAATATAACTGGGACCACAACAGAAAGGTGCATATGAACCTTTGATAGTCAGTGGTGTCTTTAATGTGAAATTATGGATGTCATTTGGTCACAATTTAGCCCACTGACCAAACACAGACGAGCCATAAACTAGTTTCAACTTAGTTTTGTTAAGTTAGGGCGCACCCACTCTGTCCATCCTTACCGTGCCCAAGCTCACTTCACGGCTAAAGTCTAGTTCCTTTGCCCTTCACTTGATGTCTATTTAAATGCATCTGTTCCTCGCGATGGAGATTTAAAATGATGCCCAAACGGTTTGCTGTGGTTTGATGCGGAGGTGGAGTCTTTACTGCAGATTTGATCACATGAAACGTTCAAAAACAGTCAGACAAAACTAAATCTCCGAGGGGTGATGCCGTATTAGCAAGCAGCATTGGAGCCAAGGCCCGGACAATCACCCTAAACCACGGGGCACGGTACGAATGGACAGTGTGAGTGCACCCTTAAGCTAGGCAGTTCATGTGTCCGGTCCAGAGATGGGGACATTTGTCTAATAAACACAAAGACCAAATTCACAAAACAAAAAAGGTATGAACTGAAGCCAAAGGCAAACAAAAATAAGTACAATCCCTATGATACAAGCTTCTTAAATGTGAATATTTTCTGGTTTCTTTCCTCTTCTATGACAGTAAAGTGAATATTGTGATTGGTACGAATACACAGACCGTTACATCCCTATTCTCTAGTGTTAGGAGCTTTGGGTTGCTGGTATCGCTGTGTGTTTTGTAATCATACATTTAAGTTTCATTACTTAGACAAAAATAATTCCAAAAAGACAAGCATTGGACTTGAGCATAAAGGCAAATTAAGGTAATAACAGCACAAAACAAATGCTTTAAAAGATACCCTGTGGAGTATACATTCAGTGTTACGCACCAAAACGCATTGTCCATCAAATGTGCACGTAGCATTTGCAAAGCGGCTTTTTGGTTTTAAATCCAACATATTTACTAGCTTGCAGTCTTCTTCCTGCCTTTGTCGGTGTCTTGCAGCATATCGCAGCGTATTACCACCACCTAAACATCAGTGGAATAGTGTGAAACCACTGGTAGAAGTGTGTGCTCAGAAAAACAGCACCGTAGCACTACTAGAGGTCAAAAACTCCACAGGGAATCTAATGACAACAACCCTATGAGGACCTGTCAGTACGTCACTAATGTCTGTACCTCACAACCTCAACTGTGAATGTCTTTACATTCTGTTTAGATTTCCTGTGACTTTATCCTGTATATCACATACCACCAAAAACAGCGTAGCTATTGACACTGACCTTGTGAGCAGTTTCTCGGTGTATGATGGGACGAGTGTACACAGTCATACCTCTCTCTAAGGCGATGAGGAACTCGCGGTTGCGCTGCAGCTCTCTCATAAACTCCTCGTTCTGCAGGAACAGGGCGATGCGCTCGTCTTCTAGATACTGCTTCAGCTTTTTATCTTGTTCTGTAGCTCCTGTTGTTAAACCTGGACCTCCAGCGGTCCCTGCAGCTCCAGGCCGAGAACCTGACTGTGCTGTCCACTGGCTTATTGAAGAAGCTGAGTATGATGATGACGATGAAGGCTGGGAGAGACTGCTTTGAGAGCTCTGCTGACAAGACAAAAAAGGTTATTGGTTAGTATCAGGATCACTCCTGCTATAAGTACTTTACAGGGAACGTTAACCTTTTTGGAAAATATTCCTTTCTTTCTGAGAGCTAGATGAGAAGATAAATATCAAGCTCATGTCCGTATGGTAATTACAGAGTTGAAGTCAGCATTCAGACAGCAGGCACAGGGGAAGAGCTAACTTGGCTGAGTACAAAGAAAAACAGCCACTGGCACCTCTGCAGCTCACTAATAAACACATGACATATAATAATGCCTCAGCTCATAACTGCATCATATCTAGAGATGGATAAACTATAGTTCCAGTGAACAGCTCCCCTAAAAGCACAGATTGTCATTTTAACACCTCTGTTTGTGCATGGTTTTAAAAAAACAGGATGATACTAATTGAATTTAAAGAATATGTTTTTTACTTGAACTTTGGATGGAGACACAGTAGCCGCTTCCCTTTCTGCCGTCTTTACTATTAGATTAAGCTAATACACCTCCAGCTCCTGTCTCTGTGTGTTCAAGAAATACTTCTTTCAACTATTCCAGGCATTCTCTTACACACTTTTTTTTTTTTCTTAAACTTCTTTAGCCTCCTATCTTGATCTATTTATTTTTATTCAGACGTTACATAACTTTCATGACCACAAATATAAAATGGCCAACGATTGAATTTGTTTTTTGGTTCATAAATTAATGTAGAATGGTCGGAGCAAAGCCTCATGGGAAATGAGAACTGCGTATCGCTCCAATGATCGCTCCGCGTTTATCCAATGAACGAATGGGGATGAATGAGCGGCTGTCAGACAGAGAGAATAGAGAAAGGTTGAAGTAGTGGATTTTCTTACAGTGGAAAAGGAATCTGATTTGCGTGTTTGATTTGCTCAGTTACACCTGATGGAGGGCAAGAAGAGAAAGGAAAAAGGAGGGGCTGAAAGGCCAGAATGAAGAAGAAGCACATGCTGGAGGAGAGTGCATCAAAATGGTCAAAAATCACAGATTTAATCAGAAACAACCAGGCGTCAACTAGTGCTGCAGGCGAGTTGACAGGAAAACGGTTAGCTCAAGCTTTTAGATTGTTGAGAATTAGCAAAACATTTGAGCTGAGTTCTTCATAGTTCCTCCTCAGTGGGGCGGTGTCGTCATATCATGGTCTGCACCGCGAGTTACACATGCACACACGCACGCACCGGTGGATTTTTGTGTCCCACTCCGCCCCTGCAGCCTGGTGGCTTAAAATGATTGACTTCCAGTCTGTCACCTTCTTTTGTCCGACTTTCGTTCACCGTTTTACCAATTTCTCTGCGTAATTTTTCGTACAACATTCTATGACATGCTACCTACTATCTTCTTTTAATTTCTATTGGGATCAGACAGTACAAATATTGCACACATTATAATTGAACAATTCTCAGATGGTACTCTAATGAATTGAATGTGTATTTCTGTCAGATCTTTATGGTGAAATGT
Organism: Echiichthys vipera; assembly: GCF_963691815.1. NCBI lineage: Eukaryota > Metazoa > Chordata > Actinopteri > Perciformes > Trachinidae > Echiichthys > Echiichthys vipera. Next base: position 32,017,739 of record NC_139830.1, read on the forward strand.
TTTACCTTTATAGTGTCCAACTGCTGTGGGAGGATCCGCAGGAAATCATCGGGAAGATTTCCAAGCAAAGGAGGGTTCCAGTTCCGGTAGCTTCTGACCTGCTGGTGACCTGGAGGTGGCTGGACTTCAAATCTATCAGAGTCCATGGAGTCAAAGGACACATTAATAATCCTGCCAACTCCATTAGGAACATTATCATCTTACCTCTAGTTATCTTAAACTCCTATTAATTATTTACATCCTCTGAATTGCCCACTTACAAAATCATATGGGAGGAAACATCTATTGGATTCCCATTTTATGAATGAGGAAATGCCTGGAGACACTTACGGGAACAACGTCTTACAAATAAAATACGCTGATTATATTTTAAGAAAAATCTGACTTCTATCTGAAATTATTTGTGTGGATCATCTGTGCATATGCATGTGATTTTATTTGTTAATCATGCAAGATGCACGGTGTAGGAAACCAGTGTATCTTGGTTAAAGTAACTACTATCGCTGCTTTATACCTGTTGTACCATATACCATATCCTCTCCTACAAGTGCAACCTAGAACTTATCAAAGTATCATTAATTACACAAACTTAAGAGCAATCCAAAAGAATAAACTGTTGAAAATAAAATTAATGTTATATTGTTGGATTCATTCAATTAAAGCAGTCTTCAATTGTAACATATCTTAACCATGTCATGCGATATGATATTTCAGTACAAGCAAATATTACTGGGACCATGACGGACGAACATTTCACATTACAGACACCACCGCTGACTATGGCTGTCTTTTGGCACAGAGACCACACACGCTCCAGCCATAACTGGGTTTCAGCAGAGTCTTGTTCCACCTACAAATCCTCCATCCATTTAATCAAATCAGAGGTTAAATACCCAACAAGAACAAAAAGCTTTTAAAATGACTTAAAGGACCCAGCTTCTTTGATGCAAGAGTCCAGTCCCTCTTCCTTACTTTGGTGGGGGTGTTGGTGGGGCTTCTGGGTATTTCCTGTCGTAAATGTGCATATCATATGTTGGCGGAGAGTAGACTGGAGGCGGTTCCTCATCTGAACTGTCAGGTTCTAATGTTCGCTCCAGAATCTAGAAACAAACAGACAAGACAACACAAGCTTTCTGTCATTGAATGTTTTAAACCTGCCTTTCCCTCATGGATTTGCAATTTTGAAAGATTTCCGCGTTGATGCCCATTAGATCCAGTTATCTGAGGTTTAGGTTACAGTGAAATATAACATTCTGAATTTAGACCTTCCGTTAGACCATGTTACAATTCTGCAGCGCTCCATTCAGGTGTAGCATCCTTCCTGCCATTTAATTTCTATGTTTGGACAGTTGACTAACATGATGTTAACATGTCTAACTACCACGGAAACTGAGTCAGCAGTCTCTTCATATCTAAATTAGTGTTGTCATAGCAAAATGATGACTATGGTACCATACCTGCCTAAAATATACCGGTACTGAAACGATACCACAGCGGGAAAATAAAACATCATTAAAGTAATGGAATTAAATATTAGATTTTTTTTTTTATTAAAACACTTAAATTTAAAAAGTCAAAATACAAATATATTTTTGTAAAAGCTGCTGAGCTTTATAGGAACTTAAGATGTTATAAAGTTTAACTAAATGACCCAGACCTGGTGGAGGTCCGCGCTCTAATCAGACCATCCTCTACTGATATAAATGACAATCTAGATTATAAATGATTGACAAAAATCATTTGGTTATATAAGCAGAAGTGACTGCCTTAAAATAGGTCATTGTTGATCATCCTTGTGAACACCAGCTCATGTTCTGGTAAAGTTCATGTCTCCAGTGTGAACTGTTACATACAGAGATGTGTGAACCACATGGGGCAGTTAAACAGTTAGCTTTAGCCCTGACTGCCTCCTCCAACTCTGATGGTGAAAACAGTTCACTTGTCACTAAATAAACACTCACTTGACTTCACGTTACATCCGGGGGATGTTTATGTTATCTATCTCTAACCTGCAGCTCTCTGAACTCTTTGAACAAGTCCTCATGTCTGTCAGTGAGATGTTTCTCCAAGTTGGACGTGTTGGCTCCTTTGTTCTGGATCGATTTAAAGCCTGCCCTTACTGTCGGCTATGGAATATTTCCATCCCTGCGTCTCCTATTTCAACAGGCCTAGGACGGTCAGCAGGAGCACTCATGTCTGTCTGTCTCTTTGACTGTCTGTCACTCTGTAACCACGCCCACTCTGGCTGCAGCAGAGAGGAGCTGCACACAGGCACGCTGTCACACTAAGTTCATAAAGTACTGATACTAATAAAACATGAAATAGTATTGTTTTTAACGGCAGGGTACTGCAGTACCTTTCTAGTATCGGTTTAAAGTGCAACACTAACCTAAATAAGTGAGTTTCCACTGCTGAATTTTACTATATGTTATGGTGTTTGTTATGGTAGATACATAAAGGCTATTAGGCAATACTTTATAGTTCATTAGTCAAATTAAATTTTTACATTCAAAGTCAATTACTGGGTCAGCAACATCTCTAGCAGGTCATGAAGCCCTGCTGTGGCAGCAGACTAGTCGTGATAGTGCAAAAGACTGATAACTGCTTTCATATCAGTGCCTCCCAACACCACAAAAGTCTCCAATAACACCAGGAACGTTTGACAAAAAAAAAGTCACCAAAAAGATTTGGAAAGTCGTCAAGATTTAGCGAGAAAGTCGCAGGTGTTTGTATACAGCATCTCCCCATCTCTTCTTCTCCGTTTCTGGTGTATATCTGTGGCAGTTACAGCGCCACATCCAGGCCTGGCATGTGTACTACAGTGTTTGAGTGTGTTTCAATGGATTTGCGTGGACACATTTTCGATCTTGATGACATACCCTAAGACTTTAGTCTAAGTGAAATTTCACACTTGTCCATGGACATTTACATGTTAAATTAGTAAATGGGAGTGACTTTGATGAGAGAAAGCAGAAAGACCGTTTGGGCGACGCTCAGCCTGAGTGGCTCAGGTGGTGATGTACCTTAAAACTGACGATTAAGGAGTTTTTACTGCATAATTTGGAGTTGTTGAAGAGTGTCATTTTATTTTGGAGGGCTGAAGTACTGTCCCGGATGTGTTTACAGCACTGATGTGTTTACAGTGAGGAGATGGGGGTATCGTTAGGGCCAATGGTAGCGCACAGCTAATTCACCGCTGTTGGCTTCCTTTACCTACCTTTTGTGAATACAAATGAAATGGTTAAAATGCTGTTTTGTTAGAAAGGTAACAAGGTCAACTTTATTGTACACCATTAAGTTAACTCAAAGCCTTACACCATTGTTTATAGATTAAATGGCAATTTGGGTAGAACTTTAGTCAAAAACTGTCTGACTGGTGCCTCCATCACTATAAATCTTTCCCCATTATCTCCAAATATTTAGCCGTCAAAGACTGGTAATCACAGAAATAAAAGTGGAGGGTTTGGTTTATACTGTGAACATGGAACATTACGTTCCCTGGTGGTGTTGATGCCCTTCCACCCTTTTCACTGACCTCTGGTGGGATGCTGTCATCAGAGTCTGAGCTGTCATCTGAGCCCTGTCCCTCAATGCTCATCTGGAGCAGCTGGTCGATAGTAGCGTCCACAGCTCCATTGTTGGAGCGCAACACGCACTCGATCACCTCGTAGTCCATAGAGGGGAACATGGTCTTGAAGTCTTCCATAGCCTGGTTGAACTCCAGGCGTCGGACCTGCCGGTTGGGCCTGCTGTTGTTGAGCTGCCCCTGCCCACTCCCAGCCCCACTTCCACTGCTTCCGGAGCCTCCATTGCTGCTGCTACGCTTGAACAGGCTAGTCATCCTCAGGGGCCTTGCTGCCTCAGGTGCTGCCAACCTACTGATAGGGGTGCCTCTTCTTTTCTGTCACCAACTCAAGCACTTCGGCCCCTTCCGTCTGACTTGCTTTCCACTTTTCACCTGCTCAGTTTCTCATTCTATCACATACATGGCAGTCTTTTGATGGGAGTTTAGAAAAACTTCAGTTTTCCCCCCCAATGCTACTCATTATTCAACTGCATCCGGCATGGTTGACTGTATTATAGGGAAGTACTGGAATAGTCAGTTGGTGGTAGAAATGAAACGTCCAAGGTCCTGTCACCAGGTAGAGATCAGAGTCGAAATCCTCCAGGCAACACACATGGCTACATTACAGTCATCAGCACCTACAGAGAGACGACATGTAGTGTGTTAGTAAGAGGTAGCAACACAAATATAGCACACATACATCTATTTTTATTCCATTCATTATACTACATCAGTGCTTGTCAACTGGGACACAGCAGATTTGAATCCAACAATAGCTCAATTAGTGGACTTTAGATGCAGTTCCATATAGTTACTAGATGCTGGATCCAAAGAAATCTCCAGCAGCACAGACATCCATTTTAAAAGTAAAGTGAGGTCAAGAATTGAGAAAGAGTAACAATAGAGATCTCTTGTTGTACAAATGAAGATGTACAGAACCTATTTGGAAAAAGGAGGTTCAAACTACTTAAGTCATTTTTTCATCGTAAAGGTCTTGGAGGGGAGACTGTCTGTAAAGGCTTAGGTTAAGTTCAGGTAAGGTTAGGGGAAAACAGACTTCAAATTAGGGCTGCAGCTATCGAATCTTTCTGTAATAGAGTTATCGACCGATTATTACATCGATTCATCACTTAATCGGATTTAAAAAATATATAATTTTGCGTAAAAATACATTATAATTTGTGTTATTTTTCAAAAACATTTATTATGTCTGGGGTAGGCCTATTTGGTGTGGTAACCCAACAGGGGCTTGTGTGTGTGTGTGTGTTTGTGTGTGTTTGAGTGTGCGTGAAGGAGAGAGAGACGTGTGTGTGTGTTGAAGGCAATACACTCGTAATCTACCATGAATAAGTTTACTATTTAAACAGTTCCAAGTGGTGCATAAAATTCTACTCCACTGACACATTTACTCAAACCAAACTACAAAGACTGATCAGGAAGGTGACGTTCTGTTTAAGATTCATGAAAAACTAAACACAGAGGCATTCACCAGGACAGCCAACGTTACCCATTCTCCTCCTGTTTCTCCGTAACTACGGAGCGGCGCTCAGTAAAGTGGCGTTACCAAAGGGCTGCTTTGGGCTCAGACGCTGAATTATCCATGTCCTGCTGTTATGGTAGAACAGTTCTAGTTAACAGTGGACACTTTGGACCTTTTGGGCTTCTTTATAAGTGTGAAATGATCCCAAACTTATTCTCTGCCTTTTCCAGATGTAGGGTGTGCATCTGCAAAACTGGTCCATGTGGAAGAATGAGCCCTGTGCTGAACAGACCGCAGAACGCGTAAGATAGGAATGAAACGAATCATCAAGGATGAGATTTTGCCTCGATGCTTTTTTGAGTAACCCGAGTTACTCGAGTAATTGTTTCAGCCCTAACTTGTCGATGTGAACAAAAATCTAAATCGGCACCACCTCTTTGAATGTCTTCTGCCCTTCATTTACCTACTGTACCAAACAGCACATTTAAATGACGCAGTGGGTGTTGCCTTTTTATGCAAACGGTTCTTCCCTGCATTTTAACTAAGTATCAAAGCTTCACATGATTCTTGACGGGGAGCTTTTAGAATGGGGTAAGTTCATGCATTGGAAAACAGCTGTAACATTCTTGTGCATGCTATAGATGCAATATATGAAGGACTCTGGCAACTGAGAAATATGGAATTCAAAAATTGTAGAGGTCTTGAGGGACAAGCAAGCTGTAGCTTTCTCTTAATCTATTTGAAATTCCTGCCTCTTCCTTCTTTCCTGCTCAACTGGGGGTTCATTGTAGCTGGCAGCTACCACATGGCAATGCCAGGTCCTATCCACAACCTATAAACAGAGCCCCTCTCAGCAAGAGTCTGGCTTTAATGTAAACAAGATGCACGCCCTAATAGCCTTGACTTAGTGCCACATGGACACCCAAATGCTGCTGCATCGTGTTCCAGATGAACCAAGACAGCAAAAGTCCTGGGGCCTCATGTATCAATGTTGCGTACGCACAAAAACGTGGCGTACGCCATTTTCCACGCCAACGTTCGGATGTATCAAAAGTGAAATGACCGTGGAAATGTGCGGTGCGCCACGCAAACTTCATGGCTGGCGTACGCACGTTTCTACAGCTATTGTTTCGTTGGCGACACTTAAAGGTGATGCTGGGAAACTGTTAGTTATGTGAAAACAATTCATCCTCAGTGTAATGTGCGCATCAGAGACACATTAATGGACAATTAACACACACGTGTTTGCAATCGTAAAGGATATAAAATAAGGAGAAGGATATAAAAGCATGCGCAATTTAATAAAAAATGGAATTAACAATGGCAGCCTTGGCCTTGTTAGAAGACATCGCAAATGGTTATATCAGCCGTGAGAGGGTGTTTAGAGAGCGGGAAGATCTGTTTGCAAATGACGACAACTGGCTCATGAGTCGTTTCGGGTTGCCGAGGCCAGTGTTACTGGAGCTGTGCGCGGAGCCGCGGCCAGACTTAGAACGACACACGCTCAGGAGCCAGGGGTTGTCCATTCCCACACAGGTGCTGACCACTCTGGGATTTCTGGCAACGCATGACTCGTTCAATCTAAACAATAGCATGGTTGGTAACAGGTTGGAGGCTGGCACGGTGCGCGATGGGTGGCTTCTCGGTGAGTAAATCATGTATCCGTTTAATGCGCCCCGAATTTAAACCAGCACAATGCCCGTTTGGACACGCGCATTCAAATATGTGTATTTGTTTTTTTCCCTGGTGAAAAAAGAATGTCTCCTTGTGTTCATTATTCGTCTCAATAAACGCGTGCGTAAAGTTGGAACCTCTGCAGTCATTAATATAAGTGTGATCAATCTTGTCAATCCTTGTAATGCAGTTATTTTGTCCTGTTTGTTTTTCCCGCGAACAGTAGTGTGATTTATATATATATAGTTACCCCCTGAGAACGTGGCTGTTGACCCCTCTCACTAACCCCGGCACCGACCAAGAGGGGAGATACAACGACCGCCATTCCCGAACTCGGGCAGTGGTTGAGAGGGCAATTGACCTATTGAAGGGGCGCTGGCGCTGTCTAGACAGGTCGGGCGGGGTGCTGCTGTACACACCTGAGAAGGTGTGCCGCATCGTGCTGGCCTATGGTGTCCTGCACAACTTGGCACACCGCCATGGCATACCACTGCCAGAGCACATCCCCCCCACCAGAGGAACCGGATGCCGGACCCGTCAACCTCGACCCACCCCGCAAAGCGATACGGGCCCGTCAGCGTCTGATTTCAATGATGTAAAGAGGCAAGGACACGATTTACTTTGTACGTGCATTTATTGCATGATAAATATCTCCCAGTGCAATGACAATTTGATCTAGAAGATCACTGACGCCACGGATTGCTCTCACTATTTCCTCTTGTGATTCCAGCACAGCTTGTGAAAGGACACGGCCATTCGGGCGGACGTCAGCTGGCGTGGAGTCGCCGGGGCGCGTGGTGCTGGAGGAGCCAGTGGAGACGACAGGGCGCACGGTGCAGAGGGAGGAGCCCTCTCCTGTCTCATCGTCTATTGAGAAATAATAATAAAAAAAATGAAGTAATTAAACATGAGTCAATGTGTTTATATCCTGGCAACTTAACGCACGAGCATGTGTAATGTGAGCAGCCTAGTATAATGACATTTCTGAGTTTAACACATTTACCTTGAGGATGATCTGTGTCGCCTTCATGGCCCCCCACAACTCCGCTTAGAGCTGTTCCCTCCACAATAGCCGCCACTCTCTGATCAAAAGGGGGTCAGTTCCTCCCCTCCTGTCACCCCGCCCGTTGCGGTGATACTTCGGCGGTGGGCCGAAATCCTCCGCTTCACGTTGGACCATTTTTTTTTTTATTTCAGTGGTTGTGCGCTGCTCCGACCCAACAGCGTTCACTGCCTCACACACACACTCCCCAGAAATGTCTTTTTCTTTGTGTTTATCCCAGAAAAGAGGCTACCAAATAAAACCGCTCTTCGGTCTCCACTTCATTTAATAAAATTTCGAGCTTAGACTCGTTGAAGTTGCGCTTCTTACCTTTACTCATCGTTTAAATCTGATAGTGCAGAGAGGGAATCCCCGGTGCAGGCCCTATTTACATTGATTTGCATATTTAAATGGGGGCGTGGACAGGGAGGAGTTTAGCACTTCTGCATGTGCGCTCAATTCCACGTTGATTGGGATGTACAAAGGAAAAGTCCTTGGATCCATGCGTACGCACACATTGATACATCTGAATTTTTTTGTGCTTACGCCAGTTTCTGGATTCTAGCGTACGCCATGTTTTAGTAAGAAAGCCACGCAATTCTTAGTACATGAGGCCCCTGGTTCTCTCTCTCCTCCACTAGCTGCTCCCGTAATTTAGCAAACACATAATCCACCAAAGAGCACACATGTTCAAGTACTATTTCATTCTCTCCAGGTATTCACCCCTCTCACAGAACTTCATCTGAATTATCATCATTTAGTAGGGTTTTGTTTTGGAAGCCTCTCGCTGTCTCCAGTGCTGCGGCAACATACCACCGCTTATTAAATCTATGCTCTACTTGGTCAGAGGAAATGAGGCGGAGTCAAAGTCTAACAAGATGGAGACTCCCGTAGGCGAGGACGATTGGATCAAGTTGAGAGAATAGGCCCCGGCGGATATGCTATGTCCATTTTTTATACGGTCTATGATCTGTACATAAGGGAAACAAGCATGATAAACATGAGTCACATGGTCATTTCTAGATGGTAACCCTAGATTTCTGAAAACATCTGAAATCAATGTCCAACCTTAACCACCTCACAAGACTAATGAAAATCTTGGGTTACCATCCACGATCTTGACACGAGCGAGTGACATGATGGTTGTCACATGAGCGCAACATATACCGACAAACAGGTAGGTTATTCTACTGAGAGTGCTATCAAAAGGGTTTAAGTTGTTCTGCCACAGAATGAGAGCGCACAAGTATTAGTGTGTATGTGATACCATGCAATAGCAAGAGTCTGGCTTTAATGTAAACAAGATGCGCGCCTTCACTTCGTGCCACATGGACGCTGTGTGTGTGTGTGTGCGTGTGTGTGTGCGTGTGTGTGCGCGTGTGTGTGACCAAAAAAATGACATCAGCAAGTATAGCCCCTTTCACAATGCCTGTTCTGGGCTGTTGCACCCTAATCATGCAGTTTGTGTGAAAGGCATAGAGATAGAATGGGGGACAGACTGCTACACCTTTGAGCCAGTAGTGGAGGCAGTCACAGAGCTAGAACAGTGCCGAAACAACATCTGTGTGAAAAGGACCATGCGGAACAATTGTAGTGATGCGTGAGTCAACACACAGGCACTTCAAAAAGTGACAAAGCAGCGTTCAAAGTAGTTCACCAATTTATTTGTGTGTGTGTGTGTGTATATGGTATGAGTGTATGCGAGACAGTTGCTCACCAGCTAAAGTAAAAATCTGACTAGTGCTTTTTTGTTATTAATTTTTTTTTCATCTGGAAAAGGGTAGAACACTAGACTGTGCAATAATAAAAGGAAACATTCTAATTAAATATACATTTGAAGGTCAGATGTTGTGGGAAGTTGATTTGATCCCTTACTTACGCACAGAGAGGCACACAGGTGACTCCTGAGGCTTAGTGTTGAGCCGTGACACACATAATACGATATCTCATGAGTGTGGCACTATACCACCATCTTGTAACTGTTCAGACTAGGGTTGAAACGACTCCCTGAGTAACTGGATAACTTAAAACAATCAAACGTTTAATCAATGTACCTATAATATGCAGTGCACTGTTTCCACATGCATGATTATTACTGTCCCACAACAGTACAGTGGTAAGCACGTACAAACACAACCAGCTTACCACAATATCACAACATCAATACGTCAGCATCTCAACAGAAAGCATCCAGTCTAGACATACACCTGACACAAGGTAACATTAAATTTGTTTTTCAACAGATATCACTGTATGCTATTAAAGCAATAAACAAATACCAATTAGTTGTTAATTTAAGAGAGCTGTGGTGTTCTCTTTTGTATATTTACCATTGCTATTTATTCATTCATTCATTCATCTTCAACCGCTTGTCGCCGTCGGGGTCGCGGGGGGGCTGGAGCCGGTCCCAGCTGACATCGGGCGTGAGGCGGGGTCCACCCTGGACAGGGCGCCATTAAGCTAAAATAGTTATTCTATTAATCGAAAAGCAATGAATAATCAGTAGAATACTCGACTACTAACATAATTGTTGGCTGCAGCCATGGTTTAGACATTACTGAATGTGTTCACTGCTCATGTACCGGTGTCGCTGGTCTAAAGTAAGACCTTTCTGTTATTTTAATGCTTTCTTCCTTGTGTTTCTTACCTGAAATAATGAGCTTGGTGTATAATGTGCTGACTTGTTTGTTGCATACATGTTTGTTTAGTTATTTCAGGTGTTTAACCCGGCCTCACCTGTTTCCCGATGTATGCTACAGTGTTAATCTGTTAATCTCATGAGAACACCACTGTTCTCACTGCTTTGCTGTCTCAGCCTTAGGGCTGTACCTGGATATTCAACTATTAGAATTTTGGGATCTGGATATTTGTTTTTCTATTTTCAAAACTGTAGAAGAACTGAATCCTTAAAAAAATAATAATGTCTTTAGTTAAACTTGAAATTTACATTCTGAAGCACAGTGTTTCTATTTTAGCTCAGTGTGACAGTCTTGACTGTATTTTGCTGTCATTTAAGGTCACTTTTCTCTCCTCTCCTCACGCTGGAGCTGGGTGTGCAGCAGAGAGCTGCAGTATAGCCACTCAGCAGTCCAACATGTTGCTCTCGCTACCAATATTAGATGCTCTTCTTCAACATTGTTAGGCTAAATGAGAAATAAAGAAGTCCACTAGCTTTCAAGTCTGCTTTCCTTGATATTGTGGTCCTGATTACAGTTGGGACACTTTACGGATGATAAAGTATGATATGCTTTAGGGCGGGGCTTACGCCGACCGGTCAGAGTAGACGCTTAGCTGTGGCCCTGTGTAGCTTCATAAAAATAGCCTTGAACTTGTTTTTGGATGTTGTCAGTGTATTTTAACTTGGACCCTCTCAGTGTGTTTTAATCCCATCAATGTTCATTCATATACTTTGGTCGCCTAAAAATGTATTGATCAGCGTTCAGTCGCACCTTACTAACCAAGCTAGGTATGTAGAGCCAGCGTTAGCTGGCAACTTAAAGGAAAGCTGTCGATTTTCAACAGGCTCTGTGTCACTGCAGTACCTGCAGACTGCGCTGGTGCTGGGAGCTTCCTATTAACCTGACAGCAAAAGTCTGGTAGAAGTTTCACTCTTTAGCGTCAGCTTAGCACCACTGAAACTACAGCGACTTATCGCTCCTCCCCAGCTTTGCTTTGATACAGTACATACATCCTGCTTTTTACTTTGATGATCAAATTTGAAAGCTCAGTTCGATTGGTCTTTGATTTAGAATCAAAACTGTGACACCCCCTATGCAATACTATTAATATGCAGGGCTCCAGACTAACTTTTTTCACTAGGAGCACACTAGGAGCACCTGGGAGACTTGCTCCATGCGCTCCCTGTAGGCGCAGGGCCACAATGTACGCTCCTGCTACGCTCTTCTTCGTGGGTTTCTGAATCTTCTTGGCAGCAGCTAAGCTAGCTAGCTCAGCTTCACTCTGTTGTTGTTCTTAATCCTTTCTGTCTGGTTGAATCTGTGGTTAAATCACCACCGCAATGTCTCTTCCTACTCTAGGACTACTTACTTAACTAGTAACTGAAGTAATAAAAAAAATATTAAATGTAGTGGAGTAAAAAGAAGAATATTTCCACAGATTTGTAGTGGAGTAGAGTAATAAAGTAGCATGAAAATAAAATACAAAAGTAAAGGACAAGAGCCTCAAACTTGTACTTTAAGAGCGTGATCACACTATCCTTTTGGCCGCGGCCAAAACCGTTTTTTCAGCTAAAGTCTAGTACCTTTAAGTAGTGTGAGCGCACCCGCTCCGCGCTCAACTGGGGCCAGCCACGGCCACGGCCCGCTTGAAATAGGTGGGCTTTAGCGGAGCCGTTTGCACATGTACGAGCACGAGCGTGCGCACGTGTACGAGCACGAGCACGAGCCCTACGGCAGTAGCGTTATGTCCGCCTGTTCGGACATGTAAATAGAAGGACGGACCATGCGCGGATATTTAACAACAACAACAATGGTGGTGAAAGGTTCACGTTGTGTTTACTGCAGATTTGGTCGGATGAAAATATTCAAAAACAGTCGACAAGACGCACAAAAACTCCGAGGTCTATGGAAAGATTTGTAAACAAAGCCACACACACGCGATCAATGCGTGTGACGTGTTACGGCGTGATGGCGTATGGACAGCAAGAAGCATTGGCCGTGGCCCAGGCAGTGTGAGTACAAACGGGGCTGGGGCGCGGGGGGGAGAGGGAGGGGGGACAAGTACCCTAAAGTCCGGGTCGTGGTCCGGGAGGACAGTGTGATCACGCCCTTAGTCGCACTCACACTGTCCATCCGTACCGTGCCCAAACTGGTTTTACGGGTAAAGCCTCATTCGTTTGACTAGTTTGAGTGCAACCACACCGCGCCTAGCTAGGGCCAGCTTGCCGGCCACGGACTGTTTGGGAGAGGTGGGCTTTTGTAAAGCAATGCGCGGACATTTAAAACAATAGCAGCGAAAGGTTCACCTTGGTGTACTGCGGAGGTGGAGTGTTTACTGCAGATTTGGTTGGAGGAAAATATTCAAAAACAGATGGACAAGCCGCACAATAACTCTGAGGTCTATGGAAAAATTTGTAAACAAAGCGACACATTGCGATGACGTCAATGCGTGTGACGTGTTACGGCGTGATGACGTATAGTGGTCTCAGACGAGGGGCCGGACTAAGAATGGTTCAAAAAGACTCTATGGAACAGAGATGCTGCCCGGCACCAGGCCCAGACGGAGGGTTTCGCCGGCGAGCGCCTGGTGGTCGGGTTTACCACGGAGCCCGAAAAAGTGACGTGGCACCTCCCCCCTCTCCATCCTGTGGGCCCAACACTCACAGGAGGAACCGCTGGGATCGGGTGCGCTGCTGCACGGGTGGCAGTGAAGGTGAGGGGCCTCGACAGACCAGACACAGGCAGCAGAGGCTGGCTCTGGGGATGTGGAATGTCACCTCTCTGTGGGGGAAGGAGCCGGAGCTTGTGCGGGAGGTGGAGCGCTACCAGTTAGATCTGGTGGGGCTTACCTCCATGCACAGTCTCTGTTCTGGAACCATACTCCTGGATAGGGGTTGGACCCTATTCTTCTCTGGAGTTGCCCAGGGTGTGAGGCCCCGGGCGCGTGCGGGGATACTCACAAACCCCCGGCTGGGCAGCGCGGTGTTTGAGTTCACCCCGGTGGATGAGAGGGTCGCCTCCTTATGCCTGCGGGGGGTAGGGGGGAAAACTCTGTCTGTTGTTTGTGCATATACACCGAACAGCAGTTCAGAGTATTCGGCCTTCTTGGAGACCCTAAATAAAGTCCTGCATGGGGCTCCAGTAGGGGACTCCATAGTTCTGCTGGGAGACTTCAACGCCCACGTGGGCTATGATGGAGACGTCCGGAGAGGCGGGATTGGGAGGAACGACCTTACTGATCTAAATCTGAGCGGTCGTCCGTTATTAGACTTCTGTGCTAGTCACGGATTGTCTATAACTAACACCATGTTTGAACATAAGGATGATCATACGTGTATGTGGTACCAGAGCACCCTAGGCCAAAGGTCGATCGATTTTGTGATCGTATCATCTGATCTGAGGTCGTATGTTTTGGACACTCGAGGGAAGAGAGGGGCAGAGCTTTCAACTGATCTGGTGATGAGTTGGGTCAGAGGGTGGGGGAAGATTCTGGACAGAGGTGGTAAGCCCAAACGAGTAGTGTGGGTGAACTGGGAGGCCCCTGTCCGAGAGATCTTAAACTCACACCTCCACCAGAGCTTTTCTGGAAACCCAGTGGAGGTTGGGGGCATTGAACCGGAGTGGGCAATTATTAAAGCTTCCATTGCTGAAGCTGCGGCGGCGAGCTGTGGCCTCAAGGTCTTAGGTGCCTCAAGGGGTGGTAACCCTCGAACACGGTGGTGGACACCGGTGATCAGGGAAGCTGTCCAACTAAAGAAGGAGGCCTTCCGGGATATGTTATCCCAGAAGACTCCAGAGGCAGTTGCAAGGTACCGATGGGCCAGAAGGGTTGCAGCCTCTGCTGTGTCAAAGGCAAAGCAGCGGGTGTGGGAGAAGTTCAGAGAATCCATGGAGAAGGACTCTCGGGCGGCACCAAGGTGCTTCTGGAAAACCATTGGACATCTCAGGAGTTGAAAACGGGGAACCGTCCAATCTGTTTATAGTAAGGACGTGACGCTGGTGACCTCAGCTGATGAGATAATCGGGCGGTGGAAGGAGCACTTTGAGGAACTCCTTAATGCGACTAACATGTCGTCTTTTGTAGAGGCAGAGCTGGAGGCTGATGGGGAAACTCCCTGGTACAGTCTACTTCAAGGTGTTGGAAAGGAGGGTTCGTACTATAGTCAAACCTCAAATTTAAGAGAAAACAATGCAGATTCCGTCCTGGATGTGGAAAAACGGACCAGCTTTTCACTCTCGCAAGGATCCTGGAGGGGGCCTGGGAGTGTGCCCATCCAGTCTACATGTGTTTTGTGGATCTGGAGAAGACATATGACCGGGTCCCTCGGGAGATACTGTGGGAGGTGCTGCGGGAGTATGGGGTGAGGGGGTCACTTCTGTGGGCCATCCAATCTCTGTACACTCAAAGAGAGAGCCGTGTCCGGATCCTCGGCAGTAAGTGGGATTTGTTCCCGGTAGGGGTCGGCCTCCTCCAGGGGTGCACTTTGTCACCAATCCTGTTTGTGATTTTCATGGACAGGATATCGAGGCGTAGTCTTGGTGGGGAGGGGTTGCAGTTCGGTGGGCTGAGGATCTCGTCTCTGCTTTTTGCAGATGATGTGGTCCTGATGGCGTCGTCGGTCAGTGACCTTCAGCACTCACTGGATCGGTTCACAGCCGAGTGTGAAACGGCTGGGATGAGGATCAGCACCTCTAAATCTGAGGCCATGGCTATCAGCAGGAAACCGGTGGATTGCTTACTCCAGGTAGGGAATGAGTCCTTACCCCAAGTGAAGGAGTTCAAGTACCTCGGGATCTTGTTGACCAGCGAGGGGACGATGGAACGTGAGTTTGGCCGGAGAATCAGAGCAGCGGGGGCGGTATCGCAGTCGGTCTACCACACTGTTGTGACGCAAAAGAGAGCTGAGCCAGAAGGCAAAGGCTTGATGTCCGCGGCGAGCAAGCAGGTGGTGTTACTGGAACTAACTGTCCCCTGGGAAGATCGAATGGAGAAAGCACATGAAAGGAAGAGGGCCAAGTAAGCTGAGCTGGTAGTTGAGTGTTGGAGGAATCGCTGGAAGGCTCACTGTGAGCCTGTAGAAGTTGGCTGCAGGGGTTTCGCAGGCAAGTCTCTACACCGGGTCCTAGGACTCTTGGGGATTTGCGGACTGCGCAGGCGAAAAGCCATCAAGAACATCTTGGAAGCTGCTGAGAGGACTTCACGGTGGCTCTGGTTAAAGAGGGGGGGACACGTGGCGTAGTGCGCTACCTGGATACAAGTCTGGGCCTGATCTCCTCAGCTGGGTCGCCTGGGTGAGGGTGTCTGATGTAAGACCCAAAACACCCTATGACCCCGGGAACATCACTGACAATGTGTTCAGGTTGCACCACAAGGTGTATTCAAGTACTGATGTGAAATACTGAGTTATTATTTTTCACCTAATTCTTATGAAAATGAGAAAATACTGCTGTTTTATTTTTTATTTATTGTATATTAAATTTACACAAAATAACACAAAAATAGGCTTCATGATGGGATTATTTCATATAGGCTTTTGAATGAGCAGAATATATGCTATATAGTGTGATGTGAAATGATAGATTTTGCCATATCACCCAGCCCAAAAGACCCCATCCTTCAAAAAGTCCCATTACAAACAACAGAAGCACTGACTTCAAATCTGACCACACACACATTACGTCCACAACCTACAGGTGATGTGTGATCGGTTTCTACATGACCAGCCATTTATATAAGTGGCAAGAGGAAAAGCTACATTATACTGCTGTCACAACCATTGCAGCTGTTTAGCTGTTGCTATATTGCAATGAAAATGTTTTTATTATCGTTTTGTCCATACTATATTGTGATTCTATTCTATCTTTATATCTTGATGTTTTTTCACAATACTTGCTTTTATGGTAATTTCATTTTCTCTTACTATGTTTATTTAGGTCATGCACCAATCACCAAAGCAAAGTATGTAAAACCCTACTTGGTAATAAACGGGATTAAAAAGCCATCGGTCATATTTTGATGGCTGTTACCAAAAGATGTCTCCATACAATTCGAATTGGGTGACAGAGAGAGCATGGAGCACGCAGTAACAACAACAGTGCGACAAAGTGGTGGTGGCCACTAATGGCAACTAATCTAAAGTGTGATCTTTTTAATACAGGAGAGAAACAACATTGTTCTCACACCTAATACCCATGTAGATGCACCTGTATCTGCCAGTCTACTTTCTTCTATTTGTTTTGTGCATCTTTAACGCTACTGTGCCCTCCATACCGAACCAAATAAACCAGCCCACTGTAACAGAGGCAGCTGCGCCTGTCTGACTGTTGGGCTCCAGCTGATGGAATAAGTGGATTTTAACACTGTCTCGAATGTTCGGTATTAAAACAGTAGCGTTAGATCATAGGGGATTGTAAACACTCATTTATCACACTTATGAAATATATCTTCTCCTATCATATATTAACCGTTAGGTTACATGACGCTCTTTGCATGTGCCGTTCTCGGCAGCAGGTCGCTGCTAACTGGCTCTTCAGCTACTAGCCAACTCACAAGTGTCAAATGTTGCTCCAAATACAAGGGTTAACGTTAGTCGCCCGAAGGACATGAATACGAAATGAATATTTTTAAAAACACCATAGCGTGTATTTATTGCTACCAAAACTATTGTTAGCAGCGACCGTTCGTGTTTAACGGAGGTGTGTTAGCCGTTCAGCTAACTACCGTTAATCCCAAACAGGCACATCAGGTCCTCCGGACTGCGGACGGTCATAACAAGGCCTCAGTCACTGCCTCTCACGATTAGCTCGGGTTAAATGTGTCACCGAATCCAACACATGGGTGTTTCACTGTGGTTTTAGCGGAAGAAGCTGCTTCTGACAAAGACACTTCCCATCGCCGCGGTCGTGTTTACAGAGGAGCGGCAAACGGGGCGAGTTATAACACCACAGTCTAGGACGAGAACTGTAGCTAAAGCTGTGCGTTTCAGATGCATCCTTCGGCCAGGGAAACACCGGAGCACGGTTAACGGTAACGGTACTCACTGACTGGGGCGCAGACGGTCCAGCGGAACACACACACACACACATATATATATATATATATATATATATCCACAGAAGCCCAGCTGTAACGGGAACCTGAGGGTACTGTGCCTATACACAGCAGCAGCCAGCGGAGATGCTGTTAAATTCAGCTGACGACCGGATGTACCGGGTCTGCCGCCACACACTCCAAGCTTCAAAATAAAATGTATGTGCCTACACTATATGCAAGATTTCAATCAATATTTTGAAAACAATTAAGGTCGATTCAAGATCTATGTGCAAGGATACATACATACATACATACATACATACATAAATAAAATATGATCACACACAGGCCTGAAATACACACACATGCACAAACTGGACCTATATACATGTGCAATTAATGGAGAGATGTCAGAGCGAGGGAGCTGCCAATGGATCAGCGCCCCGAGCAGTTGGGGGTTCGGTGCCTTGCTCAACAGCACCTCTGCAGTGCCCAGGAGATGAACTGGCACCTCTCCAGCCACCAGTCCACACTCCATTCATGCTCCACACTCCATTCATGCTCCACATAGGGACTCGAGCCAGCAACCCTCTGGTTCCCAGCCGAGTCAGCTATGGACTGAGCTACTGCCGCCCAAGAGGGGCTTGTGTGGTCCCTCTGAGGTCCACTTCCTTTGGTGAACTGTGTTTGTCTGTGAGGGCCTATAAACCCTGAAACACAATACAGTTACAGCTAAGGAACAGCACATCCTTTCATGCATCAAAAAGTTGTCTTGTAAGCAGTCAGAAATGTGAGCACTGAACAATATGATAGTATTTTATGTGAGAGGACAGTTATTGCTGGAGCTGTCCTGTGTAACCCATGGTCCAGGGTAAGACTGTTGGTTTGGTTCTACCTGTGTCTTAAGGACTCAGTCAGTTGATGACATGCTCCATTGTTGTGGTCTGGTTTTGTGTGTATTTTTTAGTATGTTTCTATTTTCTAAGTCTTTAGTGGTCAATTTAACATCTTGCCCAAGGACTGCCGTATAAAATGAGCCTGCTGGCTAACACCAGCACATTTAAATAAGTCATGAAAATAAAATAAATGAAAAAATATGTAGCCTGCTCTATCTACAACACCGCAATGCAAAAAGATACGGTTTACAAGCTCTAAAAATACTATTAAATAGAGTTATTCTTTTTATTCATTATTTTATTGAGATTAGTCCAGTAATAGTGTTCACAGAAATATATTATGTAATATGAAGAGTGTGTTCAGGAAAAATGGAGCGAAGCAACATTTAGGTATCACCTGCTGATATAAAGTTGCATATTAATATTGATTTAGGCTTTATTTGAGCATACTGAACAGTGAGTGACTGCTGAATAATTTGATTTTCACCTCTTCAGTGAAATTCCCCGTATGGATAAATGCAGAACACTAAACAACTACATCAGTCCTTAAGTGTAATTCTGGCATGCTCATATAGCTGATTTTATTTCTTTATTAAATACATTTTGGAAATTATAAAACATACCAAATATGACTTTACGGAAAATTGCTGAAACATAATGCAAACATATATTTAGAATAGTTTTATTTGATGCAATGGTATAGCCATCAAACATGGCATCCTAAGGTTGTCACTGAGTGTAAGTATTATTTAACTATTGGAGCAAGAAGACACTTTATATGTCATTATCTCCTGTCATGAGTGTGGAAAAGGGAAGGAAACTGTGCTCGGTGATCAAGAGTTTGAGGGGTAAATCCACATGTAATGATCACCAACATCACTACTCTATTTCAAGTTTATTTTGAAGGCCAAACGTTTCAGTATCCTGTCTTATACAGCTTCAGGCCTGGCCCTTTAAAACAGCACAGCAGGGGAATGGACACTAGACAGGCAACAACACAGCTTTCAAAAAGGCAACTTGGGAAAACTAGGATTTGAGAGTGAAGCTGATTCTCATGGGAGGTTTACGGTGGCCCTGAGTGTGAAGCTGATTCTCAGGTGATGTTTACGGTGGCCCTGAGTGTGAAGCTGATTCTCAGGTGAGGTTTACGGTGGCCCTGAGTGTTAAGCTGATTCTCCTGTGAGGTTTACGGTGGCCCTGAGTGTGAAGCTGATTCTCCTGTGAGGTTTACGGTGGCCCTGAGTGTGAAGCTGATTCTCATGGGAAGTTTACGTTGGCCCTGAGTGTGAAGCTGATTCTCATGGGAGGTTTACGGTGGCCCTGAGTGTGAAGCTGATTCTTCTGTGAGGTTTACGGTGGCCCTAAGTGTGAAGGTGATTCTCATGGGAAGTTTACGGTGGCCCTGAGTGTGAAGCTGATTCTAATGGGAAGTTTACAGTGGCGCTGAATGTGGAGCTGATTCTCATGGGAGGTTTACTAGGGCCCTGAGTGTGAAGCTGATTCTCCTGTGAGGTTTACGGGGGCCCTGAGTGTGAAGCTGACTCTCCTGTGAGGTTTACGGGGGCCCTGAGTGTGAGGCTGATTCTCCTGTGAGGTTTACGGGGGCCCTGAGTGTGAGGCTGATTCTCCTGTGAGGTTTACGGTGGCCCTGAGTGTGAAGCTGATTCTCAGCTGAGGTTTACGGTTGCCCTGAGTGTGAAGCTGATTCTCATGGGAGGTTTACGGTGGCCCTGAGTGTGAAGCTGATTCTCATGGGAGGTTTACGGGGGCCCTGAGTGTGAGGCTGATTTTCCTGGGAGGTTTACGGTGGACCTGAGTGTGAAGCTGATTCTCCTGTGAGGTTTACGGGGGCCCTGAGTGTGAGGCTGATTCTCCTGTGAGGTTTACAGGGGCTGTGAGTGTGAAATCACAACAGCAAATAAAAGAAAGCAACGGAAAATCATAAAACACAATGGCAAATAGGAAAACAATACAGAAAATAGGAAAACATGACAACAAATATGAAAACACTTTCACAAATCCTAAAACACAACATTAACTAAAAGTATCTTTGACGTATGCATGTTTACGAAATCGGCACGTTTGGCGTTTTCCACCCCTCCTCCCTGTTCAAAGACAGACAGTCCGTCTGTCCAATCAGGAGGGTCCATCCTCTGATAGGCCTACTTTTTCTGGTAGAAGTTAATGTTTTTTCTGTTTGCTGAGACACAATTTTGCAAACTAGGCTGGTTTTATCAAAACACAACACAATTCACAAGAGCACACACCTGAACTGCAAAAGACCTCATATCCTGCTAAATGAAGCACTGCAACCAAAACTACTAATAGCAGGATCTAAATCAATCCTTTGCACCAACTGGCACACATTTCATTCAAATGACCAGCTTTGTGTCTGACCAACGAAAAGCACTCATCTTTAGTATGCTTTGTAGAACATCAGAATAGCGGCGGGTAAAATGGCCCTAAGCGAACAAGGAGAAGGAGTGGCTCCAGTTTGACAAAGACGCCAACACCATCTTGGGAGTAACAGCCAAGGGAGACGCTGATCGACGCCTCCAGACAATGACTACCATCATCATCACCCTAGCAGCTGAGAGATTTGGACTGGAGGAGAAGAAGAAGAAGAAAGTAGTGAAAGGCCCCTACACCATGAACAACAAGGCTAACAAGATCCACCAGCTGAGGCTAGAGCTGAAGAGCCTGAGGAGGAGGTTCAAGGAGGCGAGTGAGGAGGAGAGGGTTCCTTTAGCAGAGCTGCGTAACATCCTTCGCAAGAAGCTCATGACTCTGAGGAGAGCAGAGTGGCATAGGAGAAGGAGAAAAGAGAGGGCCATGAAGAGGGCTGCCTTCATAGCGAATCCCTTTGGGTTCACAAAGCAGCTAATTGGGAAGAAGCGGAGTGGCCAGCTCACCTGCTCCAAAGCTGAAATTGACCTCCACCTCAGAGACTCCTTCTGTGACAGATCCAGGGAGCAAGATCTGGGCCACAACCAGCACCTGATTGATCCACCTGCACCAACTCTGGACTTTGACGGAAAGTAGCCCAGCTGGAAGGAAATCCAGGAGGTGATCAAAAAGGCTAGAGCAAGCTCAGCCCCAGGACCAAGTGGGGTACCTTACAGGGTTTACAAGATCTGCCCAAAGCTACTCCACAGGCTCTGGAAGATCCTGAAGGTCATATGGAGGAGGGGTAAGGTGGCTCAACAGTGGCGGTTTGCGGAAGGGGTGTGGATTCCAAAGGAGGAAGAGTCAAAGTCCATCGACCAGTTCAGAAACATCTTGCTGCTTAGTGTTGAGGGGAAGATATTCTTCAGCATTGTGGCCAGGCGACTGAGTGACTACCTCCTGAGGAACTCATACATCGACACCTCGGTCCAGAAAGGAGGGATCCCAATGGTGCCAGGGTGTCTGGAGCACACAGGCGTGGTCACACAACTGATCAGGGAAGCCCGGGAGAACAAGGGAGACCTGGTGGTGCTGTGGTTGGACCTTACAAACGTCTATGGGTCCATACCCCACAAGCTGGTTGAGGAGGCCCTTCGCCGGCACACCTCATTCTGGACTATTACGACAGTTTCAGTCTGAGAGTCTCTACTCGGTCTACAACATCAGACTGGCACAGGCTTGAGAAGGGTATGATCACTGGGTGCACAATTTCAGTGATATTATTCACACTTGCCATGAACATGCTGGTGAAGTCTGCAGAGGCCCAGTGCAGAGGTCCCCTCACCAAGTCTGGTGTCCGCCAGCCGCCCATTATGGCTTTCATGGACGATCTGACGGTGACACCACACGTCCCAGGAAGCAGGTGGATCCTGAAGGGCCTGGAAGAGATGACCACCTGGGCACGCATGTGCTTCAAGCCAGCAAAATCCAGATCCCTGGTGTTGAAGAAAGGAAAGGTCACCAACAAGTTCCACTTCACACTTTGCACTACCCAGATACCATTGATCACTGAGAAATCAGCGAAGAGCCTGGTAAAGGTATTTGACTGCAGCCTAAAAGACACGGCAGCCATCCATGCTACCAACCTTGAACTAGAAGCCTGGCTAGCCACAGTGGATAAGTCAGGCCTACCTGGCAAGTTCAAGGCCTGGATTTATCAACACGGCATCCTCCCACGAATCCTCTGGCCCCTTCTGATTTATGAGGTTCCAATCTCCACCATCGAGGGCTTTGAGAGGAGAGTCAGCAGGTTTCTACGGAAATGGCTGGGCCTACCTCGAAGCCTGAGCAGCATCGCTCTGTATGGCCAGAACAACAAGCTGAAGCTCCCCATCAGCAGCCTGAATGAGGAGTTCAAGGTGGGCCGTGCTAGGGAGGTGCTGCAATACAGAGAATCACAGGATCTAAAGGTCTCCCAGGCTGGGATCGAGGTGATGACTGGGCGGAAGTGGAGAGCAGCAGAGGCTGTGGATGTGGCTGAGTCGTGGCTACGGCACAGGGCACAGGTGGGGACAGTGACTCATGGAAGAGCTGGCCTGGGTAGCAGCACAACACCTCGCTATGACAATGCACAGGGGAAGGACTGGAGATCATTGGTGCAGCAAGAGGTGCGGGCAGCAGTAGAGGAGGAGCGGGCCAGCAGGATGGTTGGAATGCGGCAGCAGGGAGCCTGGACAAGATGGGAGCATGCAGTGGACCGCAAAGTCTCCTGGGCAGAGCTGTGGAAAGCTGAGCCCCATCGCATACGATTCCTGATCCAGGCTGTCTACGACGTACTACCAAGCCCATCCAACCTGTTCAGCTGGGGGTTAGTAGAGTCACCAGCCTGCAACCTCTGCTTAAAGAGGGGAACCCTGGAGCATATCCTCAGCTGCTGTTCGAAGGCCCTGGACGAGGGGCGCTACCGCTGGCGCCATGACCAAGTCCTAAAGGCCATAGCAAACACCATCAGCTGTGGGATTGGCCAATGCAAGCGTCTCCTCCCAGTGAAGCAATCTATTGCTTTCGTCCGGACTGGGGTCAAGCCACCATCAGCTGCCAGGGTACCTCATCTGGCCTGCTAGCGACAGCACAAGACTGGGAGATGAAAGTTGACCTGGGGAAGCAACTGAAATTCCCAGAGTCCGTCGCCACCACAACACTGCGGCTTGACTTGCTGCTTATCTCTGAGGCCTCCAAGCAGATCGTTCTCCTGGAACTCACTGTACCCTGGGAGGACCGTATCGAGGAGGCTAATGAGAGGAAGAGGGCAAAATATGCTGAGCTAGTGGAGGAGTGTCAGAGTGACGGGTGGAGAGCACGGTGTAAGCCCATCGAGGTGGGATGCAGAGGGTTCGCTGGCCAGTCTCTCTGCAGGGCCTACAACATCTTGGGCATCACAGGGGCCGTTAAGCGAAGGGCCATTAAGGAGGTCACGGAGGCAGCAAAGGTTGCCTCAAGGTGGCTGTGGTTAAGGAGAGGGGAACCATGGGTGCGGTAGCGCTACCTGGACACAAGCTAGGGCCTGATCAACCCCAGCTGGGTCGCCTGGGTGAGAGTGTATGATGCTTGAAAGACCTGAAACACTCTGTGACACCAGGGGCCTGTTTCACAAAGCAGGTTTAGTGAAAACTCTGAGTCTGTTAACCCTGAAATGAGGGAATCTCTGAGTTTTCCGTTTCACAAAGGGAGGTAACTCAAACCAGAGACAGAGGGGTAACTCTAGCCTGTTTCACAAAGAGAGGTAACTTAACCTCTCGGTCAGTTACCATGGTAACATGCTCTCCCCAGGCTTGCTTCCCCAGGCAAACCTTGAGTTTCTCTCTGTCTCCCCCCTCTTTCAGCCACACACGGTGTTTGATTTCCTCATTCATTCAGTCAGCAGGCGAGTTTTGGCGTAGTACAGTTCCGTCAGTTTTTTCAGAAATTCATTGCAAAAATCAGTCATTATAAGTTATATTAGGTGGCGACTATTTCACTACCATGGCATGTCCTTTTGATAACGATCCCGTGGATGAAGGTGCAGAATTACTGCGCAGAGAATTAAATATTCGTCGGGAGATGATTATCAGACTATTGATTATAGATGTTCTTGCATTTCCAGGCAAATCTCTTTTTGAGCGGTACCGTTTCATATCCCAGCAGATATTATGTGTTGCGCTGCGTTTTTTTGCAAACGGGAGTTTTTGTATACAACGTATAAAAATCATTTAGTAGGCCTACATTAGAAGTTATATTAGGTGGTGAAAATTTACACTACCATGGCATGTCCTTTTGATAACGATCCCGTGGATGAAGGTGAGGCATTACCGCAAAGAGAATTAAATATTCGTCGGGAGATGATTATCAGACCGCGCATAGACGTCCTTAATCTACTGCAGCCATAATTACAAAATGAATGAAATGGATCTTTTGAGCAAGTTGAATGTATTTGACTTAGCGTTTCCTAAATATAATCCCAGCTTTTCTTGCAATTCATAGGTTCAAAAGTGTGTGCTTTTAATTGGGTTACCGGTATATAAACTACTCTTATAGGTGGAAACAACAGCCTTCTGATCCAGAATATCACCTATAATGCGAGGGGGCTGAATACGGCACAACACCATTTCATGTCACAGTCCATCTCACCCCTCCTTACATTTCCAACATTTACAACCAGTAATGCTCTCGTATCACAGCAGATATTGTGTGTTGCGCTGCGTTTTTTTGCAAATGGGAGTTTTTTATACAACATTTATATGTTGTATAAAAAACAGCAACTTACGGTAATATTTACTTTACCATGTAAAACCTGCTCAAAATGAGGTGTCACCATGAGATTGTGCCGATGTTTTACCTGTTTGAATACCTGTATGTTTTTATGTTTCATCTTAAGCTGCTGCCAAGTGCGCTTCTCCCCCGCGGGGTTGCACTTAAATGAAATAAACTAATAGGCTCCCACTCAAGCAGTGCCCCCTGTGATATTACTGTGATTACAACAGGACTACATTTAAACTTATGCACTGACCCGAGCAGCAATGTTCTCCCGCACCGTCTCCCTCTCTTTTGTTGCTGCAGTGGTGTAAACCTGCTCAAACTCACCGTATGAGCGCATTAAAATTTCCAATTCCAGTGGTAGTGTAGCCCTTCGCTTCCCCGTTGTCGTGGTGACTCGTCGAATCAGTGCTCCATTGATGCTGTCTTTTTTTACTTGTGGTGCACGCGTTTAACTCCAGGTCAAACTATTCTGAGTTGATCAACCTAACGCAAATCTGCTGTACTGGAACTGAAAACTCAGAGTTTCCTATCTCAGAGTAGATCAACTCAGAGTTCAGGGTTAGACTCAGAGTTTTTTGAACCTGCTTTGTGAAACAGGCCCCAGGTAACATCACTGATGATGTGTCCAGGTTGCATCAGTCGATGTATGTTACATGCTTTGCTATAATACTAAATCAGAAATACTTTAATAATCCCAGGGAGGAAATTATTACAAAACTCCAGATATACAAAAATATGAACACCACATATTAGAAATACAAAATAAAAACAAAATAGTTCAAATTGTAGAGAATTCTTCAGATTCAGAAACATTTGCAAATACACACACACGCTGTTGAAACATTTATTTTGCACAGCAGAGATATTTACATGTTGCATGGCAGTTTTTTGAAATGGCAAACATGTGACTTTATGTCAGATTGTGAGTTATTGTAACAGGTGATGTATGGACCCAATTGCAGCACAAAACACACAGAACTTATGGAGATGGTTCAACTGTTCACTGAAGCTCAGGCAGACAGTACAACAACACAGTGGCAGGGGGGGTCAAGGCAGGCAGAAGTTTGGTACCAGGGAGACGAAGGCACAGAAGGCACAATCCAATGAGAAGCAGGCAGCAGTAACCATATAACCAGGCGAGCAGTCAGAAACAGGCAAACAGGAACCAGGAGAGCACAGATGGAAATCTCGGTCAGGCTGAGACAATTACCAGGAGGCAGACAAAGCAGAGGAATCTATGACAGGCCAGGTCGGTACAAGGCAGGCCAGGTTGGTACCAGGAAGTCAGGCAGGAACCCGCTGGAGAGTCTCGCATGGTAAAGAACAACCTGGCAGAAGAGTGAGTGTGGAGCTGGTGGATATACACTTGGCTGATGTGATGTGACGAGGGGCAGCTTTGCACAGGTGGGTAGAGTAGACTGATGAGGTGGGCGTGGCTGCAGGCTGAGTGGGGCAGGCTGAGTGGGGCAGAGGAGGGGTGAATGGGAAAGTACTGGGAGCACATGGTGAACTGTGATACTTCAGCAGAGAAATGTGTGCAGTGCATTTAAGAGCAGTACATTTGTTTAAAGGTTTGGAGACTTGAGAAGAGGTTTTGTTCTCTGTATGCCACTTTAAATATTTGTGCTATGCTGGTCATTTTAGTGTGTAAGCAATTAGAAACAACTGAAATGTCATAGTGTTTTAGGATTTGTTGAAGTGTTGTCAGATTGGTTGTCGTGTTCTCTTATTTGTGCTGTGTTTTATGGTTTGTTGTCGTGTTTTCCTATTTGTGCTGTGTTTTTTGGTTTTCAGTTGTGATTTGCCCTTCAGGCCACCGTAGAGCTTTGACTTCTCCCATGATACATTTGACACTAAGTCTGACTTCCAAATCACAGAGCTTTTCTTTTTTCTTTTAGCTGCACTTACAGAGTATGTACTTTTGCATGCAGTGTGCATACTATTGGGACATTTGGCATACTGCATTAGACCCACTATTTATTGGGACATACTAGGCAAGGCAAGGCAAGGCAGCTTTATTTGTATAGCACTTTTCACACACAAGGCAGACTCAAAGTGCTTCACAGCACAACATGTCATGAATTCAAATGCATTACAGGAAGACAAAGAGAATAAAAACATAGACAATAATCAAAACAGTGCGGACGTTAAAAGTGCGAAGATTTAGCAGAAAGCTAAGGTGAACATAAAAGTTTTCAGTCTAGTTTTAAAAGTGGTCAGAGTGGGTGAAAGTCTCAAATCTTCAGGAAGTTTATTCCAGCTGTTTGTTGCATAATGACTGAAAGATGCTTTCCCTTGATTTGAGTTTACTCTGCGAACCACTAACAGATTGGTCTCAGAGGATCTTAGTGATCTAGAAGGCTTATGTAGTGGGAGCATATCAGTGATATACCTCGGCCCTAGACCATGAAGTGATTTATATGTGAGCAGGAGGATTTTGAAATCAATTCTCTGACGTACAGGAAGCCAGTGTAATGATTTAAGAATTGTTGTAATGTGCTCACATTTTTTGGTCTTTGTTAGAACTCTAGCAGCAGCGTTCTGAACAAGCTGTAGCTGCCTGACAGTTTTTTTGGGAAGACCTGCAAGGAGACCGTTACAGTAGTCTAGCCTACTGGTTATAAAGGCATGGACAAGTTTTTCTAAGTCTTGAGCTGACATGAGCCCTCTAAGTCTTGTTACATTTTTAAGGTGATAGTAGGCCGATTTTGTTACTGATTTGATGTGACTGTCGAAATGTAAATCAGAATCCATAATAACCCCAAGATTTCTGGCTTTATTTGAGGTTTTCAGGGACAGTGATTGAAGGTGTTGGATGACTTTAGACCTTTCTTTCTTAGCACCAAAAACAATTATCTCAGTTTTATCCTCATTTAGTTGAAGGAAATTTTGGCACATCCAGTGTTTGACCTGCTCAATGCACTGGCACAGTAGATCTATGGGGCGATAGTCATTTGGTGATAGCGCTACATAGATTTGGGTGTCATCGGCATAGCAATGGTGGTCAATGTTATTATTTTGCATGATTTGTCCTAGTGGGAGCATATAGATATTAAATAAAGTCGGCCCCCAAGATTGAACCTTGGGGGACTCCTGTTCTGATACAAAGTCGCCAATGGAAACAAAATAGTTCCTATCTTGTAGATATGACTTGAACCAGTTTAGAACTGTGCCTGAGAGCCCCACCCAGTTTTCCAACCTGTCCAAAAGTATTGAGTGGGTCGACAGTGTCAAATGCAGCACTGAGGTCCAATAGCATTAGTACTGAAGTTTTGCCAGAGTCTGTGTTAAGACGGATGTCATTTATAACTTTAATAAGGGCCGTCTCTGTGCTATGAAAAGGTCTAAATCCTGACTGGAGGTTGTTGTGGCAGCCAGTAGAAGCCAAGAAGTGAGTTAGTTGTTGGAGTACAACTTTCTCAATTATTTTACTTATGAATGGTAGATTTGAAATTGGTCTGTAGTTGTTGATAATAGAGGCATCTAGGCTCCGCTTTTTTAGAAGAGGTTTAATGACTGCAGTTTTGAAGGCCTTTGGGAAATTGCCCGATTGAATAGAGTTATTAACTATTTGCAATACGTCTGTTGATAGGCAGTCAAAAACATTCTTAAAGAAGTTGGTAGGTAAAGCATCGAGACAGCAGGTGGTTGGCTTTAGATCTGTCACTGTTTCCACTAGAGTTTTAGAGTCTATGGCATTAAAGCTTGCCATCATTGCTGTGTTATTTTGGCCTAAACGGGGTGGTGATCCAACTTTTTTGTTTGAGATATTGATGGCACGTCTGATGCCTTCAATTTTATCAGTATAAAAGAATGCAAACTCATTGCATTTCTGTGTGGAATGGAGTTCGGCTGGTATTTGTGTTGGGGGGTTGGTCAGTCTGTCGACAGTTGCAAATAGGGTTTTGGCCTTATTAGTGTTGCTGTTTATGATATTGGAGAAGAATGTTTCTCTAGCGCTTTTAAGACTAAATTGTAGGCCTGGAGCCTCTCTTTATAGATGTCATGGTGAATATGAAGTTTTGTATTTCGCCAGATTCGTTCAGCCTTCCTGCACTCTCTTCTCTGGGCTGTTACAACAGCAGCTTTTCTCCAGGGTGCCTTTTGCTTACCAGAAATCGTTTTAACTGTAACCGGTGCAATGACATCTATGATATTCACAATTTTGGAATTAAAGTTGTTTACAAGATCATCAGCATGGCATGGGTTTAGAGGTGGTAGCGAGGAGATGGCATTTTTAAAGAGTACATTAGCATGTTCATTGATGTAGCGCTTTTTGACATTCTTTGATTCTGTTTGTGTCTCCGGAATTAAAGAAATATTAAAGAAAACACAGAAGTGATCAGACAATGAAAGATCAGTCACAAGAACATCAGAAACATTGAGACCTTTTGTGATAATCAGGTCCAGGGTGTGTCCTTTACAATGAGTAGCCTCTTTCACATGTTGAGACAGGTCAAATGTATCTAAAATAGTAAAAAGTTCCTTTGCACCCTTGCCATTCGAATCGTCAATATGAAAATTAAAGTCACCAGTTATAACTAGGCAGTCAAAGTCAGTGGAGATACTAGACAATAATTCGGTAAAATCATCGAAAACATTTGCTGAGTATTTAGGTGGACTGTAAATAATTAACAGAAGAATTTTGGGAGAGCATTTCAACACAGCACACAGGTATTCGAATGATGTAAAATCACCAAGTGACATCTGTTTCCCCTGAAATATGTTTTTAAATATAGCAGCAACCCCTCCCCCCCTTTTCCCAGATCTACATACATCAATAAAGTTATAGTTGGGGGGTGCTGTCTCGATCAGAATGCTTGCACTGTTATTTTGCTCCAGCCATGTTTCAGTTAAAAACATAAAATCAAGTTTGGAAGTAGTAATAAAATCGTTGACTAAAAATGATTTGTTATTCAGAGACCTAACATTGAGCAGACCCATCCTGATGGTGTTATTGACAGGCTTCGATGTTGACTTTGATTTGGAGAGGATAGGAATGAGATTGTTTAGGTTAGCAGGGTGTCTACGTTTCCCAATGTTCTCTCTCTTGGTAGTCACAACCGGAATGTAGAAGGTGCCAAGCTTTGACGTAGGCAGCCTTGGGCCCAGCTGATAATGTGGTCTACTGCTGAACCCTTTTTTGTATCAATAATATTCAGGACTGCTGTCAGGGCGGGGCGGGGGTGGCCATGAGGGGGAGGAGGAGTGGGCAGCGTCAGAGCTGGAATGAACTACTGGAGGTGGACGTTGAGGGCGAAGAGGGGGTTTACGTAAGAGGGGCGGAGTAGGGCTGAGGGGTTGTGAAGCACACCTTCGTGGAGGGGGGGGGGGGGGGGGGGTGGGAGGGAGGTGCCACTGAGATGACGCTGAGGGGGGGATCGCTGAGGTCGGTCAAGGGGAGTAAAAATAAGAGTAGGGCGGGGAGTGGGTGGGGGTAGCTCCCGGAACTCCAAAGGGGATAAGGGGGGAGAAAGGCTTACTTGAGGAAGGGAGAAGGATGGAGACCTGGATTTAGGCTTGGGGGGTGTGGGGGAGGGATCTTCAAGCCCATTTGAAATGAAAGGGGAGGTAGAGGGGGATGGACACGTCTCCTCTTTGCTCCGGTGTCTCTCATGGTCAGCGCTCTCCTTTTGCAATGGCGGTCCTCCTTCGACGTTCATGATAAGCTGTGTTGTGTCTGTCTTTTCCGTTGGTTCCTCTTGTCTCTTGTCCTTGGCAGTGATGATGGATGGATGACGCAGGAAGTAAGACATGTTGGTCATGAAAAGCTTTACTCCCAGCTTATTTAGACAAAGTCCGTCTGCCTTAAAAAGATGCCTGCGGTCCCAGAAAAAGCTAAAAATAAAAATAAATTCAATAAAATGCATCGAACGAGCAAGAAAAACGCTGGAGAGCCACTCATTCAGCGAGTAAAGTCGACTGAATCTCTCAGCTCCTCTCCTGATCGGGGGTAGAGGACCACTGATAAACACCTCAGCATTCACAGCGCTGACTGTTTCAAAGAGTTTATTGAAGTGCTCTCTCAGCTCACTTGATTGTTGTTTTTCAATGTCATTAAAACCAATGTGCAGAATGATATTTTTCACATTTGGGTGTGCAGCCACAATATCCAGGATTCTTTTTTCCAAGTCAGACACCGTATCCTTCGGAAAGCAGAGTACTTTGGTGTTATTATTGCTTTTCATATCTTTTACAGAAAAGTCACCCACAATCAGATTTTCAGGCCCACTTGTTAGCTTTCTCGGTGGTTTTAAGTTAGCAGGTCTTACCCTTCTGCGTGGTGATGGTGGGTTATTCAGGCAATCAGAGGGGGATCCATTGTCCGACAACAGTGGAGCAAACCTGTTCTTTAGTTGAACACTTGCTTGCTGGGGAAGTTTCTTGGTACTTTTCCTCTTCTCAGCTGTCCGCTGCTGTGTCCTCCGTGGCAGGGGAGTTGATGAAGTGCTATGCCTGGATAGAGATGGTAGCGCAGGCCAACCGGTCAGATCAGAGATATCGGGGCGCTGGGTCCTCCCGGTTATCCGTTCTCCCTTGTCGCAGGGAGGTGGTCTTCTCTTTGGCTTTGCCCCAAGTGTGTTCCAGGGAGGATTATCGCTGGTAGATTTATTACCCTGTACAGGGACCTCCCGTTTCCTCGTAGCTTCATCGTTGCTAGTTTGCTGGGTTCTGGCATGCCCCTGTCCACTGTTTTCAGTCAGTGCTAGGGTGGTATTGTTGTCACAATATCTATTCACTTCTGTTTCCAGCAGCAAAATCTTCTGTAGTAGTTTGTGGTTATCTTCCATAGAGAAGGGAGGCATCTTCTGGTGATTACCTTTAGCACTGTAGCACAGGCTCAGGCTTATCTTGAATGGTAGGCCTCCCTGCCTAGCGTTGAGGAAGTCGTAAAAATATTGAAAAATGCCTCTGTTATCTAAAAGAAATATAATCCCACTGGTTTTGTAAGTATCCAGGAGCTGTTGCTCTTTGTTTCTTATTGAGGAGAAGCAAATAGTAGCAGATAGTAGCAAAAAGTGCAAGCGAAGGCGAGAGCAAGCAGAAAAGCGTCCGCACTGTAGCAAAGCAGGAAGCAGCAATACTAAATGAAAATATTTGATCAAAACCTTTACTCTATAAATCACCCAGGTGCAGCCTGATTGAATATTTTGCAGATTTACCTAAACTCCCATTGACCATGTCAGAACAGTAGGGCAAGCCCATAATTCTTAAGGAGGCTCATCATCAGGCTCTGTTTAATACATGAACAGGAGAGTATTTTTTTCCCCCATGTTTAAATATTCTGATAGAATCCCCCATAGAAAGCTGTAGCCATAGGCCTTTATACACATGTTGAACTGTGACTTAAAGCTGATCAGGAAGGTTCTGGACTCCTTACATCTCTCCTCATCCGTAATGATCAAACTGCTCTTGTGAAAACCAGACGTGCTACGGATGATATCAGATGACTTTCCAGATTATTCATGCTTTTGATGCTAAATGTTCCTCAGTGGCAGCCACGCATCCCTTAGATGTGATTCTGAAAATGTGCTTGAGAAGAAAGAAAAGACAAAGTTATAAAGTTAGAAGTTCCTGATCCCAATACCAGTGCGAGGGCAGTTAAGCTGAAACTACACAGATCCAAAACCATGATGGGTAAGGTGTCTCTTATCTATGCTGCTACACAGTGGAATAAAGTGCCTCATGCTACCAGGGAAGTCCAGAACCCACAAAGGCTGAGCGACATCTACAAATAAGGACATTGAAATCCCACTTGTGTAATATTATTTTTTACTGGCATATTTGACTGTAAGTTGTGTGCATTCCACTGTTGAATAATCAGAAACCAGTGTAGCTCTAGGCCTGTCCGTCAGTCAGTCCACTGTGGTCCACACTGAAATATCTCATCAACATTCTGTGCAGACATTCATGGTCCCCAGAGGAGGAACCCTAATGACGGACATAGCTCAACAGCTACTGTGTGGTTTTCCATGACATTTGGTACAGATATCAACGGTGCCCCGACGATGAACCCGAGTGAATGACAAATGTCATTCCACAAAAAAAGTTGTTGCCATGAGTCACTTACACAGAAGACACAAAGCAGGTTGTACTTCCTGAGGAGACTGCAGTCCTTCAATATCTGCAGCAAACTGCTGTGGATGTTTTACCAGTCTGTGGTCACCAGTGTCCTCTTCTACACTGTGGTGTGCTGGGGGCAGCATGTCCAAGAAGGACACTTCCAGACTGGATAAAGTGATCAGGCGGGCCGGCTCTGTGGTCGGCATGAAACTGGACTCGCTGGTGACGGTGGCAGAGAGGACACTTGACAAACTGCTGGACATTATGGACAATGCCAGCCACACCCTGCACACCGTCATCAGCAACCAGAGGAGCCTGTTCAGTGGAAGGCTGCTCCTGCCCAAGTGTGGGACCAACAGGCTCAAGAACTCCTTTGTCCCTCAGACCATCACATTCTACAACTCCTCACTCGGGGGAGGAGGAAATAAAGAGGACAGAAGGGAAGGAGTGGGAGCCACTCAATGTGCATTTAACAATCTACTCTCACATACACTTATCTTTTTTTCTTTGTGTAATAACTTTATCCACCACTTAAGTGCAATAATTTAATCTTACTGCTCATTTCTGTCATATACAGTCATACATATTTTATCTTCTACATTTCCTATACATTTAACTTATCTGACTTCATTTTCCGTGAATTTTATTTAACCTGTATTCTTAGTTACCTCATACATATTTGACTAAGAGTTTGTTTACTGTATACATTCTGTATTTATTTACAAAGAGTTTATTGTTATCCTTTACTGTATTTTTGTTTCTCCCTTGTGTTTTTGTAAGCTGCTGGAAACTCAATTTCCTTGTAGGAGTTCATCCCAAAGGATCAATAAAGAGAAGTCCAAGTCTAAATACATGTGGAAATATGGTCCAGGTTGAAAAAAATACAGTAATTTCCCTTTAATGTTGAAAGGAAATCTGTGCCCTTGGTTGCACCACAACAGAAGATTTTTGCCAGCTGCAACAATGACACTGGTTTTTACCGTGTGGGTGTGTGTTCATGGCAAAATGTGATCATGGAGACACCTACCGTAGCGGGAATTAACTGAAGGTTTTGAGTATTGTATGAGGTGTTTACATGTCTGTCACTGCACAAGCATCACAACTGTGCGAGATCTTCATGACACTTAAGGTGTGTAGTTGAGATCAAAATGAAGGTGGAGCTCAAAGATAGGTGCGATCTGAGCATGGGGGTTAGGAAATGGGGGGCAGGGCTATGGAAATAGAGATTTAGAGTAGAGATTTTACTGCGCAAGTGTAGTAACCCCAAAGCACTGCCATCTTTAATCGGTGACTTAGCCTCTTCGTACTAGTCTTGGTGGGGGGTAGGAAGTAAGAATATCCCTTCACCAATGAACATGTGGGCAAATAAAGTAGCATAAACACTTTTAATAACTTTTATTTTTTCCCTTAATAGATCTGTACAATCAACAAATCAAACTTAAGATGAGCCTAGCAAAAGTGATCTGTACATGTTAAATGCTTCTGGGCACAAGAGCGTACCACTCATTTAAATAACCAAATGACTTGTCTAGCTATGCAAACACTTAAAATCAGTCCCACAGCTTGAGAACATTGAGTGACTGACACGGGGTGGCAGGATGAAACAGAACAAACCAAAAAAATAACAATGTTCCCTTTAGATCTCTTTCTCTCCAGTGTTATAGAAAAGTACAGTCAAATATCTTATTTACAGAGAAATGAACACAACTCTAGTTGGATCAAACCGATGTTTTAGGGTGTGGTGAGGCTGGGTGAGGGTGCATTTATCTGGATTTAAGAAAGAAAGGACAGAGGAGGACACACAAGCCAACAGACAATATGGCTTCTGCTCCAACACCTTCTCTAAGGACTCATAATGGATTCTTTGTCAATGTCTATCCACCTCCACTCTTCTCCAGCTCACCCCCCTTTCCTCCATCAGCTGCCCTCAGGTCAAGTTGATTCTCTACTCTACCACCCAATTAACCATTCCTGAGATACATTACTGAAAAGATGCATTATTGAAGGTGTTTACATGTTTGATGCATATAACTTTCCTAGTTCTACAACAGTTAAAGCCCACCCCTTTCCCCAATTTTGTCCTTCAATCTAAAAAAAAAAAAAAAGCTGCCTTATTGCTAGGGTAACAGTGATTTTATGTCCATGGAATAGACTTATTAAAACATATGAAATACATGGAGTTCCTGTTATTTAGAATTACAGTCATGGTTGAATCTCACAGGGTTCATTGAGCCTCTTTAGGCTGAATCTAACATTGAAGTGCAAACACAGGGAGGTCCGACTTCATCACACTGGATATACATGATTTTATGTCTGAAAAAAAAAAAAAGAACTTTCTGCTACTGCGACCAGACACGTTGAGATGCAGAGTGAGGTGAGAACACGTAGGACTGTGGTGGTCCCTGCTCAGCAGGCCTCTTCACCCACAGCTTTACTAATCAGAGAGCTGTTCCATAAAGCAACACTGCTGGGCTTCTTCAAGCAAATCAAAGCAGCTTTGAATTATGGGAATCAGGGGAACTTCAGAGATCCTTTGTCAGTTTTCTTTACTGGGAATTGAGTGATCCACGCTTTGTCTTTGTTCTTGTAGTGCTCAGTTCTCAGTGAACAGACCCACCTTAGTTTCGCATTGGGTATGAAAGGTTAGGAAAATTCTGAAAGACTGATTCTGGCTCTTCTGATCCTTCTTTAGAACCCCCTTCAGGGTAACATCACATTAGACAGCTAAAACAGTCACCCTGCTCACCATTATAGAACTGATTTGTTCATCTTGGATTACTTTAGCTCGAGTGACAGTGCATTTATTTTGGAGTCAAAACATGCTTTTGTAAAAATTCATCAACATCTTGATTCCCAATACCAAAAAGATTTCCATCAGGGGCCTGGGTCACAAGGTGACATCAATGGCGGACTCAGGTTTTCTTGGTAACATGCCACACCAATAATTCAGATGCTCGAATCAAAATCTGTCAACTGCCTGTCTCCTGACCAATCGGTTCACTGAAAAAAAGTGTCATTTCTACAGGACGCTGACCTCTTAAGAGGAGCACATTCCTATAGATCAGGAAAAACTGAGCTTCTAACACTTGACCACACCTAAGAGCCAGTAATGAATGGGGACAAGATTCTTTCAGTCCTGACAGTGTTGATGCTTTTTCACTCTTGTTCTATTACTGCAGCTCAGCACAACATAAGTCAGCAGTGATCCAGGACCACCAAAGTCAGTGATCCCACAGACAGACTTGTGTGCTTGTTGATGAAGGCCCCTGAAATCAGAATTAGATCAACACAACACTGGTTTTACATCGAGAGCCAAGTTCGGTCGACTCTGAAGAACAGCCCTGCAAACGGCATCTTGTGTCGGGTTACTTTCCCATGTTGGGGTGAGCTCGGTGGGTATCTCCATTTGCTTTGTGTCTGTAAGAGAACAGCAGCACTCTGCCATCACACTGACACTCAGTGTACTAACCCTGCAGTGCAGCGCAGACATTTCTTTCTTTGGAATTATTAAACCCCACAAGACATTCAGTAATCTGACAAACATGAAATATTGGTAATGGTCAAATCAGTGAAAACTAGTCAACACAGACCTCTAGCAGCTTAGCTTTCCTTACGATTTAAATGTTAAACCATTTGTTACCAAGGGTTTGGAGATTTATAATCCATAACAACTTTGTTATGGTGGCATTAGGAGTTCCAATAGTAATAATTATTTTTATCTCCAGTTTGGGGATTTGGAGGTACCATCACAAAATGGAGTGGATATTCAGTACTTCAAAAGCAGAACCTATATCATTTGAGGATTACAAACAGTCCCTGTGTAATGATCTGCATCATCAGCCGTACCACGCCTCGCTGAAAGACAAATGAGAATATTTCAAAGAAATATTGAGTTAAAGAAATCTTGCCCAACTTGGAGTTACAATTGAAAAAAACTGTTCAACTGCATTTTGTCTGGTAGCTTGTAATCCCTGGCTCCTCTGTAGTGCAGAAAGGTAGAGTAAAAGCAACCAGCTCGCTCCTCTGTCCTAGCTGACGGTGCAGCAGCAGCAGCAGCTCTGGGTGGACACCCCAGAGAAGTCCATGTCTCTTGAGGCTGCAGTGCTGGGCAGACCAGCTGGGTGCTCCACCAGGGACCACCCTATGACCTCCACTGCCATGCCATCACCCCTTGGTCTCTACATTCTATCCAGAAAGGGAGCCCAAAAACTCTGCTAAATTAACTTCAAAATGTAGTGACCAAAGATATATCCGAGGAGTCAATGAAACTCAACTGTTCAAAACAAGTGTCTACATAGTTTGATGATGGAGGCGTACTTTTCACACAACATGGTGAACCACAGTCAGTGAGAAAAGGCCCAGAGCACAAAAATAAGGTAGGATGGGGAGGAAAAAAATATTAGTTGAACCTTTATTTAGTTACAATATAGATTTAAAAATTTGTTTTTACAAGTACCCCTCCCTTCTCTCTTGAAGTTCTTTTTGTGTACAAGAACAAGAGGGGGGGGGGGGGTTGTCTTATTCTGAAGCAGTGCTGTTCTCGTGGATAATGCCTGCAAACAATTTTTAATTTCTTTTCAAAGGTATGGGGGGTGGGGACAAAAAAAATAAATGAAAGGAAAATAAATTTTCTTAGATCCAGAGGTGTGTCTGGTGGGACCCAGGATGACTGCTAATCATATGAGAATTAGGGGATGGTTGGGGGTTGAAGATCAGAGCATGTTCAGAATCCATCCACCCAAACACCCAGGCCCCTCTCTGCCAGTGTACGGTTCACAGAAACCACCTGAAAGAAGAAGAGAAACAGTCTGATTATTCTCAGGATGTCTGGATCAATTAAGGCTGGGCAACACGACAAAACATCCAGATTTACTGCAGTAATTTTATTAAAAAGGTTGACCAAACAGAAGCTAAATGTCCAGAGTAAGGAAAACCCAGAAGAATCCCAATAGGACAAGGTTTCTATAAGGACCCAAATATTCCCTATGATTCAACTCTTCATTATTTCACTTAGTGAATAGGGGGAAAATGACCTCCAGATATCACCATGAAAATGAGTCGATTACTTAAATCAAGACAAACAAAACTTTGTTAAAATGGGTAAACAGGGCATAATCGAATTATGTATGTGCTCATTTTCATAAATACCACAACGGATCTGAACAGGTGAAATGTCTGGTTGAATCTTGTTGACATAGAACAGTAAAAGACTTTATGTTCAGGTGTGAGCGAACCCATTTAGTCGACCCATGAGCTTTAATACATGGAGGCAGAAGAAGGACTTTAAAGCAGCCTTTATGAATTATTATTATTGCAGAGATGGGTTTTTTTCCCCTGGCTATAGCCAATGTTTAGATCTGTTTTGGTATTTAATAAATTAGCACATATGTTATTAGATTATGCTTCATTTGCCCATGTGAACAAACTATTTCAAAAAAACTTACAATACATTTGTTGTTTGTCTTGATGTAAGAAATTAACTCAGTCATTCTCATGGTGATATCTGAAGGTTATTTTTTCCCTTATTCTTGTGAGAAAAATAATGAATAGTTGAATCATAGGGAATATCTTCTGGGCTTTTTTTCCTTACTCAGTACATATTGAAGATACAAAATCAAAATAACTGGTGAGTGTGACATGACTGTTCTGATGGAATTAGTGCAGGTTATCCCCACCCTCAATTAGTCCAATCTACTGCTCTGACTATATGGACCTTTTCAAAGATGTAAACAAAGATTCCAAAACAGTCCTAGTTTATTTCCTGTTGCAGTGTATGTGGATGACATCAGCTGACAGGAAGTAAAGAAGGTTGTTGCCTAGCAATGGAAATCCTTTGAAAAGGTTTATATTTAGGATGTTCATTGGCCTCTTCTTGTTTGTGTTTTACATTAAATGCCTACCACCAACAAGAGAGGGGTGGTGCCCTTTGAGACTTTTGCAAGCTTTTAATGTGAAACATCTGTGCAGGAAGAGTTGGGTTAAACCAAATGAAATAAACGGCAAAGCACCAAATGTAGTATGACTGTACTGACAGAAGTGAAGACAGGGAGGAGGTGATGTTTGCAGCATCAACAGTAAAGGAAAATGGTTGATGCCATTTTCCTTTACTGTTGATGCTGCAAACATCACCTCCTCCCTGTCTTCACTTCTGTCAGTACAGTCATACTACATTTGGTGCTTTGCCGAATTCACAACATTTAGAATTCAAGCCTGTTTCAAATAAATAATGCTTATTTCCTGTTTACAAAGTGCACCCTCCACATGATCAGGGTGCTCACGCTTCTCTCCAGATCCTTTTCCCTGATGATCTAGCTGCCTGCCAGAGTTGAATCACAAACCTTAAACGTCTGTGGGCAAAACAAGCTAACAACTTAAGCAACTGAACCAAACATGCCAACCAATTTAACTAAGTCAACCATTTAAAACTTTTTGGGAAGAAAGCAATGCTAATCTATAAACCTAATAAAAACTACCAGTTAGCAGCCAGCATTGACTAATATTTACATCTTAGGGCTCATTGCAACAAGAACCCTACAATTCTTATTTTCATGTGACAACACACAAATGAAAACAGAATTACGATCCACCAATCCTCATCAGGGACTGATCATTTGAACTGGATAGCTGCAGCAGGTAAAAACAAATAAAAGAAAAGTGTGAGATCTCTTCCTGCAGCTCTCCCTCTTTCCTGAGCCAATAGGCTGGATTTTCTAAAGCCTGAAAACAGAGCCAAGAGGAGGTGCAGAAGTCTAGCTTTCTCTCACAACACTTTAAATACAACATGACGACAGATTAGGGATCTTTTACCCTACCCTCCTGTGCCCATCCTGATCTCTGAGCTCCGTTGTATTTCACTCTCAGATCAGTCTGGTAACGTGCGGCAGAGAAAATTTGGAGAAGTTTGCCAAACGAACGAACCAATCAGCGTTGGTTTTGAGGCAAATTTAAGTGAGGAAACGAGAGGAGACTGTTGAGTGTAAGTACGTACGTTAGTACGTCATACGCTTGAGTGATCTGATTGGTTGATTTGGCCCGTATGTTGGTGATGGACAGATGGTTTATCCAATCAGCAACAAGGATTTTCACCCCTTCCCAAAAGAACGAGAGTTTTTCAGATGGATATGCTGAGCAAATGAGACTCAAATCAGAATCAATCCATCTGGCAGAGTCCGGCTACTTTTGCCCAACAACAGCAAAAATAAATAGCCTACTGCAGGTTTTATCTGATCCTGGACATAATTTAGTCCTTTTAGATGGAAATCCGTTTTGAGGAGCTCTGATAGTTGAGTTCTTACTTTTTCTCTCATTTTCCATGGGTTTTTTCATGATTGGAAAACGAGTCAACTGTTTTCAAGGATGCGTGGGAACCCTGACGATCCCATTCACTTATTTTCAATAAAACAAATTTCCAGCTTTTCAGGCAAAGCGGTCATGTCAGGCACGCATAATTGTACTAATTGTTTGCAAGACAGTAATGTGTAAGAAAGTAGACATTTTAAAGCTCTTCCATGTGGTTACTGACATCCTCAAGCCTAACCCTACCAGCATGTGTCACAGAACAGAGCATTTCACTAGGACGGTCCTCTGCACCCAGGTGCATCTAAGCCTCGTACCTCTTCTCCGACCATGTTCCACAGGTGGACCAGTGGGAGGCCTGTGTTGTTATCGTAGTTGGAGACCTTTACAGAGAGAGACAGGGTCAGTTACAGTTGATTGACACTGGAGCTAACTTATGTTAAGTGAGGAATGTGGTCTCACCTGTGCTAGCAATGCCACTCCTCTGGTCATCTCCTCCAACGCTGTTGTGGCTTCTGGTGAGAAACGATCCTCTCCTAATCCACATTTGAAACATGCCAGGACGACAAAAGAGCAACAACACTTCCAGCTGTACATTATCTGAAGCTGTCAGACAGTAACATTTGGACTTGGTTTTTAAGGCCTTAGTAAAAAAAAAAAAAATCAAACAAGACCACAGACACTAGAACTCCTGGCTCTGCCATTTTCATATCGCTGTTGTAGCTCTGAGTTTGAAATTGATGTGTTAGCACAAACAATGTCGTACCTGGAAGTGGGGCGATATTGTCGACCAATACTTCAGCACCTTGAAACGGTAGTGTTACAAAATCCGACCTGGAAAATAAAAGGGTTAGTAAAGAAGATTTATAGGAAGATTTTAGATATAGTATTCTAGAAAACATAAGACCTTTTCAGAAGCTTTTATACATTTTTAATCTCATACGTTTCCCAAATCTCTGAAAAACATGAAAGCTCCATCACAAGCTCTCTGCTCCCCTCGTCTCTCAGCCATCACAGTTTGAACTTTGGATAACTGGCAGCTGCAACAAGTGTCTTTGCTAACCAGTGAGACATCAGCAAAATTAGTCTGTATAATAATGCCCATACTTTCAGCTCTTGAAAAGTCCCTTTCCCTGTCCAGCATCATCCATTCTGCGTTTAACTTTTTGGATAGTAGCCGACGTGACATACCCTATCCCTGACATGCAGCTCCCACACTTCATCAGATAAGATAACCTACCTCAGACGAAAAACTGATTATGTTCTGGTGACTCAGAAACGCAGCGTTACTTGGATTAGTAACTAATATAATTACTGCTTTGGAAACTGTAATCCCTTACACTACTTGTTACTGGAGAACGTAATATTAAAGTCACACTGTTGAGAACGCAAACGTGAGCTCGTGTGAATACGGCTGCTCATTCTCCGGTGCAGTCGTTGCACTCGTGTGGGGACGGTGATGACGTTCCTCATCGATAAATCGAAAACCTCAGAGGGTAACGAAGAAAGGTGATTTACATTAAGGTGATTCAGGAACATCAATCTGTAAGGGCTGACACTGAAATCTGACAAATGCCAGAGACTTGGTTGTTTATGACCAAATTTTGAACGGGCTCCATCACCAGTGTCCTGTCCTGCTACGTGCACGCTCTAACCAGGCACCACCCCTCAGCTAAACCAAACAGAGTATTTCCAGTAAGTGAGAACACATCTGACACAGACTATCTCATTGGAGGGCCATCTCTGGACCTGAGGCTCCTGACATTGTCTGGGGCTCATAAGCAAAAACGGTGCGTCTCAGTGCTCTTTATTTACTTTGCGGAAATAAAAATCGCGACTGCGATTCTCATTTATTGAATTTTTTTATTTATTATTTATTATCATTTTATTTATTTACAGTACGTTTACTCCATCTAAAGCCAATGAAACACAGCCTTGTTTTCTTTTGTAGTTCCTGGTTAATTGTACATCCGTACTGTTCCTGCGTGAAGGAGTTAAGTTATTCATTACACATTTTTAGCATTTAGCTTGAATAAAATGCTGTGCGTTGAACATATTTCAGTTTAGAGTTCATTCACCTATTTGAGCTACAACACATAGGTAAAAATGTCTTGTAATTGCTTGGCAACATAATGGCATACATAGTCCGAATTTAACATACGTGTTAAAAGTTGGATTTTAAAACCATTCATTTACATAATAAGCATCTAACAATTGGTATTCAGATGTTTAATATTGACCGAAAAATCCTCAGAGAAGTCTGGAAATTTGAGTCTGGAAGAGTGTGGAATTTAGAAATGGAAAATGTGGAGGAACCCTGAGT
Organism: Echiichthys vipera; assembly: GCF_963691815.1. Taxonomy (NCBI): domain Eukaryota; kingdom Metazoa; phylum Chordata; class Actinopteri; order Perciformes; family Trachinidae; genus Echiichthys; species Echiichthys vipera. The sequence continues at coordinate 32,060,471 of NC_139830.1, forward strand.
TAGAGAGCACCAGGAAAAAGATGATGTTTTTCAGATGTTAATGTGTGGGCTCACACCTCGGGGTATCATTATTATGTAGTGAGCAACCGAGAGCGAGTCGTACCCAGCGTGCTGTTTGGTGGTAACACAGGGGTCCCCTAACAATATATACTCCACAGTAATAAATATGTTGTACTGTTGTAGATCTCACACTGGACACTGCACTTCATCGGGCCGTGTGTGAAGTCTATCACATGAATGGTTGGTCATTTTCAGTTTACAGTTTCCCCGGTACTCTCCATTCAGAGAAGCACTTCCATAATGTCTGTTCTGAAGTCCTGATATACAGTACTGGTATTCTCAATGGCATTGTTCTTTATACAGTTCTACTACAGAGAGACCTCTGACACTCACCTTATTTGCCGTAGTGAGTCGATCTTGACACGGTCGTAGCCTCCATAATCAACGTATCTGATCTCCACTTCATCGGTTTCTTTATAGAAAGTAATGACCTGAGCTCTCCACCAGGCTCCTTCCACCGCCGGAGCTGCACAGATCACACCAACTGGACAGACAGAGACACAAAGACAATAAGCAGAAAGTGGCAGGCTCAGACGGTCCTATACTGCAGTGTTTTTCAACCTTTTTTGAGCCAAGGTACATTTTTTTCATTGAAAAAATCTCGAGGCACACCACCAGCCAAACATGTTAAAAAATTATACTCTGTAGCCTATATTAACAATATAGTCATTCTCATCAAAGTGTCTTGAATAGGAATCAAATAAACACAAAGAATAAAGGACTTTATCATCATTTATAATTCTTCTTTCAAATAAAAAGTGCACTTAACATGTCCACTTTAAAAATACAGCTTGAACATAACAAATGAAACAACAATGTGGTCTTAAAGGTAGTAGAAAACGTCAAAGTGTTTTGCAAACTCTAATTCTGTCCAAAATCATAAATTACCAGGAATACAGAAATATAGTGCTTATTATGACAGAAGCAATAATATTTGGGAAAGATTTCACTGTTCTACACTGAGAAATATGAAGAGTTACATGTACAAAATGTCAATCTCAGTGTATTTTACTCACTCAGTGTGAAACCTGTGCCTGTTTGGATGAACAAAGAGCTGATATCCTGGCAGGAATTGAAGAAAGACACACACCAAGCTCTTCCTCAACAGCTCTCAGTCGCTCTCTGTTTTTAGTTTTGATGGCAGTCAGGCTTGAGAAGCTCACCTCACACAGATATGTCGTGGAAAATGGGAGCAATGTCACAATAGCTTTGTTTGCCAGAATGGGGAACTCCTTGGCAGCAGTCAACCAAAAACTGTCCTAAGGTAGATCAGCAAAGCTTAGCTTCAGACCACGATTTTGTCTCAGTTCAGTTAGTTCCCCCTGCTCCTGCAAAGTCATGTCCTTTCCAAAAACTGCTGAGCTGTATGGGTCCCTAACCCAGTCAAGGCTATCAGTGTAGGCTGAAGAGAAATAAAATGACATCTTCTCCTGGAGAGTTTTCAGATGTTTACTAATGATCTCACACAGTGCAGCAGTGTGAACATCTTGCCATTTCTTGGTGAGTGGAAACATTTCAAGGTTGCCACTTTCCACATGTTGTTGCCAGAGGTGCACCTTTGAACAGAAGCCATTTATTTTATCCGTACTTGTGAGCAGGTTTTCATTTCGGCCTTGCATTCGTGTGTTCAGTTCATTCAGATGATGAAAAATATCCGCCAGATATGCCAGCCTTGCACACCACTCATCACTTGCAAGCAGTCCTGCGTAATCGGACCCCTCATTTGTCAGGAACACATTGGGCCTCATTTATAAAACTTGCGTGAAAACGGGCGCAGATCTGAGCGCAGAATTGGTCGTAGGACAGGACCCACGTGTGATTTATGAAACATTCGTATCTGACCAATCTCAGCGTATGAATGAGCGGGCCTTGATAAATGCGGCGGCTGAATTCAAACGTCATTAACATGTTACGCCCCTAAATATTCCTGGTTCGAGTCCTCGCCCACTGAGGTCAAACACGGAGAGGAAGAACGCAGGTTAGAAAAGAAACTTTTCCGACACACAGATCGGCATCCTGACATCCGAGATGGAGCAAAATAAAGCTGAGCTTTTTGCCTTAAGAGTGGAATAAAAGGGGCCCATCATAAAAACGCTGTATAAGAATAACGGAGGAAGTCAAACCGAGGCAGCGCTCCACTAGGACCCGTGTGCGCCTGTGCGCACTGTTGGACAGGTGTGCCGTATTCAGCACCCCTGCCGTGAAATGCACCCCCTCGCATTATAGCTGATATTCTGGATCAGAAGGCTGTTGTTTCCACCTATAGGAGTAGTTTATTTACTACTCTACCGCACAACACCGGCGCTACTGGCGGGTTATTAGGTATTCCGTAAGAGGATAACCTTTGTCACCTAGAAGAACCATACCAAGATGTTAATCATCTGATGCCTTGTTTGATTTAATGCAATTTATCGAGGGTAGCCACGAACCGAGGAGATGACTTTGGCTCTGCAGTGCGTCTTGCTGCAGCTGCGCGCCAACACATTCATTCATTAATTCAATGTCGGGGTCGCGGGGGGCTGGAGCCGAGCTGTTTTGATATTTAAAAGAATCGTGTGTTCCCCCTGGTCACCACGGTTAAAAGCGATAGCTTGGCATCACAAATCACCTGTACATTTATCGAGTGGTAGTCTTTGCGATTGATGAATGTGTAATCATTCATGGATGGTGCCTTCAGACGCACATGAGTGCAATAAATCGCTCCAACCACAATTTTTATATTTTTTTTATTCGTTTTAAGAATCCGTTTTGATCTGTTCTTAATATTTGACTGCTTAGCTTAATGACAGCTGAGGTTTGTTCATTATTTTCAGCCAGGTTTTGCTGTGCTGCACCGCAAATCCACAGGCTCAATTGTGCGTACACGATCTCAGACCAGACCTGAGATTTGATCGTAGCTCCCGCTCACGTCCAAATTGTTTGATAAATGAGGCCCCTTGAGTTCCTCCAGCAGCTCATACACACGGGCCAGCACCTTGCTGCGCGACAACCATCGGACCTCCGTGTGAAACAACAAGGCTTTATGCTCCGCTCCCATTTCCTCACACAAAGACGCAAATATGCGGCTTTTCACAGGTCGTGTCTTTACAAAGTTTACCAACACAGGGGCTAGTTCTGCTGGTAAAGTTTTGTTTTCAAAAATTTTTTTTAGACCAATTAGGTGAAATTGGATAATTTCCCACGGCACACCTGACGATCTCTCACGGCACACTAGTGTGCCGCGGCACAGTGGTTGAAAAACACTGCTATACTGTATATATGATCTGTATGTGACCCTCTCACGTGCGCCAATAGCAGTTAAGAGTACTACCAGGGATGGTGCTGAATACAGTCACCCAACAGAATGCTACATCTCCCTTGAAATGAAGGTGCTGCATGTGCTCGTCATCGAAGAGACTGTTGTGCTGAGGCTACATCAGGATTACGGATGGCAGTTGAGATCCGTTAACGAATTAGAATCGGAAGCAGAATCATATGCCTCCAACGTCAAACTCACTGCCGGACACCTGTATCAACGATTTGTTATCGTCTCATTTGCCTCATGCTGCCTACCAAGAGGAGCGTTTCCATCCTTTCTGATCATCATCACTATCATCGTCCCCCTTTAACCATTTTACTTTGTAAGTCTATAGAGTGTTTAAACGACCCCAGTCTAAAAGGTGCGTTCACAGCGGGGGCGACAGACGCGACAGGATTACATACAAAGTGAATGGGACAGATGCGAATGGCAAGACACGCGACAAGTTAGGTGCATTTTGTGCTGCAAGATAGACGCGGTGTCGCTTCAAACGAGTCAAGTGCATCCAACGGGCAGGCTTAAAAGATTGAACTTTTCTTTGCGTGACAATGTGGCGCGACAGCCAATCAGTGTTGAGACTGCGGTAAGTGTCATCAAGTTCTCCGTGATTACATCCAGGGGATCACCAAAGCCGCCATTGTGGCAGTCCTTGACTGTTCCTATGGATATAATAAAATAATGGATAGAACTCTGACCTTTGGATGGCACCAACGTGCCTTTAGGCATCTAGTCTCTCCAGAAATCCAGAAGAAGAGAGCAGTCACTACAGTGTTCACTACAGTGAACTCTGTAGTGACTGAGTGACAGTCTCCGGTCTGATCTACCGGAGACCCGCTACCTGAAGAGACATGTCAGCACCTGTACGGCTCTGGAGGTTAAATCACTGACAGCCTGTTCTCACTAAAACACAACGGCGCTTTTAAGAGCCACACACTTCATTCCAGAGCTCATTCCTGTTCTTTTAGAAGCATTCAGACTTGGTTAGCACTAGCATAACTACTCATTTAGCTACTCGCTAATTGCCCTCCGCTCCAAACATGTCGCTGGATCCTATAATGATAAATACGATCACGCGACACATTACTCACGTTTCAAGCATTTTGTCGCGTCTGTCAGCAAAGTGTTTTTTTCTGAGCACCAGCATCTTTTTTCATTTGTTCCCAATGGAGGAGAGAGCGTTTGTGGCTGCTTAGAGAAGAAGTGCTCCTCCAGTGTTCCTTAAAGAGAACACTGGTACAAGTTTTTGAAAAAAATGAAACTAGGGTATCTTTAAGGTTGTTGACGACGCAGTTGTAGCTGCCTTTGGAGTCATGCTTGCGCGGCAAAAAATGCTTTGCTTTGGTCAGAATCAGTTGATGAGTTTGAACTTGGAGTGTTTCCCCTTAGTTCAGTGTCTTTCCACACAGAAAAGTCCAAGTGAACCAAAATACATCAATACAAACCATGCAAGAACATTCACTCTGCTCATACGGCCCTACAAAAGTGCAGAAATCACTAATACCATCATTTATGCACAATTTTAGGCCTGAAAGAATGGAGGTTAGGATTGATTTGGATAAAAAGTATTAAATGACAAACTAGTAAACGATAATCCATCTTCAATGTGCCATATGTTAATTTGTTTGGACAGTAAACACACTTTAAAGCCATTTATTTGTGCTTAATTTTTTTCATAGTTACTAAACTTATGCTTTGTAGGGCAGTATAGGTCAGCTGTAAATACAGTCAGAAGGTCCTGTGTTCTGGACCAGTGCATATTTCTGACTATGGTAAAGTAGGCTGTCTCTTGTATCTCCATGGTGAAAGTAGCCAATTGTAATCATTTTCCAGACATTGATAGAAATAAACTGCTTCCAAGCTTACTGTCAGTCTGTGAGAGAAACATTGCTCTTCAATTCTCTAGCTACTACTACTACCTGGGTCAAATAGCTTACAATTGCAGTGTGCACCTGGTAGTTGGGCCGGATCCCATTCTCACCACAAACAAACTGCACCGAAGACTACCACATCAAGGGGCAAAACACTCCAAGGATCGATTCAATTGAACTAAACATGAGTGTGAAAAAGCCCTAAAGTGCAGAAACATTCAACAGTGTGCACAGACTTTAACAGCACTGTGGCACTGTTACCTTCAGCGGGTGAGGGCAGAGCGGGGGTGCCAGGCTGGGAGTAGCACAAGAACATCTGCTGGTCGAGGCTTCGCAGAGCGTGGTAGGTGGGATGGGTGTGCTGCTGGACAAAAACGTGTCCGGCTGACACGATGTTCACCACTATCACTTCAACAGTCACTCCACTGGGGAGCAAAAGCTGAGAAGACAAATGAGGAATGGTTACTCTCCCAGTAAATGTTTTCCATGATCCAGTCTTCATTTCTTATGGCTAACACCAAACTTCATCCAAATAGTAATGCAGCAGACATTTAAAATGCAACGTTGTCCGGCAATGTACAGTTCGATCATTTCAGAAGCTTAGTTCTGCTGTCAAGTTTATAACTATATATTTTAGATTTGCTGCTTAAAGGCGTACATTGCCGATTTAAATCCATCTCTGTGTCATGGCAGTGTGGACACTGTAAATGGTGTTTGACTGCCTTTTGTAGCACGAGTGCTCTGTGAAGTAGACGCTCATACATCAATACAATCCGTAATTGAAAAAGCAATGTAGCCTACAAGCACTGGTAGAGGGGAGTGGGTGCATGTGGGTCCCTAAAGCAGAGAATATTATTCGCAAGGGCTGGGGGCAGGTGGAGGATTTAAGTGGATTTGGATGAGTTCTTTTCTTTGCAGATGTCTGTAGTGTGAGATAGAGGCCAAAGAGGGAGATCATGAATCAAAGACTTGATGGGTTAATTGGCCTTGGAGCTTCAAGGGATACACAAAAACTACTGAAACTTGCCCCTTGATGGAGAATCTTGAGACAAACAAGCATGGGATAAACTCCAACTAGCACCAAATTTAAAACAACAACCGTGATGCAAAAATGTGGCGGTTTTCTCTTCATGTCATGAAGCCTGGGTTGACATGTGCCTTCATTTTTACAGTTCTTTTTCAGCCTGGGTAATATATTGTAGAGATGCACCAATATCGGCTCTGGTATTGACTCATTAGCTGGATCGGATATCGGATGAATGAGGCTGATCCACTCCTGATTGCAGTGCACTTTATATGGAAGTGTTATTTGTTTTTTGCTGCTAATGTACACTTTGCTATTTGTTAATAAATTTAATTATGAAGTACATTTATATCTGTGTTCATTTGTTACCTTTTTTTAAACAAGGCTAAATGTTTGTCAAGCCTGATGCCTTCACTCACATGGACAGGTATACTCTTCATTCCTTCAACAGTAGGATCGGAATCAGGTATCGGCCGATACGCTCAGCCCAGGTATCAGTATCGATTGGATCGGAAAAACGGGATAGGTGCATCTCTAATTTTATGTAGCAGCTAAAAACCCAGTCCAGTTCAATAAATAGTGGCAAAGCCAGAGAGTCCACCCTTACCCAGGAGGTCATGGGAAGAGATGGCAATGTGAGTGGGGGCGGCGGAGGTGCATATAGATTGGTCAAGTCCAGATCTTTAAACTTTTTCCCAATCAAGGACAGGGCTTTGTCAACCTGCTGCTGTGCACCTGGAGAGAAACAAAAGTCAAAGTTGAAGGTGTGGTTCAACAAATATAAAATGTGGAGTTCAATGTTTTCTGTGAAATAGTTTCTCATACAGTAAGAATCTAGATGAATATGCACTTTCTACGCAGCCATTTCAAGTTGAATAGACCCAAACGGTGGAGTCTAAAGTGGAGGTGGCAATGCGGGGACCTGATCCCCCTGACTCACCCTCTATGTGACAGATCTGGAACTCCTGTGTATAAGGCAGGGTGGAGATGTAGATCTTTGCACCAGAGTTCTGCTTCAGGAAACTCACATATCTTCCCTGCTTCCCTATTAACCGCCCTACAAGATGCTGGTACAAGAAGACAGGCAGAAAAGACAACATGTCAAAAGGACAGTCCATTGATACAAAGCTCTAGGTTTAACATTTTAGAAGAATGTGAACTGTGGCGAGACAAGAGTCTCGCCACAATTCAGACTTTTCTAAATGTAAAAAATAAATAAAACACAAAAGGGCATCACCTGTTCCCTATACATAATTAACATCCAATACGTATTGTCTCCCAACACAACATCCTTTTTGTATTTTACCATCTTTTCAATGAAATCTCAACTAAGTTCATTCCATTATCACAGCAATTTTAAAAAGGGGGTTAGAAGGCGTGTCAGTGTGACCACACCTGCAGCACCAGCTGTGCATAGCCCTGGATGCTGACAACTCTAGAAAGCTATTCACTCCAAGTACACTTTTATATCAAGAGCCAGCATGGATAACGTTGCACTTCAAATATTTAGCCCACTGTGTTATTAAAATATATTTTCTCATCTCATTACAAAAGAAAACTAGAGCAATAATAATCTTATACAGTATACTTTGAACTTGAAGTGTCTAACCTCAAGCAAGGTGGCAATCTTTGCCCTTTGCTGAACACCCTATACTGTAAATTATTATTAACTAGTTGTTTCTGTTAAAGAGGAGAAAAAAAACTCCATTGATCTGACTGGAGAACCCTAAATTGAGGGTATTGTCAGCATCAAAGTCAAACATTTTCAGAGCCTACAAATGCAACCCTATCCTGACACTGAAGACTGATACTAATGTTGACACTTTTGGAAATTGAACACAATTTAGTGTTAATATTCCTTTTCATTAAACGTGAGCAGCACCCTATAGCTTATGCCATCAAATGTGAGCTTGTTTATGCCAAACGGAAGCCTTTTTAAAAGCAAGAACAACTTAAAAACGTCCCACTGACACTTCTAAAGAGAAAGGCAACACTAAAATTACTTCTCTGGTGAAGCGGTGTACAGTGCAAAAAGGGCTGAAGTTATGGTTTTACTTCTTCTGCCAGGTGTCCGGACTCACCTTTGGCACCTCAATCTCCCAGATGATGAGCTCAGAGCCGGAGGAGGCAGCGTGATTGCTCTGGCTTTCCACAACACCCATAGTGCAGCCGCTGTCCACCGAGTCCATGCTGTTCACGTCAGAGCCTAGATACAAACACAAAATCACCACCTTAATCAGCAATATTTACAGCATCAGAGATCAGAGGTCAGGCTCCAGTGCTCCTCCTGAGCACTGTAGACCATGCAGACCACCCTTTAGAAGGTGTCTACTGTATCATCAGGAATCCTCACTTTAGTTGGGATACAGTGTTATGATACTGGAAATAACAGCATCTACAGCTTTTCACATCACATGCCGTCTGCTCCATTTGGAGTCCCTGCATACCAATTAAAGCGTTCCCCCTACTAACATTTGTGACTTACTTTTAAAACACAAAGGAGAACAATTTTGAGTGTTACCAGTGATAATTTGAGAAAACATTTTTAAATTAGCCTCATAATAAGTTTCCAACTGTGTGACAGGCAGGAATGGGTAGTGTTAGAAGTTAGTGATCCTAATTCTCTTATTGATGGTCCTTACAGGTTTGGTTCTTTATTGATACTCTTACTCTACGCTCAGTGAAGATTAGAAAAGAATGATGAATGCCGATCTCAGTCACTATCTGTCCTCCTCCCTCTGCTTTGAATCAGGAAGTTTGACCTTAAGCTAGGCTATAAAGTTAGGAGAATGGTAATTTACAATTCACATGAGCGCTGAGCTAGGTGGGTACACAGACGTGTGTTGAATACCTTCTGAAAAGACGTTCATGCCTGTTGAACAGGTGTATAAGTATTGGCTTTTTACCCATGAGGATTTGATGGTCTCGACAGAGACAGAAGTCAGCCGTACAGCTTGATAATTATTTACATCACAACATTAAACTGATAAAAGAAGCGGTAGAATTCAAGCTTCAATTCTTTAATCCTGGGGCTGTTTAATACGAGGTTTTGGTACCCATTCATAGTGACAAAGTGATTTAGATTCAAAGCCCCTGTTTCTGGAAGGACCAAATTCCTGGCAAACATAACATGACGAGAGCAGGTTTAGCTACAGCAAAAAGTTACATTACTGTTCCTACGGTCTGCTCGACTGCTTCATCAATATACTGTTAATGCAAAAATCAAGACTTTAATATACTTTAGCATGCACACCATGGTTGTCATGTCATACTCATCACTGCCTGAAATGCTGGTTGCATCCACAAATTGAATCCAATCCTCCTTCCTCCAGATGTTAAGCTACTGTTAATGGCACAACACTTCCTGCAGACCTGTCACATTAAAACTCTTCCGCTGTTTCAGAGGGCAAAATCATTTCCACAGACTTCTTTTACTGCAAAACATTGAAGGACGTGTTGGTGCTTTTATCAGCATAACAGCAAACAGTGTTGGCAAGTGATCGGTTATTCACTTTGCACTTTTAAAACAAACTGACTTTAGAGTTTATGGAGGATGTAAAGACAGCTGATTTTGGTCTAATTATTTGATGTGCTGTGGTTCACTTTTTGTCTTATCTAGAGACATCTTTATTTTATTATAAATACTCAACATTACTGATTTTTTATCTTCAATAGCAGCTGCACCACACTCAACTCCAGTAACAGCCGATATGAGTTTCATGTTCTGCCCGTAGGACTAAATGCCTTTGTTCGTCTTCAGTGGTGTGAGGGAAAAAAAAAAAAAAAAAAAAAAAAAAAAAAAAATCACAATTCACTACAAAGTCCAGTTTAAAAATCCAAGAGTGTCTCCTGCTGGACAGCTGATAGTGCTGTCAGCCAGAGTCATTCACACAATGCACAGGAAGACGTACCAACATCTGAGTTCAAGAGTTTAGCCACCTCAGCCTCAATTTTTCAAGTTTATACCCTGTCATTGCTCTGTGTACAATGACACAGCTAACAAATGTGCACTGACTCGACTGACTAATTCGACTTTGGGGGCTTCTCGGCTGATGATTCGAATCACAGGCATATACTGCTGTATATTAATATTGGCTGATGTATCATCAGATTTTTAATCCCTCAAGTATCGATGTAGTATCAACCCAAAAGCCATATTAGTCTGGCTGTACTCTGCAACACTTCTTACACCAGTACTGATAATCAACAGATTGATGCCTCACCTCCAGACTGGTCCGTCTCCCCCTCACATGTCCCATGAGCTCCATTCCCCAGGCCCATTCCATTGAGCCCCTTTATCTCACACACAGCATCTACTGAGTTTCCTTCAATTACGGCCAACACTGCCTCCGAGGCAGTTTCAACCAGTAACTGAGGCGGTGTGGCTTCTCTCGCTGACAAGTCTGTAACTTGGATCACATCCAATTGGTTGTCAAACGTGCTGTTGTGGAGGTCATCGTTGCTGATGCCATCCTCAGAGTGGCATGTGCTGCATGCTGAGTCGTCGGCCATCCCGGTTCCTTCGTCACCTTTCAGTTTCATGTTTAGCAAAGCGGTACTTGGTGCTGCTTGGTGCGATGATGTTAGCCAATGTCCTCTCTGTGCATGGTTTGTCTGATGAACCCTGTGACTGGCCTCAACAGGCTCCCATACTGGAGACGAGGAGCATCCATTAGGCATCCCTGGCTCTTCCTTCTCTGTGGCCTCTCTGGCCTCATAGCCTATCTGAGAGGGGCTTGTCAGTAGATGGAGATGCTGCTGTGCAGCTGTGATTGGCTCCTGTTGGGAGCATTGTCTGCTGCTTGCCAATGGTATGCTGATACAGACTCTGGACTGGCTGTTGTCTGTGACCTGGCAGCTGGTGACACCGAGGACCTCCTGGGTGGCTGCCGAAATGACCTCAGTTATGAGCCCGGCTGCTAGAAGCTCCAGATCCTGCTCTTCTTGGTAGATGTCCTCTGAGTTCTCTGATATGGTGGTGGAGTCTTGGACCGTTGTCAGGGCTGTGGAGGCTGGGGCCGAGGCTGGGAAGGTAGGTGTGCTGGTTATAATGTTTTGGTGGAAATCCTGCACAGAAGGGGGCGTATCTAGAGAGTCAGCCTCTGATGAAATCACTCTCTGCACTTTGGCTGGGGTGACTGCACAAACAACCATCTCAACTTGTGTATTAACAGTGCTGTAGTTCTTTGCAACTTCCCCTTCTGGCTCCGGCCTCTCTGCATCAGAAAGGTGTGTTATTGTGGGGGAGGAGCTGGTGTCTTTGGTAGACTGGCAGGGTAAGATGACCTCCTCTACTGTGTCTTCTGGAGCAGAGGCTGGCTCTGTCGCCAGCTCTTTCACCAAGGCAGGTGCTGAGCTTTTCTCTTCTTTATGGTCTTTCAGGGACACCAGCAGGCTGTCTTCTTTGCCGGGGGAACATAGAGTCGAAACTGAGGGTTTATGGACTTCCTCTTGTCTTATTCTACCAAGGCAAAGGGCAGTTTCTTCAGAACTTTGTTTCAGTGAAGGTGCTGCTTCAGTGTCCTGGACAAGGACCTGGGAAATATTTTCATGTTCTGTTCTCTGGTTAATGATTTTTGGAGGTCTATGGATGGGGCTTTGTATGTCATTTGTGGGGGATATAGTGCCTCTCTCAACCAAACCGTTGCTCCCCTCTGCTGGAGATGCTCTAAGGCCCACAGTGTTTTGAGCCCCCTCTGGGCTGTCATGGCTGATGGGCCGCTCTTTCTTCCGTGAGATGTACCACCACCAGCCGATCAGTGCAAGGACTCCGGGCAGTGTGTAGGGCACAACAGAACGAAATCTCAGTGGCATTTCCTCAGGACTCAGCTACGCCTAAAAGTTACAAAAGACACACAGAGATTTGTTTAAGTTAGAGATATTTCACATTAAATAACACGCAAAGCATATCTGGGGAAATTGATCTGGAATCTGCCCATTGACTGCCTGTTTATTTAAGGTCTCCCCCCAAATCAATCGAGTTAATTTGAAATGAGGCCTACTCGAGGAATTGATCACTCACGCCCATCCCTAGGCTTGGGACATCCCGACTAAGAAGAACTATAGAAGTGTAACTTGTAATCTACCTGCTGACAGCAAAGACAGTGACAGGAGAATCAGGGACATGTCAATCCATGCCAGCTGGTACATTCCTACAAATCAGGCCATGTTCAGACCTCCTCAGCTCAGCACGAGTGACAGGGGTGCCATAACAACAAAAAAAACACATCATCCAGCAAGACACTGTGTTGGCCAATCAAACACATGCACACATTCTCTCAAACTTTGCCACAAATTATAAAATAATTGCCCATTATATCTTGTCTTGTGTAGTCTGTTTTAAAGCTTTTTAATTCTGGTGATTGAAATTACGCTTCAATCCTAAATGTTATGTTCATTTGTGAAGATTACGTGAGAAACCTGCAAGTTTCGTAAACATTGTTTGTCATAGAGCTTATTTTCTGCCATCATCCAAAACCCAATGGGATAAACCAGGGCGATGCCGACTTTGGGGTCGGCCTACAACAATATGTATTCCCTACAGAACTCTGTCATGGCAAATCCGGCTAGGTTGTTCATTTTATTTAAAGCTTTTATGCTACTTTTAAATACCAATCCATATCTCTCTAATATTCACAGAGTTACAAACTGGTCGGCTGGTACTTAGGAAAATCAGCCTCAACAGAAAAACACTGGAACAGCCCTCAGCATACCCGGAGCCTAGTGTGCAGCCTAACAGGAGGTGACTCTCTGTCCATGTTAAAAAAAGGACACATACACATGCCTTTCCTTAACAAACCTGGCCATGCCGGCCTCCACCAGGAGGAATGCATCACATGGTCTGGATGTGACTCAATCATATCCTGCCATGCTTCTAGACACGGCTGTCATTGGCAGCCACACACACAGACGGACTTTTGACCTCTAAGGTTGCTGGCACTCCCACCTGCTCTATATAATCAGCTGCTGGCTCTCTGCATGCTAGCAACATGGTTCTGGGATATAGGCTACATTCAACATTAACTAATAGAGTTGCTGTATAGGAAATTGTGGTGCAAGAGTGAAAATGTGATGACAACAATGAGAGAACCGTTATTGTGTGTTTATAAAATAGAACTTACTAGGGTATAGGGCTGGACGATAAAACGGTAACAATATGCATCATGATAGGCACACCCAATCAATATCAATGAAAAAATGCCTTTGATAGAATGTTCGATAATTCCAGAGGTTGCGATTGTGTTCTCTGGTGAACTAGCTTTGGAGAACAGCCGTATTCACCAGCAACGTCCAAGAACATCTGTAGCTGCAGCTGTCATAGAGGTACTTGGCATCAATGCCTTATGACAAAGCATCTAAACGACACAAAGACATAAGTGAGGCAGTGACATATCACATAACTAGGGACTTGCTTCTGCTCAGCACTATTGAGAAGCCTGGCTATAAAAATCTCATCCACGTGCTTGACCCATGTTCTTCCAGGCTAAAAGTACTTTTCTAAGACTGCCATTCCGAAGCTGCATCTGATGTGCAAAGAATCTGTGCAACAAGAAATATTGTCAGCAACTTTGCAACAACCTCTGACCTGTGGTCAAGCACATTTCGGAGCCATATATTACCTTAACCATTCATTAAGCATTTGTTACGTATTCTTTATTTTTGCACCTTAATGTTAAGAGATAATTGTTAAGTGTTCATTGAGATTCATTGGTTTACATCTTTTTCATTTGAATGTTTTCCATGGTTGTGTTGACTTCTTTTTCCCGTCTGCCTTGATATCTGAGGTGGTTAAAGGTTAAGTTTAAAAGAAAAATGTTTAAATTTAAGATATTTTCCCCCTGGTCCTTATTGATATTTTTTATGACCCATTTAAAATAATCAGTGCTATTGAACGATATGAAACCCTTCTGAGGTGATACAGTTTTCAGCCATATCACCCAGCCCTACTCGGTTACCTCGGTTTTGGGGCCACTGTTCAATGTGTTTTTGGTACAGCAGGGGGGGAAAAACAACATAAAATTATCTATTTACAAAATGTAAACATTGTCAATAAGAAAAAAAAGAAACAAAAACAGCAATAGTCCACTGGCCTGTTAATTCCTGAACTGGGCAGCAGCTTGTGCTCGTTTATACAGGACAGGTCTAACAGACAGAACCAGTACTGAGCTGGTACTGGTTCCTGACTGCTCAGTACTGAAATCTTGATAAGCCCCTGGAAAACAGTGCTACTTAATTCATTCTAACGTCAGGATTTGCATGAGTGTATTGCAAGCTGCCGGGGGCCACCAGGTTTTGAAACTAAAATGTGTTTTACAAACAAGTAGCAAACTCCTTTGAGCAATAACTCAGTGCATGTGTGTTAAATTTAGTGTTGTCTCGATATCAAAATTATGACTTTGGTATGATAAGTGCCTAAAATATCTCAATATTGATGCTGAAATGATACCACGGTGGAAAACCAAATCATCAAAAGTAATGGAAAAAAAATATTAGATGACAGGACGTGGAACTTTTTCAATTATTTATTTATTTTTATTAATTAAAATACTTACATTAAGTACAACACAAATGATAATAATGCATAGCCATGGAGAATCATTCTTAAAAAGGTGGGGAAGACTACACTGGCTGGTTTGATTGTTATAAGTGCATAGCACTGCGGGACAATATCAAATGGATGAACTCATCTACCAACTGTCTAAAAACTTTTTTTTTTTTTTTTTTTTTAAACACCCCGTTTCATTTTATTTTGTTTTAAAAAAATATTGTTTTGGGCTTTTTATGCCTTTTTCTTAGTAGAGCTAAAGATCTACTGGAATTAGGGGAGAATGAGAGAGGGGATGACATGCAGCAAAAGGGCTGCGGTTGTCAAAGCCTGGTTGCTGCTGTAAGGACTCAGCCTCAGTATGTGGGCCCCATGTCCTTTTATTCTAATAAAATAGGTGCACTGTTTCCCACTAAATTAGATTCTATTTGTAGAGGGAGATGACACACAGCCCTTAAGTTAGCTGCTTTAGCAACTTGGATAAATCCAGTGCAAACCCCAGTGCCACGTGTCTGATAAATGAGTGAAATTTATCAGTTTATCCGCACACTTGTCAGGGCATAGGAAAGCACATTGCTATCACCTGTAAGCACCTGTTAGTAAGCTAGCTAGCCAACTAGCCAGCCATCTGTATGCTCTCCTTCCAGCAAAGTCTCCTAGCAGCGAGGAGCTGCAGAGAGGCTAGGCTTCACTAGCTAGCTAACTTGCTAATTTACCATTAGATGAATCAACTACCCATTATGCCATGTTGCTAATTTAATCATGGGGCAGCTCAGAACTGTTATCCCTTGTCAAAACAATCATACTAAAAAATAACTTTATGAGCATGCTGCATTGTTGTAACGTTGCCATACGCATTAACTTAGTGGCATGAGTCACTTGTAGTAACTTTATCATAGTAAGATATTGACAGCTACAAAGCAAAAGTAGTGAGTACATCATCTGTTGATCTTCTTTGTTGTGTATTCAAGGCCCAGACATCCAAGCACTGAAAGGCAGTTATTAAGAAGCAGTGCACCAATGGGCTCCATTATTTGATGTGTTAGCTAGATGTCAGAGTATCCTTGAAAGCCCCAACAAGAAGAATTTTTCAAATTCCCTGCCTGTTACACATGTTGATCCCAAAGGGGAAGCATTAGCAATGTACATGAAGGGCAAACAACAACTGTGATAGCCCACGTCAAATTGTATGACAACGATAATTCCAATACGATATGCATTTTAATACTCTATTAATAATTTGACTGCTGTATCTCATAGTCCAGGTTTATACTTGATCAATACTTGAAAAATCATTCTAAATAATACTTTAAAAATACACGATACACAACTGACCTGGGCTGTTTTACAGCACAATCCAACTCAACTAGGTCATTGAATCACAAAACAAATACTTAACTACATTATTGCAATCAAATGTAAATCATCCTCACTCAAAATTGCTGCGCTGGCTTTCATTAGTCATCAAATTTCAAAATTTACCACAATGTAAATAAGATGAGACCTGCAGGTCACTTAAAAACAAAGCATAACCAATCAATTAAAAGAACTGTAGCCTGCAAATGTCAAAAGTTGAATACACTGTCCCTGAGCTCCAAGAATATAATCATACCCATGCGATCGAGGTCTATTTAGATGTGCAGTAGGATCTCTGTAATGCCTTGCTAATGACAAATCAGCGGCTCAGTTTTGCAATGAATAATATATGCCATGTTCAATGCACAATACCATTCAATAATATACTGACAACTGAAATCTTTCCATATGGACAGACGCGAAAGGAACTGATGAGCCTGTATTGTATGTGTGCTTATGAAATGGTGGCCCACACTACATTCACCTTGGACAAGGTTATTATAGCAGTTCAGCAGTCAAACTAATCTGGAGCTCTTGTTGCAGGTCAGACTGGTGTTGGTTGGTGCTTTCCCTGCCCTTTAAGTCAAGATTCCAGCTGACCTTGGTGTTCAGCTGGGAGAGTGCTCAGGCTGTATTTACATGTTACAAACCCTAGAACGTGCTGAGTGCAGGCAACCTAACGTTAAGCAGCTTGCACAATGGCTACAGAGCACTCCTGCTATATATGGCACACTACCAACATGGCATACTGTCATATTTCTAAAGGATCATAGCTGCATAATCACACACCACGATTTAAAGAATCACTGTTGGTTCCATGTGTCACCTAAACAGCCGAGCAGCCTGTACCCTTACACCTCTGACACTTGACTTGTTTTATACAGCTCGCTCGCACTGTTGGCCCCATGCCTTCAGTGACATTTTATAAGGGTTAACACCAATATGGAAATTGCGTGTGAATCAAATTGCTGAGCGGCCCTCGTTCGAGCACAATTGTCAACCGTTGTGTCTGTACAGTGAACGCAACAATACCGTTACGCTGTGTACTTCGCATTCAGTCTGGTGAAAAGATACTAGTACTCAAGTCTCAACTTTACTAGCGTTGATGTTAGCTACAACAACAGGCTAATCTCTCGATGTAGCTTAAAACCAAAGCTCAGCGAGAAGCGTACTCTCGCCGTTTACAATCCCATGACACGATACGAATTTGCACCTTGACTCACCGTTAAGTTGCTGTTCCCGGGGGTCATAATGCCAACTTACGGCGACTTAATGCCAAACCAATCCACGTGCTAATAATATCGACAATGACAATATATGTGGGTAATGACCCCGCTGCCGCTGTCTCGTGCCGTGCGCACATAAGATCAACATTATCTTTAAACTCCGGCGTGTAACTTTACAACCAATTCATCACAACACGGTCCGGCTAATGCTAACACAGCAGACAGACTACGTGACACCGCACTTAGAAGTGTGCTGGTTGAATGTTTCCTCGCAGTGAGTTTACCTACGTTAGGGGAGGTTAATGCATGCATGTCAATATTAGCCAAGAGCTTGTGTCTTTACCTTACCATACCTCAAACAGCAACGCTACCGGCGTGCCTTAGCTAACATGCTACAACCCATCTTTAAAAAGACACACAAAACGTGTAGGCGGTACGTTCGCAAACTGTAGCCCACTGTGCCGCTGGGTGCTTCATTTTAATAACGAATCGGTCCGAAAACACCGAACATCCACGGAAGAACTCATGTCCAGCACTAACATGCACACGGCTGTGCCAGAAATATGGTTAATGTGAACTGACATATACAGTATACGCACACCTATATTTACAGGGAGATTGGCGCAACACTGTCATCGTGAAATCCAGCAGCAAAGGTGGTTAACGTTACACTGGTGGGAATAAAGCATGGCTGGTGAGGAGGCCGCAGTGCAGGGCAGTGTGAAGTTAGCAGCTAGCGCCGCACATTGGTTACAATGTAAACCGTCTATGAACACACATGAATTCAAATGTCAGGGCAGCTAACCGCACACCACGCCATTAAAGCCTCGTGTACAGGGTCGATTTAGGGTCATTCCACCGACTGACCATAGCGTTGGGCCACAATATAAAGGCGATACAGTCCCCAGCTTTGAACGCAACCAAATGCACCAGTGAGGGCTTGTCTCGGACTGACGCAGGTTTAAGGACGCTCCTGGAGTGCTCCTGTCCTGCATGGGCCTCAGACCTTCGTGTTAGCTTACTAGCCGACCTGGCGAAAAATGAGAGCCAACTTACTTACATTCTTACTGTTGACAACCTATATGCACTTCTCACTAATCAAGACACGGGACCCCGTCAGAAAGTGCAGAGACCGCACGAGGAAAGCAAGCAGGGTAGTGGAAGTTACACAACGGGCATAGAAGCTAGCTGGAGTGTGCTGCCTATTAAGTTGGAGGAAGATGTGTGACGGTAGGCTAGTTGTTCAATGACATGGGATGACTGCACTCAGTCGGTCACACAGTAAACCTCACACGGCCCGCTGACATGAGTGGGGATGTCCATGAATGGGGTTTTGTACAGTGTGCGTGTGTTGCACCCCTGTGAGTTTTAAACTAAGTCACGCTGTGTGAACATGGTGCAGGTGGCTATCAGGTTTGCGTGTTCTTTACCCTATCATTTCTAAACGTGCTCTTCCTCTCCAGAGTGGTTCGTTTACTTACAGTCTTTTAGGGTCCTCGGTGCCGCCACGATGAGAGCAATAGTGATAATGAGAGTTTTTCAAACCGGTCCGTAGAAAGTCAGTCTCTGCTCCCCACGTGTAGACCGACAAGCACCAGTCTAAAAAAACACAGACGAAACAGCTGGTCAAGTCTCGCGATACCCAGGTGGTCCCGCGGTAACTGGAAATGCAGTAAAGTCACCTATTTCCGAGCTGAGACGTGCCTAAAAGCCTCCATGCTCATCTGATGGCTGTTCAACATGTCTCACTATAACGGGACACTTTCCACGGCAATCTCACCGGGTGGTTTCGACCGGAACGGCGCCAGTCAATCAATGCGTTCTGTATCACAAGGTTAAACATGCGCATACATACACACACACACACACACACACACACACACGCACACACATATACACACGTGCACACACACACACACGCACATACACACATGCACACACGCACATACACACACGTACACACACAGAGCGAGACACTAGGAAACAATGCATGGAAGTAAATCTGTGTCAAATATTCAGTGATAGAAATTAAAAAGCGTGTCTGAATGTTTTGACTCTGCTTGTAACTCTTTATTTTTCAATGTTCATAAATGCAAGGTTAAATAATTCAATGTTAAAAATTCAAAGTGTAAAATTTCCCTATGCCAAATTCAGAAGCAAAATAGCATGTTTAAAATGTAATGTTATAAATTCAGAGTTAAAACATTCAACAGGCCAAATTCAGAGGCAAAATTCAGTGTTGACATCTGGGGAACCAAGGAAAAGCAATTGAACATTGTAACATTGCATTTTGTACACAGTTTTTTGGGTTCGGAATTTTGCTTATGGACGTTTTTAACTTTTAATTTTGGAATGTTTAATTTTTTTGCCTTGAATTTTTAACATTTAATTTTTTAACCTTGACATCTTTAAACTTGAATGTATGAACATTGAAAAATAAAGTGTTAAAGTCAGAGCCAAAACATTCAGATACATATTTTCAATGCATAAATAAGATGCATATAATAAGATATTATTATAGTTACTGGAAGTGTGTCTGTCTCTGTCTTTGTGTCTGTCTTTGTCTCTCTCTGTCCATCTGTCCGTCTTTTCTCTCTTTCTCTCTCCTTTTCTTGCTCCCCAACCGGTCAAGACAGATGGGCGTCCTCCACAGAGCTGGGTCTGTCTGACGTTCCTGCCTGTTATAGGGAAGGTTTTCGTTGCCACCATACTCTACGGGGGAATTGTTGGGTCTATTTTTATCATAAATAAGTCATAGAGTGTGGTCTTTACCTAGTTTGTAAAGTGTCCTGAGATAACTTTTGTTATGATTTGGCACTATAAATAAAATTGAATTGAATTGAATTGAAATAAATATTCAGTGCTAGAAATTTAATGGATTATGATCTCAAAATCCCATGACACAGATTTACTTCCATACATGTGAGATATCAGATTGATATGTTAGAAAATGTATGGGGATATGGGGATACCTGTTGGAAAAAAACAGCACCAATTTAAGTTTCCCTCCAATAATAAAAAGAGAAATTAGAGCATGCAAGTAAAAACAATCTGACAATCAAACATAAAAAGTGCAAGTTAAAATAACCAAATATAACAATACATAAAATAAAGTAATACTAATGTTTGCTGGTTTGAGCTGGTGGTTTAGCTGGTTTACCAAGCTGGTCAGGCTGGTTGGTCAATATTCTTTCACAAACAGTGACGCATGCTCTAGCCACCATATTGTTAGAGGAATGGTAAAATGGACTGCATTTATATACCGCTTCCAACACTGTACAATCTATCATTCACCCATACACTCTAATGGAAGCACGCAAACATGCAAGGTGCTGTTCAGCTGTTGGGAGCAAATTTGGGTTCAGTGTCTTGCTCATGGACACTTCAACATGTGGACAGGAGGAGCCGGATATTGAACCGCCAACCATGCAATCATTACAACAAATAACAAAATGCTCTACCTCTTGAGCCACAGCTGCCACATGTAAGCAGACGGATTGTTCCCAACTCTGAAATATTGCTACATCCAATCTTACTACTCATGCCATTTACTGTTAGAAAGGGGAAATTATTGGTTAAGGCTACAATCGTGAATGATTGTTAATATATAACAATAATAGATTATTCTACCGTAGCTGCATGGAGACGTGACAGAGCCCATAAGCCTTCCAAAGTGGGAATGCCATGGCATTTCTTTAATAGTTGTAACCCACAGAAGACAATCCACAAAAATGTAGGCCTACCATGATGACAACAAATATTTCACATACATCCACAAACATATTTTTATCATTACGTTGTGTAAAGTCATTTCCACAACAATACAGAGCATTTGCATGTCGTCTACAGTGAGTTTGCTGTGCTGTGCTTGTTTAATATTATTTACTGGAATTACCGACAGTTTGCCAAATTAGTGCTAGCTATGGCAGTTGTATACCAATTTTCCACCGACTCCATGTAACTGCAGCATGGACAGATTTAGATAACAGATCTTTACTGCCATTGTTTTTGGACAAGAAAACACAGTTTAGCAGCTTATAAGAATTGGCAATATAACAAGCAAGATATAAGAACAGTACATGAACGGTGCATGCACCCAGAGCTCCCTGCTCCTCCGCCAGCCATTGTCTGCTGGATGACTTGTGTCAAATGGTGGAAAATCAGTTTCCCTCTTTAGCGTCACGTTTAGCACAGTGTGGTTGAAACAACACTGACTTCGCCTAGTCCAAATATGGTCACTTCTGGTTTCAAAAAACCAAGATGGCAGTGGCTAAAATGCCAAAGTGAAGGACACCACGTCTGACACTGTGGTCAGTAGCACTGGAGCCCCCCAGGGCATAGTGCTGGCCCCTCTTCTCTTCAACCTGTACACCTCGGAGTTCTGCTACAACTCAGAGCTGTGTCACATACAGAGAGATAAAGAGGACAGGAAGGAGCCACTCACTGTGCAGTTAATAATATACTCTCACATACCTGGGCACTTATCTTCTTTTCTTTGTGTAATAACTTAATACACCACTTAAGTGCAATAATTTAATCTTACTGCTCATTTCTGTCATATACAGTCATACATATTTTATCTTATACATTTCCTCTACATTTAACTTATCTGACTTCATTTTCCATGAATTTTATTGAACCTGTATTCTTACAGCTACCTCATACATATTTGACTAAGAGTGTATTGGTTATCCTCTACTTTTAAACCTCCCTTGTGTTTTTGTAAGCTGCTGGAAATTCAATTTCCTTGTGGGAGTCATCCCAAAGGGATCAATAAAGAGAAGTCTACGTCTAAGTCTAAAACTCATGGCTTCAAAACCTTAGTCCTCAAAGCAATGAGTGACATCACAGTATCCACTCTTTTATCCAACTCATGGTAGTGTTTCTTTGAGCAACCTGTTGTAAAAACTTCACATTTCTGGTTCTGGTTCAAAGCAAAGTTGCTGCTGCCTTGGGGACCGCCATCAGCAGGGACTAGCAGACAGAAAGGCCACACTCTGAAGAGGAACCACTGCTACCGGGTGAGGATCTCTTCCATCTTACTCATCTGAGCTCCGACAACAAATCCACTTGAAGCCATGTGTTTTCCTACACTGTAACAGCAGCATGTCCTTCTTACCTGCATACACCTGAACTGTACTGGGTTCCCTTTACACCCTAGAGAAAAGGGTGTAAAAGAAGTAGAGGGCTTGACCTGCTTGTGTCAGGTCAGTTCCTAGTATCCCCTCCAATACTGAGGAATTTCTACTCTTGCATCACCGAAAGCTTCCTGATAGGGACCATTACCGCCTGAACAAAATATAGGCAGTGCTCTACCCTGAAGGATATTTAGATCAGGCGCTGATAGAATAAGGCTCAGAGCATCAATAAAGAGCCCAACTAGAAGAAGTACTTCACCAGCCGAGTGACAGATGAAATGTATAACAGTGTTTAACCGATTCATTGATTTTATTTCCCTCACCACAGTAGAAAGTACTGGGAATCTGCAGTGAAACAGACACACTCAGGCCTAGTCCAAACAAACACAGGTATTTTTGAAACCAAACTTTTATGGCCTCTCTTTCTCTCTCCTTTTCTTCCTCCCCAGCCGGTGCAGACAGGCGTCTGTCTGACGTTCCTGCCTGTTAAAGGGAAGGTTTTTGTTGCCACCGTACTCTACGGGGGAATTGTTGGGTTTATGTAAATCATAAATAAGCCATAGAGTGTGGTCTATACCTACTCTGTAAAGTCACCAGCCCACTGCCCAGCAGAAGCAGAAGAGGTGCTAACATTAGCAGGATATTTGAGCTAGCTGCAGTTACCAACAACCGTTACTCACAAACTAACAAGTAATAATGAAATAAATTCATCATGGGCTATTACAGCTCACAGTCGGGACACAAAATGGCGGAAAAGGACAGAAAACCGTTGAGGTGCAGAAACATTGTTTAATAAGAAGCAAAGATCAAAGCAGGTGGTCAGTCAGTGTAGCAAACTAATCCAGCAAGAGCAGGCTAACGGGGAAGTCAAAACACGAACAGGCAGGATCAGAATGAGAGCTGGACAATCTCGCAAAGAACGGAGGCAAATGGACCAGTACATATACTGAGGGGCGGATCAGCTGATGAGGAGCAGGTGAGTATGGGGGGTGGGGCAGGCCAGGTGAATGAAATCAGCAGGTAGTGCAGAGCAGGAGGGAGAGGCCTAGTCTGAGGGTTCATGTGCACTAGACCTGAAATGACATGAGAGTTAGTTTTGCAAAACAGGAAACAGACAAATGAAAAACTAAAGCCTTGCTAAAGTTGTGACACAGAACCACTGTTAACATCATAATATACGCTGTATCTACTGATGCAGCGACTTTGTCGAAAACTCCAATGTAGTGTCTGAAATCCTGTTGGTCTTTCCTTGTATAGTTCACTATAACACTATATAGGAAATAGTGAGCGAGTGAATGAGTGAGTGATTGAGTGAGTGATTGAGGGAGCGATTTCGAACACAGCTTGTGTGGACAGGTATAGACTGTAACTGACATCTTCCTGGATCACCTCTTCACACCTTTATCATTCTGGTTCCTAGATGAAGATTTGTGACCTCCACCCCACCACCACTAACCAGCCAGAATAACTGAAAACACCTCTATGGTTGTTCAGTGAGGCTGGTATTATAAACACTTCTGTAATGCTCTGTGTGTGGAGCCTATGTTGACAGGACGGGACGGGGCCCGTTTGGACCGCAGGGCCCTTCCGGTAGGGCTGGGGAGGTATAGGCTACTTTACTTTACAGGTGTACTTTAACCTTGATTACACTTACACTTGTTTGCCTTGAGTTAAACTTTTCACAAAACAAACACAAGAAAATATTGGGTCCAGAGGGGTGTACTACGAAGCACTCTGAACATCCCCAGGGTTTCGAACATATTTGGCAATGAGTTGAGCACAGCTACAACCCTGTGGATAGCTCAGCCCACCGTATTTTTGCTCAGATTTTTGGCATCACCAACGGCATGATAATATGTACCTGTGGTAAAGAACCACAGACACACCGCACAACACGAAGTGCACAGCTTCTTTGTGTAGCGCTGCCAACATAAGGTCCAACAAGGACGATTAAATAGTTAAGACCCTCTGATGAGAACCTGTATCTCTGATAAAGGAAGTGTAGGAAGCTGCTCTGAGCTTTAAGGAGCTGATCTAACCTGAAAGTCTAGGTCTTAGTTTTAAGTCTGAGCTGAAAACCTCCTCCTGACCAGGTTTGGCTGAAAGCATCAGTTACCATGGTGATACAGCGACGCTAAAAGAGAGCCTCTTTTGTGTCACAGCTGACCCAGGCTTTGAGCGCAACATTACTGCTAACACACTAATCCAGCTTCATAGTTCACCCCACAGGGACTGGTTTCAGAAAGCAGGATGAGTGAAAACTCTGCGTTAGTTAACCATGAGATAAGGAAAACCTTTCAGTTCCAGAAAGATGGGTAAGTTAAACTCTGGGTCACCATGGTAACTGACTCTGGGAACCTAACCTACCCGCTGGCAGGTTTTCTTCAACAAACCCTGAGTTTCTCTCAGTCTCCTCCATCTTACAGAGGCAGACACGCTCTTTCATTTCACCATTCATTCAGTCTGGATCAAAGCACACACTGAAGCACTTAAATAGTTGAGATGAATGAATGTCAGAATCAAAATCCAGGTTGGATATACGTTGTTCACTTTAAATAGAAAAAAATCAGTATGAAGCTTTAGACACCTACTATATCCTACCTAAATCGAGATATATCGGTGACAACGATGAAACTTAATTCCTATAACATTAGAGAGTAGGCCACATGTTAACATTTCTAAGTGGGAAAGATGGTGCAGCTGCAGAATGTAGTTTTTATGCCTCTGTGCTTGCGACAGATGTGGCTGAGGCCTTGTGTTTTCAGCTTGTCTGTCTGTCCCATTTCGGGAACATGATATCTCATAAACCCCTGGAAGGATTTTTCTCAAATTTGGCACAAATATCCTCTTGGACTCAAGGATGAACTGATTTGTTTTTGGAAGTCAAAGGTCACTATGAACTCACAAAATGCATTTTGGGCTATATTTCTGGCAAAATCTTTCACAAATGTCTGACATGCTAGAACTATGAAGTGATGACATTTTATATCCAAAAGGTCAAAAGTCAACTTCACTGTGACATCACAATGTCTCAGTACATTATTCAATGCCATACCTCAGGAACAGAAGGTCAGATATCATATTTTATCTGACCAAATATGCTCCGATGCATGCATAATTTTCAGTGCTTGTGTGTGTTGTTTCACTGTTTGTTTCTGCTATAATATTCACCACAGCGGCTAACTACCGCTTAACATTTAAACATCCACTAGTTCTACTCAAGCACTCACAGCTCTCCTTCTTTCAGCCGCTTTCTCGCTAATTCTACAGTGTTTATGGTTACACAGTATGTTAGCCACTTTAGCTTAGCAGTGAGCTTCACGGCTGGTGATGGCTTCCCCCGCTCTCTCTATGGTAGCTAGCCGATAACATATAACTTTGGCCAGTGAGGAGCAGCCCTCCCCTAGCAATCCCTGAGCAGCCCGGGTCCTCCTGGGTGACTGTGAGAGGAAAGCATAGCTCTAAATCGAAGCCCATGGTTAACCATCCACCCGTTCACGTTTTAAATAAGTTTTCTCCACTCAGTGACACACCTGCTGAGGAAACAACACTGGTTATTGCAGCTCCATTCTGAGAAACATGAACTTAGCGACACCAGGGACCATAGTAAAATGCGTCCCAGGGGCCAGAGCGGGCGACATTGAGTCCTATTTGAAACTGCTGGCTAAGGATAAATGTAAATATGGTAAATATGGTAAGATTGTTATTCATGTCGGCGGTAATGACACCCGATTACGTCAATCGGAGGTCACTAAAATGAATGTGGAGTCGGTGTGAGCTTATGCTAAAACTATGTTGAACTCCGTGATTTTCTCTGGTCCCCTGTCCAACTTGATCTGTGTAACAGTAACAGTGCTGCTATACATAGGAAGCAGAGTAATTTTATATGCAGTTTAATACATCTCTCCTGTGGAGCATTTTCAAGCTCAGTATCCTATACAAACGCTGTGTGACCCGATATCATTTAAATTAATCCTGGCTGGGGCCCTTCTGTGTGGAGTTTGCATGTTCTCCCTGTGTCTGCGCGGGTTTTCTCCGGGTTCTCCAGTTTCCTCCCACAGTCCAAAGACATGCACGTGTTAGGTTAATTGATTACTCTGAGATTCCCCGTAGGTGTGTATGTGAGTGTGAGTGGTTGTCTGTCTCTATTTGCCCTGCGATAGACTGGCGTCCTGTTCAGGGTGGACCCCGCCTCACGCCCAATGGGATCGGCTCCAGCCCCCCCGCGACCCCGATAAGGACAAGCAAGGGGGCAGTGTATCTTTCACATTCAACCTGGAAAACAGTGCAGCAATAAGGACAAGCAAGGGGGCAATGTATCTTTCACATTCAACCTGGAAAACAGTGCAGCCAATTATACTTGTTATAGTGTACCGTGCTCCTGGTCCATACTCTGAATTTCGATCTGAATTCTCAGAGGTTCTGTCAAATGTAGTTCTTAAATCTGATAAAGTAATCATTGTAGGAGATTTTAATATTCATGTGGACGTTGTTAATAACCGCCTTAGTATTGCGTTTATCTCTCTATTAGATTCGATTGATTTTAGTCATAGTGAACATAAACCTACTCACTGTTTTAATCACACCCTCGACCTTGTTTTGGCTTATGGTGTGGAAATCTATGACTTAATAGTCTTTCCACAGAATCCTGTTGTATCCGTGTTGTTGTATCAGATCATTACTATAGTGGCAAACTACAAAAAAAGCCACTTGAGGGAATCTGAAGTCGTTTCCAACTCATGATGGTGTGTCAAAACTGAGGTCCTCCATGGGGAATGAGATTAATACTTTATTAACTTTATATCTTAAAAAAATCTACAAAAGTTATATAAATTATAAAATGTGTAGCCACAAAAACATCATCAGTAATATACCTCATTGTATCACAGTTGTTATTATCACTACTAGTGATTGATCATATTTACCACCATAATTATTATCATTGTCATATTCTATCACCTTAGCTGTGCTTGTTTCTACTTTTCTGCTATATTAACTGCCATAACATATAAATCATATTCACATTACTATAGATATTATTATGGTTACTGTTACTTTTGTAGTTGCTTACAGCTCTGGAAGTGTGTCTGTCTGTCTGTCTTTGTCTCTCTCTGTCCATCTGTCCGTCTTTTCTCTCTTTCTCTCTCCTTTTCTTCCTCCCCAACCGGTGGAGACAGATGTCCGTCCTCCACAGAGCTGGGTCTCTCCGACGTTCCTGCCTGTTAAGGGGAAGGTTTTTGTTGCCACCATACTCTATGGGGGAATTGTTGGGTCTATGTAAATCATAAATAAGTCATAGAGTGTGGTCTATACCTACTCTGTAAAGTCACCAGCCCACTGCCCCACAGACCCCCAGAGACGCTGAGCGTCCAATGGGTGGGACAAAGCCCAGCATTTATCCAATGAGATTTAGATAGTTTGGCTGCAGTGGAACAACCCGCTCTAGTCCTCCCCAGTGAAGTCAGTAGAAGCTGAGCGTCCGACTGTGTAAAGCGCTGTGGTGCTGTGGGGATGAATGAGAAGGAAGTTGCTCCGGTTACCTGTGATAAGTAGCTGATTCTGAACAAAAGATGTAGGCTTTCTAGCTCGTATTTAGTCAATGAAATGTACACACAGCAGAACATATTTCACCACTTTTTCCTTTCCTTTTTTTGGGTGACATTTTAGGGGAAGCTGAGCTTCCCTTGCAGTCTTCGCCACTGGACTTATCAATGAAGAAAACACTTAACACTTAAAAGATCTGTGGAACCATATTGAATGTATTCAAGAGAAAGCATTATGACTGAGATTCTATGGTTATTCTTCTCTTTATTTAGTTAATAATAAATTAAATTGCTCTACGTATGTCATGCCTTCTTATAGATTGAACTTCTAGTTCAGTGCAGGGAGAAAATAAGGTTATCTGATGAGTTATTAAAGCTCCTAAAAAAGTTGGATTCTTAAATATATTTCTGTAATGATCAGATTTGATCTGAATAACCAACAATGCTCACTAGTTATCAGTTAATGCTGATTAAAAATCTGATTATTTGTCTTACATTATTACATTCTGATTTCTGTCCTCACCTTTTTCTAACACATCATAGCAGTGTCTAAACCAGTGAAACTAGAAACCTTTCATGCCAAATAGCCAGTATGGTCATAGTGTATAGTACACAACATTACCTTCTAGTGCTTGTCTCAGCTTGCCTGCCACCTAACCTTTTCATGTTATGTGTCAGGTACCTGCAAGGATATCTTCCCAAAAATATCAAACTTAAACAATAACAACCCAATATTAGGAATTCAATGAAAAGCTTTTTATGCGAGACCAGACAGCCTTTCACTGAGCTCCCACAACTTCTTTGCAGCAGGGTCATCCTTGGCTTTAGCATAGACTTCTCTCACAGTGCAGTTGGAGAAGTAACGTCTATTGAGAGGTTCAATCCCCTCCTTGAGAGCACAATGTAGGGT
Source organism: Echiichthys vipera (assembly GCF_963691815.1). Lineage (NCBI taxonomy): Eukaryota > Metazoa > Chordata > Actinopteri > Perciformes > Trachinidae > Echiichthys > Echiichthys vipera. The sequence continues at coordinate 32,089,439 of NC_139830.1, forward strand.
GGTCTGGCATCCTTGAATGGTGTCTTTGAAGAAAAACGCAGTCAGGGGCTTCAGGAGTATTAGCAGTACTAAGTTAGTGTTCCTTGGTCAGAGTCAGAGTTGATAGCCCCTGCAAAAACATAAAATAATGTAGTTTTAGTTGCCTGATCTTAAGCTCCTATTTTAAAAATAACCATTTACACCTCTATATAATATATGTTAATATACTTGTATAAATATATGTACAGTTGTCATGGAAATATATAAATATTAATTATATATCAGTTGAGTGGTACATAAAATCAACAAAGAAAAAGTAGGATGTAGTATTTGTTTTTAACAGTATATTTAATTAGTATAGCCAAGTCACAAATATTCAACCCCTATGTAATATTGCTGTTGCTAAAACTTCTGCCAGTTTTTAATGGCCTAAAGTGTTGTTCACACGCGATTCGACCATTGGGAACTCTATGATTTATTTATTTCATGGTTCGGTTCCATCCTCTGCCCAGCGGCAACGCAGACGTGGAGCACTTATGGTACTTTGCTCGACAATTAACCTTGCAAGCAGGGCAGTTGCTAGGAATTCTGGGCCCCCTGAAAGAATATCGGTGTGGGCCCCTCTACCCTATTCCTTGCCACCTTCAATTGTATTGTTTTTCAGTGTTCTTGACGGTGCCTGGTGTAATACACCCAATTTGTTTCCTTTTTTAAGATTAACAACTTAACAAGTCAGAGTATTATTATGTAAATTATGTATTATTAGTTGTCTTATTCTCATTTTATTGATTTGAAACATGTTATTACACTTCTGATTGCAAATATATTTTCAATTAACCACTCAACAAATAGGTAGTGGGTATTTTATTGTATTCAACAATCAAGCACTGATATGCTTATGAAATAATTTGATATAAAAGGAAAAACAGTGTCCTGGCTCAAGGTAGTCCACAGGTAAATATGTAACAATTAACTTAAATGTGCAAGTAAAACAACGAGATAAGAGCTGACCCAGAGCTCCTCATCTAGCTCCCCAAGGTGTTTACTCACTCACCATCAAAGGCATCATTGGACTGCTGGGGGTGAGCATCTGCTGTGGGGTCAAACTCAGATGAAGCAGGCACTGCTGATTCTGGAGCAGCAGAGGATAAAGGTATATTGTTAAATATATATATATATATATATATATTGTGTAAAACAATGGTGGGCGTCAGTAGCTCAGTCCGTTGGGACTTGGCTTGGGAACCAGAAGGTGACTGGTTCAAGTTCTGATATGGATAAATTATTTTTAAACCATTCAAAAGTCAGTGTAAACTGTCCAAAATTCTAAATAGTCTTTTTTTTACTTTGTTGTTGTCAAAAAAACAGAACAACAACGACAAATCTTTGAACAATTAACTTTTTTTGTATTTAGACTATTCAAATGTCCCACTAATGACACATTTTACAAGACCACATTGAACACATCATGAAAACGTAACTGACCTTCGTCAGATGCTCATAATTACTGAGTAGAAATTGAATGGGTCATAATACAATTGAATGCAGCCTCTGAATGGGCGCTTACTGGAGCACTGTCCGACAGTGTTATGTGCGAAACACACAGTCACGGTGGTAGCCCCTAAATTAGTAACGTTCAGTTATAGCTACTCTAGGAACCGTCGCTCTACAATGACCTGGCGATTTTTTTTTTAATGAACTGGCGACCTGTCCAGAGCGGGGCCCGATGACAGCTAGCGTAGGCTCCAGCCTGCGCCCCGTCAAAGGTAATATTACAGACATTAAATGAATGAACAAGCAGGCTAATTGTTTAAGCCGCCCTCGGTAGTTTACTCTCACCATTCTTAAAAAAAAAGGTTTTGATGTCTTGGGCCCCTGCTCTGCTGTTCCTACACCTGACCTCTTTCTCAACTCTTTTCTGGTGTCCAGACTTGTGTTTTTTGGGGGGCATACTGACTCTGCTGCAGTTAGCTTCTCTACCGGCTAGCACTTAATTCCGATGAGGAAGAACCCCGGGAAGAAAGAGCCGCGGTGTGGACCAAACCATTTTCTAAGAAGGGGCCAGGGGGGTTATTGAATAGAATAAACATATATATAGAGTATTGTACAACTTGTGGCTTTGTTTTAATTCGGATTCATTCGTATGAATATATATTAGTTCAGTGCATAATCATTTTGTCATAGAGGCTACTGGAGCAGTGTGTGGGCCCTGGCTGGCTGTGGGCCCTTAGAATTGTCATCACCTTTCCCCCCTATACGACGGCGCTGCTTGCAAGATCACAAAATCATGCGAAAAATGACAATGCACATGATAATCTGTACAGTTATGTATGTATAAAGTATATGAACGTATATATTTATCTCTCTCCATAACCACACCTCTGCTACAGCCAAAGTCACTCAAGGCGTTTATCTCCAGAGCCTCCCCACATATACTTGGTTTGCATTGAATTAAATATAAAAACTGCCCCAAAACACCACTGTCATGTACATTTAAGAGTCAGTGTACTTTAATTCCTTGTTTTAAGACCCTATTTCCTGTTTCTTTGCATGAAATGGATGTGTGCAATTATGACCGGGATGGAGGCAGTAGCAGGTGACCTTGGTTCCCTGCAGTTTTTTGGCAAGCTCATGGGTGAAGAGGACATTACACAACTTGCTATTGGAGTAGACCTGGAGAACCTCAATGAATGAGGTCCCCAGTCCCAGAGCTTTGTGGGAATTCAGGCAGTCAAAATCAATATTTCCAAAGTTATGTGCCATAGAAGACAGGTTGACCACCCTGCTCGGTTCACACTCCTTCAGCCGGTCCAGCAATAGGTTGGTTAACAGGAAGTGACCAATGTGGTTAACACCAAACATCATCCCCAGTCAATCCTCTGTTCGGCCCTGTAGGTAAACACCTGTAACAACAACAACAAAAAAGTTTCCAGACATGGCAACATCAAAACAAGCAAGTCTTTACACCAGCTAATATCTTTGGAAAACTATAATGATTCCTTGAATCTGCAGACAAAAGTGAATATAATGTTGATTTCATTAAACTTGCATGTCTTATATATATTGCGTTACATACTTGCTGAGCTGACTGTGACCTCTTTCTGTTCAGTAGGGTAGAAAAGCATACATTGCCTATCTTCCTCCTGTCTCTGTAATTTCCTTCACAGGAAACTGATTCAACACTTCACCGTAGGGTTGGACCATCCTTTTATTTTTCATATCGTCCAATTGTGGTTACTTGAAATCTCAGATAGGCAATCCCATTACCAGGTGGTGGTGGGAGTAGGATGCTGTGGAGGAGTTACGTCGCAGAACATCAATGAAATTCCAGGACAGACAAATTAAAGTCTTGATTTCTGGGATTGAATGCAGTGCGGCCCAAACAACTAAACTCTGGTCCGCCTCAAAGGGGTGGTGTCTGACTGCTGTAGGTGAAGGTGGCGGTAGCCCCGGTTAGATAAAGGATTGGCAAGCAACATGGGAGATTTTCCTCACGGCACTTTTATTATATTTACCATAGACCATATCAAGCCAGGTCCTCACCGCACTATCTCTCATAAGTATTCATACAAAAACAAGGGCCAGGTTCCTACACTGCCACATTACAAAAAGTGAAGAAAGTAAAGGGAGTCGTCACTCATGGTAGAGAGTGGAGGTGTGTGTGCTCTGTCTTGAAGTCCCACATTACACACTTAACAACAGAGGCACATTTAATTAAACTGTTAATGTGCAGTGTAAATACATATAAACATAAATTTAGTTGGTGATGATAACTAGGCTATTCATACATTGCAGAAGGCTAAATGTATAGGGCAATAAATAAAATGAATAAATTCTGTGAGGTGGTGAAATAATAAATAGAATAAATAATAATAATAATGATAAAAATAAATAAATTATAAACAAATCCTTCCTCCCCATGGGGCAGGACTTCTTCAATGTTAAATGTTTTTTTCTTTCCTTTTTCTATTTTTTTAAAATACAAATCTGTAATTGGCCAAAACACTGAAAAAAATGCACATTGGAAGCGCTTCCTCCCTAATGAATCAATAACCACAGTAAGATTTCAATTTCAACTCTGAACCACTTTACTGTACTCTAGCTAGCACCTGCTAGTTAACTAGCAAATTGCAATAGCAAGCTAATTAGCCTTTAATTAATTTTGCGGTAATAATATGGATTGTGAGACAATGCAGCAGAACACGAACGAACGGCCAGACAGTTCCGTCTTTCAAGGGCAGCTATCAGGTACGGACCAAGGAGTGAAGAAAGCATCATGCAACCGCCGGACTTGTGGGATCATGACATGGGTGTTGGCCATTCACACAACAGAGAAGGCGCTCAGCTAAGCTGACATTTATAAAGGGTTAACCTAAGGAATGAAAATGTATTTTGATAGTTGGTCCATTGTGATTGTTATTTCAAGGAATTTAAGGAAATGTAAGTATGATTGTACTTGTCTGAATAAAAAAATATTTAATAAAATTGATATTCATTTTTAATGGCTGCAGAACAATTTGACATTTAAAACAAAGTGCACTGAGGGGGATATACAGTAGCTTCAGGTTTAAGGGCATGCCTGTCACCATGGGTAGCTGAAATAGTAACAGACGTCAAGTGGCCTCAAATGATACTATGGGGGGAAAATAATCACACATCAGCTCCACGAGGCTTTGAAATGAAATGTTACTGCATATTTCTGTTAAAAATATCTTATCAAAATCATTTAAATTATAAAATGACATGGTAGTTTAAGAAGACTACATTTTTTCCCCTCTACTTAGATGGAGAATGAAAGTCTGACACAATCTCTGCCTCACAGTTAAATCCAAAAAAAGTAAAGTAAATTAAAAGTAATCTAAACAGTTATCATACTGTTTCCCCTGCCAAGGCACAGGTCTGGTGAGTTTTTCCATACCTTCTTTAAATGATACATTTTTTATTCATTCTGAAATAATATTTTACCAGATACGCTAACAGCCCCAGCTGCCTCTTTGTAAAGGCCCTTGCGACATCAGCCAACTCTGTACTGTTCAATTTGGGAAATAGTATTTTTTTATTGTTCATTCATTTTTTCAGTATTCACTTGTGTAATAATTTTCTTTTCAGGCCCTTACATGGGAGCTCTGTACCTTTGTGAAGCATCCTTGGGTTTCTTGAATTGTGCCATATACAATCAAGCTACTATTATTATTGTCTTCAACATGTACATTGTTAATAATTCCAGATTGGTTTTTTTTTTTTAATCTGGTGTTCAGTGTGTATTAAGTGTCCTGAGATAACTTTTGTTATGATTTGGCACTATAAATAAAAGTGAATTGAATTGAATTGTGTACATTTTCAAAACTCCCACTGTAACCTATTGGCTGCTGCAGAAGGTTTCCTTGACAGGATTGTCATGACACAATAAACACACACATAGTTAATTTCCAGAGCTTTAATGTCTTTTATTAAAGGGACACTGTGTAGTGTTTGAAGTAATTTATTACCTCAAATCAACGTCTTCATTCAAAAATGAGTCCTCATTGGTGCACAATTACCTCTGCCAACAAGCTGACTTACCCTTCTGAGGGAATCATTTCTTATCTGTATTTCCATAAGACAGGTCAGCTCTATGGAGGCTTCCATGTCCTTCAGGTCTATAAAAACTATGAACGGCAGAGAGGGACATAAAGCACTACGTGGTCTTGGTAAGGCTAAACACGTTTTCGCTCAGAGCCAGCGTGACTGTGGAAGACTGGAGAAGGAGCTCAGTGAGACATGCATGTTACGGCCCCGGCAAATTTAAAAGCCTGCACTGCACTTTTGTTCATAATGCAAGATCATACTTAAGCCACGCCACAGGAGAAGGAATTGTCGTTGCCAAAAAAATAAAAAAAGAGCATTAAAAAGGCAACATGTACCTGTTGTAGGTTCTACTACATGCTTGTAAAGAGAAGGGTGAGGGGAGGGGTATTCAGTTGGTTGTAATCTCTAACTTACAGCTGGATGATGCTAAGTCAGAATCAGAATCAGAACCAGAAATACTTTAATATTCCTAGGGGGAAATAATTTTCTTACAAAACTCCAGATATACAAACAACAAATATTATACAGACGTCATACATTATATGAGGAACACAGAATATATATATATAAGTATAAAGTTATATATATATACGAAATATCAAATTTAGATTTACAGAAATGAATATTTACGGTAGTGAAATACGTACATACAAGAACAAAAATACCAGACTAATGTGCAAAAGAACAGACTGTCTGTGGTTGAGTCCATATCACAGAGAGGGGGTGACAGACTATCCAAGGGATGTGTTGTATAGTTTAATGACCACAGGCAGGAAAGATTTCCTGTGGTGCATCTGGGTGCGAGGAGGCTTCTGCTGAAGGTGCTCCTCTGCTGGGCCAGTGTGTCGTAGAGAGGGTGGGAGACATTGTCCAGGATAGACCGGAGCCTGGACAGCCTCCTCCTCTCTGCCACGGTCGTCAGGGTGTCCAGCTCCTCCCCCACGACATCACCGACCCTCCTGATCAGTTTGTTCAGTCTGTTGGTGTCTGTGGCCTTCAGCCCACTGCCCCAGCATGTGACAGCCAAGAAGATCACACTGGCCACAACAGACTCATAAAACATCCTCAGCATCGTCCGGCAGATGTTAAAGTACCTCAGCCTCCTCAGGAAAAAGAGTTGTCTTTTGCCCTTTTTGTAGACAGCCTCAGCATTTCTAGTCCAGTTCAACTTATTATTGAAGTTAACCCCCAGGTTCTTATACTCCTCTACAGTGTCCACAGGGACCCCCTGGATTGAGACAGGTATTATTACCCTCCTCAGATCCACTACGAGCTCCTTTGTTTTAGTCACGTTGAGCTGCAGATGATTCAGCTCACTCTAGTGACAAAGTTGCCCACAACAGTCCTGTGTTCACTTTCACCCCCCTTTCCAATGCAGCCAACTATTGCTGAGTCATCAGAAAACTTCTGAAGGTAGCCGGACTCAGTGCCATAGTTGAAGTCTGAGGTGAAGAGGGTGAAGAGAAAGAGAGAGAGGACAGTCCCCTGTGGGGCCCCATTGTTGATGACCACCCTGTTAGACACACAGTTCTGTAGGCGTACATACTGGGGTCTGCCCATCAGGTAATCCACAATCCCGGACACAATGGGGGCCTCAACCTGCATCGCAGCCAGCTTCCCTCCCAGTAGAGCCGGACAGATGGTGTTGAATGCACTGGAGAAGTCAAAGAACAGGACTTTCACAGTGCTCACTGGCTTGTCCAGATGACTGTAGACTCTGTTCAGCAGTTAGGTGATGCAGTCCTCAACTCCCAGGCGGGGTTGGTAAGCGAACTGTTGTGGATTAGTGAAGGGCTTGACCATAGGCCTTAGCTGCTCCAGGACAAATCTGTCCATGGTCTTCATGATGTGGGACGTCAGGGCCACCGGTCTGTAGTCCTGAGGGCCACTGGGACACAGCCTCTTTGGCACAGGCACGAGGCAGTACATCTTCCACATCAGAGGGACCCTCTGGGTGTGCAGGCACAGGCTGAAGACTTGACTCAGTACTCCTTACAGCTGTGGGGCAAAGGCTTTAAGCACCCTGGGAAATACGCCATCAGGGCCTGCAGAGTCTCGTCAGCTGTCTTCTCACCAGGTCAGGCGTAAAGGACACTGTTGAGGTGTCCTTTGGGGGAGGGCTGAGGTCGTCAGGTTGTGGAGGACATGATGTAGAGCAGGGGGAAGGGTGGAATAGGTAGGTGTGAAGTGAGGTGGTGAGGGGCAGACAAAGGGTCTGTAAGGAGGAGGAGAAGGGGGAGGTAAAGTGGCAGTCGTTGAGAGGCCGCCAACAGCAGAGTCATGTGAGGAATGGGCCGCAGTATCAAACCTATTGAAAAATAGGTTCAGTTCATTGGCCTGGTCCACACGGTCCTCCAACCCTGTGCTACCAGTCTTCTGGAACCCGGTGATGGTTCTCATGCCACTCCATACGTCCGTCATGTTGTTACGTTGGAGTTTATTCTCCAGCTTTCTCCTTTAATTGTCTTTAGCCCCCCTGATTTTCAGTTTCAGTACCTCCTGCACTCTCCTCACCTCTTCACGGTTGCCATCTCTAAATGCTTTCTTCTTTTTATTCAGGATGGCCTTAATGTCCTTTGTGATCCAAGGTGTATTTTTGGTGTAACAGGTTACAGTCCGAGCTGGGACATTGCAGTCCACACAAAAAACGAATGTAGGGCCCAGCCACACGAGAAAGTGTTTTCCTATAAACGCACAATTTTAATACCGGTTAGGCCGACCATCCACACACAGCCAGCGTTATCAGAGTCTGAAAACGGTCTTTTCTGTAACCAGGTCCCAGAGTGGGAATATTAGAGAACGCCCCCCTTGGCGTTGTCGTCTGGATGTCGATACTTTGTTAACGATGCAGTCATCTCCACACCTCAGACTTCTATTGCCCGCTGCGTCACATAACAACAACAGTGCTGCTGCGTGGACAGAGACATGGACACACATCTCAGACCTCCTCCTCTGTTTAGCGATGGTTTCTCTACTTTTTGCATAGATGGCTTCTTTTACCTCTCTTTCAAACCATCTGTCCTCTCTGTCCAGGATGTGGACATTGTTGTCCTCAAAGGAGTAGGCTTTCTCCTTGAGATGTAAGTGGACAGCAGAGTCCGGGCCTGAGGAGTTAGCTCTCCTGTTTTGGGCCATGCGTTTATGCAGTGGTTGTTTTGTTTCTCCAATGTAGAGATCTTTGCATTCCTTGTTGCATTGGACATCATAAGCCAGATTGCTTTTGTGGGTGTGTGGTGTTCTATCCTTGGGATGTACTAGTCTCTGTCTGAGTGTGTTACTGGGTTTGAAATACACAGGGATGCAGTGTGTGTTGAAGATCCTCCTGAGTTTCTCTGATACCCCAGCCACATACGGAATGACTATATTGTTTCTCTTGTTTTTTTTTTTCTTTGTTTTTTTTCAACCACTTTGGTTTTACTTTCTGGAAGCAGCTGCCGTTTTCACAAAGGTCCAGCTGGGGTAACCACAAGTTGTAAGGGCGCCTCTCAGGTGCTTGCGTTCTTCCCCTTGGGCCTGTGGGCTGGTGGGTACGTTGTGGCAATCAGACACAGTAGAAGATTGAAGGCAGAGATGTGTGAGTTCCAAATCAGTTTCAGGATGCATCACCATATTCCCACAATGCATTCCGCGATTCCCAAGATGGCTTATTGATATGTCTGCGTTTTTAAATTGACCTGGCATTGTAACTGACTATTTTGTAAATAGTAAAATGTAATGGAGGATGGTCTTACGAGGCTGTAAGATCCCATTGCTTGATTTTTTTGCTTCCTATGGATTTGGTCTCTTTTTGTGTTTTTTTTTGTCTGTAACTGTGTCTTTGTATTTGTGCTGCTGCCTGTCTTGGACAGGTCTCTTGAAAAATAAATAGTTAATCTCAATGAGACTCTTATGGTTAAATAAAGTTAATTAAAGAATAAATAAAATGTGAGCAAGCTATGTCTATGGCCTAAGCTCTGAGGGTGGACCAGAATACAGAGTGGTATAGATATCAGCTACCATCGTCCTCTGATATGATGCAGCCTGATATGACATTTACACACAACAACATCCTAAGAGCATAATGACAAGCTTTTGCATGGCATGCATCTGTGTCAGAGAACCTTCTCTAGGAAGAATATTAGAGTATGATAGAATGCTCACCCTCTTGACTTCCTCAAGAGCAGCCTCTCCTCTCTGCTTACTGCGACAGGCCAGAATCACTCTGGCTCCTCTTTTTGCCAGATCTATAGCTGTAGTCTTCCCAATGCCTGTGTTGCTGCCTGAAGATGAAAAGTAAGAGACACGGGTGATACATGTTTTACTTTTGCAAATCCAACAGATGTGGAATATAAATGAAAGGTGCAATGTGGAAGATATGGACAGACTTTTATTTAAAAAAATGAACTAACATTGTCAAGTACCAGTCAGTGGTTTTGATGTTATGTCAATGATTGCAGAGATATCTACTGAAATTAGCATGCTAACCACTTAGCTACACCTGAACTGAGGTTTTGATTTTACTACTTACAACTACTATGGTGGGTTTTAAGGGCCAGAACTAAATACATAAATACATAACTAATAATATAAATTAAATTCTTAAATACATGATTAAATAAATATATGATGTAATTCTATAATAAAATGCTTAAATAAATGAATGAATTCATAATTATGCAATTCAACACTTAATTATCACCATAAATAAATAAATTACAACCTAAAGGAGACATTAAATATAAATAATGTTATATTTATATGTGTATTTGTCTATTACAAATATATTTTGCATTTGTATATTCATGTATTAACTCATTCATATATTATAATTCTATGTATTTCTTTCCCCATATATACTTCCATTTATCCATAGTGTGACTTGTTGCAGTGAAATAAATACATCTGTCATCTTCATCTCTAAGGGGGCAGACTCAGACCTCTGATGTGTGAATGAACACAACTGCAGGCCGAGCAGCAGGCTCAACCAGTCAGTCAAGTGCCTTTCCTAAGACCTGTGCTTCAAGAATGGTAAACAAGCTTGGTATGATCTGCAGTACGGATGAATCTCGGTGAACTGTAACCTTTCCTCCTTCCTGTAAACCTAACCCTTTTTGGCACTAGCATTGGATTCGATTGTAGGGCGGTGATGGATACACAAATAAATTTAACATTTATATATTTAATGTCTCATTTAATTTGACGCAGGGGCTTGCATGCAAACTAATCATTCTCTATCTTACCTGACACTACATGGTGCGTTGAGTTGGCCTTAACGCGGAGAGGGAAACTCCTGCAACATGTCTGTTTAGTTTGGAACTCAAGTGTGTTCATGTTTGTGCACATGCAATGTAAGGAAGCTCAACAAAGAAACACACACGCGCACACAAACACCCTTTTGTTCTTTAGTTAGCATTTAGTGCACATATTATGTGTTATTTTATGATCTTTTTTCAGCTTTATTTATTCAGGGGCACACCTTAATAAGAGGGGGGTCTGGGGCTTCTCCCTCACAAAAGTTTGACCATCAAAGTTAATTTCCTGCATTTGGGTGGATTTTTATAACGTTTTAAGGTGGAAATGTCTTTATTTATGTAAAGAAAGAAAAACTCAAATATTAAAATTGTTGTAACATATAAAACTTCTCTATTTCCTGCTTAAATAATCTGTTCAGAGATGAGAGGTGAGGCATGGACAGCCGTGCCTCCCTCCAGATTGCGCAATCACTCACAAACTGGATTGAGCGTGTGCAAACGGCGCGTGCTTGTTCCCATTTCTGTGTATGTTTCCAATATGATGGTTGAGGACACTTTTATGTAATAAAAATACGTCTTCTTTTCCATGGTGTTCAGTGATGTATTTTACGTATGTGTGTAATATTTACATCTTATTGATGTGACATAAATCCACAGGGAGAATGCTGCCCTGAGGCAGGCAGTACCTCTGCCTCAAGGAAGGCGGCGATAGTGAACAGCCTTATTGCCTGCATCCAGCCAGGTCACGGTGAACTCTGACCTGTATGCAAAAAGTAAACACAGAAGTGTGCTGTGCGAAGCTGTAGAGCTTAGCGACAAGCTGTCATTTCTCGCCCTGATAATGGAGGATTTGATTTCTAAACTAAGAAATTTTTCAAAGCTGGACTTTCAGTCAAAGCAAGAAGTCATTTACAAGTAAAGGTAAGATATACTGGTGTTTTAAAATGGTTTTCAGCATCCTATTCAGTCCTATTCTCTCATCCTATCCTATTGGCATCCTACTGTATGTTTGTAAATCTGACTTGTGAGTCAGTGCCTCCCCAACCCCAACCCTCACTGTATGTCACTGATATAAAGGTATATATATATATATATAGTATATACCTGTATAAATGCTATAGTAATTATTTGTGGTCATCCAATTTGGTAGGTGGTGCTATTGCGAGAAACTAGGGGCCCAGGGCTGCAGCTAGATATCACTGCTGAAACTCGAGTCCCCATCTCTGCAATGATATGACTAGTAGTAGTAAGATCTGTTTCTTCATGCAAAACTTATTGAATGTTGTACACAAATCCAAAAGCCAGAATATAACACAGCATTCTCCAATAAATAAATGAACAAAAACAAACAAGAATCTTGACCTACCAGTCACAATCACAGTCTTCCCATCCAGCCTGGCTTTACTTGTGCACTGCTTTCCCTTCACCACAACATGACGATAAATGTAAGCAATTCCGATAACAACACCCACGACCATCAGAAGGGTTGACATTGTTCAAGCTCCAGTTACCCACACCAGACTGGCTGCACCGAGGAAGTCAGAGGGAGTTTTTGAATATAGAGAGACAAACTCAAACAAACTCACTCATTTCCTGCCTGGGTGTGGCAGTGTGCCCTTTGTTATCAGGCGTCAGATATGTTTGAGCAAGTTAGGTTAATGCATTTCAACTTTGTTCTACATTTTGAGAACAGCTCAAAGTGAAATTAAATAATACAGTCCATATTCTGGTTAACCATCATGGACATAAGAGACACAAGAAAATATGTGTTGTACAGTGTTGTGTTAAATCAAAATAGATCTTGAAAAATGCTTATCCTCCTCTCCCTACCATCAAGTATCATCCAATAGGAAAGCAGCACCCTCTGCAGTTGTAGACACAATTGAGCTGCTTTTTCAGGGCAGTGTTTCTCAAACGCATACTTTGGAGTACTGCAGGGGGTATGTGAGAACTTTTTAAAATGTTCATTTAAAAATCATAAGTCAGGCAGTCAATGACGGAATAAAACAGTCAATCAAATAGGTTCTTCATGCATTGTGAATCACTGCAACCATAATAGGTCCTTCAGGCATACAGTCATGAATGTGAAAAAAAATGAGCTGATGGCATAAACACACACACACACACGCACGCACGCACGCACGCACGCACGCACGCACGCACGCACGCACACACACACACACACACACACACACACACACACACACACACACATTTGATTGTTTTATTTGGAATGACCAATACTGATTAAAACAACACAGCATCCGAATATTGACAATTGTTATGTCTCACTAGACAATACACACATTGTGCTACTAGTTCCAACGACATGAATAAATAAATAAATAAATAAATAGGCTATGTATGTTAAGGATAGAGGTGGAATCGCCTTCTCCACACATGCAGACTGCCTATGATTGCTGACACAGAACAGTATTTGGCTGAGTCTATGCATATGTCCTAAACTACCATAGACTAGGATAATCAGTTTGGTACATTAACCACACATTGCTAAAGCATTTGCTAATGGCTGGTATTTTAGGATGGAGATATTAACAACAACAACAACATCACCATCAGCATGCGTCACATTCTCCTTCCCCGGTACCTTACAAAAATTATTTTATTCATACACCTTTAAACTGTCTGGTATTTTTACTTTGTTTGATTTGTTCCTCCAGTCCACCAAACAAACGGATATGCTACTTTTAAGGTTGGGGCGAAGCGAACATTGCTTAAAAAAAATTAAATGTACCTCTTAATTATGGAAGTTGGTGGAAAAGTAGTAAAACTTAATGTGAATTCCAAATCATCTAAGAATTCCAAATTCAAGCCCGTATGGATGGATTTTGATTCAGACTCCTAGAGTCTCTAAAAGTAGAATGGGAGGCAGAGCCTCTAGCTACCAAGCTCCTCTCCCGTGGAACCAACTTCCAAGTGTTGTTCAGGAGGCAGACACTGTCCCCATATTTAAGGGTAAACTTAAAACTTTCCTTTTTGATTAAATTAGGGCTTAGCAATGTTGTTATTGGCATTCAATTTCTCTTAGAACCTGCATGTACGGGGCCTAAGCTGATTTTTTTTCTCGGAAAATGTGGGGTAAAAAACATGCAGCTTTTCTCATGCAGTACAAACGTGTTATAATATTCATGTGATTAGTTAACATGTTTACTCACTAACTCATTTATTGAACTAAATAAAATATATATTTTTACCGGTGAATTTCCTTGAACTTTAAATATATTTAAACTGAAAAACAAATAAAAATGGATCTATAAATAAAATGAATAATAATAATAATGATAATAATAATAATAATCTAATTCAGTTTAAAACTCAAAGCAAGATAACGCAAAGTCTTTTCTCAATGTACTTTCCAAAACACACACTGTGAATATATAAAGGTAATAATAAATGATTCCACCATGCTTTCATGCTACACAATGGATTCAAATACTCAGAGCCTTTACTTCAGTGAAAGTAGTAATTCCACACTGTAGTAAAAGTCCTGCATTCAAAATGTTACTTCAGTAAAAGTAGCCTACAAAACTAAAAAAGGACTCATTATACAGGCCCATTTTAGACTACTATATCATTGGATTATAATTGATAGATTCATGTAAATATCATAATGCAGTTCACAAAAGGTGGGGCAAATTTTAATTACTTATATATATTATTATTATTATTATAATTAAATATATATATATATATATATATATATATATATATATTTACACTGTGTAGCTCATCTAAATCAATATATGATATTATACTTTTTTAAACATAATTAAATATTTTGTATTGAGAATCAGAATCTGTAAAGTTACTGGCAACTAAAGTTACAAAATAAATGTAGAAGAGAAGAAGTATAAAGTAGCATACAATTGGATTACAGTTATTACAGTTCTTGAGTAAACGTACTTAGTTACTTTCCACCATTGAATATCCATATTGCAGGAATGGCTACAGTATATTCTGGATTTCAACAGGACTGTCACACTTTAGAAAACACCGTACTCGATCCTTTGGACCAACAGTCTGGCGGTGGCATAGGTAGCAGCCGTTGCTATAGTAACAGGCTGTTTGCCGTTAGCTTGTGGCTACTGAGCTCTATTTCCCATGCTATTTTCTGGCTCAGTAGTATGTAAGAGTTGGAGAGTTCTGTCATCATCCGACTCTGTTCTCTGTGTTTCTTTAAGGAGCCAGGTTGTATTTTTAATCACCTGCTTTGCCTGTTTATCCAACATTGCTGTGGCTGTGACGGGAAAGTATTTAAATATTTGAGACAAACAGGATTGATGGGGAGAATTGAATAGATTCATTGGTCGATAACTCTGGCCCACACTGCAGCACAGTGGGTGGCGGTAAAGCACCTTAACGCTGGTTGCCAACCGCCATAAAACCTCATGAAGAAGAAGAAGAAGAAGAAGAAGAAGAAGAAGATTATTATCATTATTATTATTATTATTATTGTCCTTCAAAGCAAATTTTTGATGAAACCATACAATTATATTATCTTGCCACGTTTCAAAAGCGCCCTGTTTTGGGATTTGTTTTAGAAAAAGAATATCGGCTCTTTCATGCTGAACAAAACAGTAACGTTCAAATGTTTCGTGCGGCCCCAAAGACTTTATTGTGAAAATCATGGACTTGTGTTGCTAGTTCAGTGCAGTCATGTCGGCGTTGCTTAGCCTCGTTGCAGGAGCGCTTGCCTTTTATGTGATAGTGTATTACGGTGTGTTCAGGGGAGCAAGGTGCTCCAGTTCAGTGAAGCTGAAGGGGAAGACGGCCATTGTTACAGGTAACGAGCCTCTTCTACCAGCTCCTAACATGCAACGTTAGCGCCTAACGTGTAACGTTAGCTCCTAAAATGTAACGTTAGCTCATAACATGTAACGTTAGCTCCTCCTAACATGTAACGTTAGGTCCTAACATGTAACGTTAGCTATTCCTAACATGTAACGTTAGCTCTTCCTAACATGTAACGTTAGCTCTTCCTAACATGTAACGTTAGCTCCTTACATGTAACTTTAGCTCCTAACATGCAACCGTAGCTCCTTACATGTAATGTTAGCTCCTTACATCCAACGTTACCTCCTAACATGTAACGTTAGCTCCTCCTAACGTGCAACGTTAGCTCCTAATGTGTAGCGTGAGCTCCTCCTAACATGTAACGTTAGCTCCTCCCAACATGTAACGTTAGCTCCTAGCATGCAACGTTAGCTCCTAACATGTAACGTTAGCTCCTAACATGTAATGTTAGCTCCTAACATGTAACGTTAGCTCCTAACTTGCAACGCTAGCTCCTAACATGTAACGTTAGCTCCTAACATGTAACGTTAGTTCCTCTTAACATGTAACGTTAGTTCCTCTTAACATGTAACGTTAGTTCCTCTTAACATGTAACGTTAGCTCCTCCTAACATGTAAAGTTAGCTCCTCCTAACATGAAACGTTAGCTCCTCCTAACATTTAACGTTAGCTCCTCCTAACATGTAACGTTAGCTCCTAACATGCAACGTTAGCTCCTAAAATGCAGCGTTGGCTCCTAACATGTAATGTTAGCTCCTCCTAACATGTAACGTTAGCTCCTCCTAACATGTAACGTTAGCTCCTTACATGTAATGTTAGCTCTTTACATGTAGCGTTAGCTCCTAACATCCAACGTTAGCCCCTTACATGTAACGTAAGCTCCTCCTAACATGTAACGTTAGCTCCTAACGTGTAACGTTAGCTCCTCCTGACATGTAATGTTAGCTCCTCCTGACATGTAACGTTAGCTCCTAGCATGCAACGTTAGCTCCTAACATGTAACGTCAGCTCCTAACATGTAACGTTAGCTCCTAACTTGCAACGCTAGCTCCTAACATGTAACGTTAGTTCCTCCTAACATGTAACGTTAGTTCCTCCCTAACATGTAACGTTAGTTCCTCCTAACATGTAACATTAGTTCCTCCTAACATGTAACGTTAGCTCCTCCTAACATGTAACGTTAGCTCCTAACTTGCAACGCTAGCTCCTAACATGTAACGTTAGTTCCTCCTAACATGTAACGTTAGTTCCTCCTAACATGTAACGTTAGTTCCTCCTAACATGTAACATTAGTTCCTCCTAACATGTAATGTTAGCTCCTCCTAACATGTAACGTTAGCTCCTATAATGCAACGTTAGCTCCTAACATGCAGCATTGGCTCCTTACATGCAACGTTGGCTCCTAACATGCAACGTTAGCTCCTAACATGTAACGTTAGCTCCTAACATGTAACGTTAGCACCTAACATGTAACGATAGCTCCTCCTAACATGTAACGATAGCTCCTCCTAACATGTAACGTTAGCTCTTCCTAACATGTAACGTTAGCTCCTAACATGTAACGTTAGCTCCATTCATACTCCTGGTCCTGGCTCTTCTTCATGTAAACATTGTTGGGGTCGCTGTTTATTGAGACACTAAACACACATGGCCCCGTGTCATCTCTGTACTGAATCACCTTTCGTTAAGTTACATGTTATGGTCCTCCGACACAAATCTACCCATTTACAGTGAGAGCCATGGTCAGACCAAACAGCAGCATGAACTCGGTGCTCCGTGACACAGCCGAAGCCGAAGAAAAGTTTGCCTGTGGCTAAACAACTAACTTAATTATAAAATAAATATAAACGATCTTTTGAATGACTATTTTCCCTATTTCCCCACAGAGTACTGCAGTTCCCAAGTTATATGTTCATCTTCCATAAGACCCGAGCACCAAGCCTCCTCGTTTTGGATTCAGATATTCAACCTAACCTGCAGTGCATCCATAAACCTACCCACACCTGTCCGGGGACGTTTTAATACACAGCTCTAATGGTCCTAAAGGGAAATGTACCTCTGAAAGTATTAATCATACAAGTTAAAATATGTGAAGTAAGGAACATTATGAAATGAGTAGAGTCCAGTATTGGTAATGTTCCCAACAAGCTCTCACAATTTTTAATTCTAATATCTGTTTTGTACCATCCTCTCCCACCATAATATATTGTTCTGGGGACTGTACAACAATGTGTATTTTAAAGAACTGAATTCGTTTTTTAAAAAGAAATGCTGATTGTATAATCTCAATACTAAATGTATGAATGGAATGACAGTTAGGTGTCATTAAGTTGAGCACAGCTCTTTGTTGTTAGTGTTTAGTTAAGTGTGATGTATTCCAGTGGTTTTCCTTCACAGGAAGCAACAGTGGCATTGGCAAGTCCACAGCTTTGGATCTGGCAAAGAGAGAAGCCAGGGTGATCCTAGCCTGCCGTAACAAGGACAAAGCTGAGGCTGCTGCTTTCGACATCCGTAGAGTAAGTACTCTGATAGATATACACTGCAATTAAGGGCCCACGAGCACACCGCTGGAAAAGGTACCTTCAACCAATGGGGATTTATTAGAATGTTTGTGGAAATGTGTCTGTAGTGCCTGGCAGCACAGTATCATGGCTGTGTCACAGGGAAACCTTGTTTTTAATATACATGTATTTACTAGCCACAACAGTGATGCTTTTTACCTGTGTGTGTGTGTGTGTGTGTGTGTGTGTGTGTGTGTGTGTGTGTGTGTGTGTGTGTGTGTGTGTGTGTGTGTGTGTGTGTGTGTGTGTGTGTGTGTGTGTGTGTGTGTGTGTGTGTGTGTGTGTGTGTGTGTGTGTGTGTGTGTCTGTCTGTGTCTGTGTGTGTGTGTGTGTGTGTGTGTGTGTGTGTGTATGTGTGTGTATTCCTAAAGACACCTAAGGGCTTTTCACACTTCATTTACACTGACACATTCCAAGTGCGCTAATGGCACTATGCTACTTTATGATTGCAAGATGTTTTCTAGTCAAGTGTTTCAAATGTGTACAAATCAGCAAAGGCAAGTTTTTATTCATCAGTATTGTTCACTTAACCAGCCTTAATGTCTTTTAGGAGACTGGCAACAATCAGGTGGTGTTCATGCACTTGGATCTTGCAAGTTTCAAGTCTGTTCGCAGCTTTGCTGAAACCTTCCTGAAGACTGAACCCAGACTGGACATCCTCATCAACAACGCAGGTGAAGATTTTAAACATGGTGAAATAGCCTTCCATGGTACATAATTACTTTAACATAAAACATAATGCTCTGATGAAGGTCTGTCAGAACACTGCATCGATCTACAGTAAGTGTTTGAATATCTTCTGTCAGAGTGGACATAAAAACAATGAAAAACTAAAGTACAGTTAAAGGATACATTAACTATTATATTTTTCCTCACCACCACAGTGCTGTAAATTGAAGTACTCTGTTTTAGGTTTGATGGGGCCAGGACAAACTGAGGATGGTTTCGGCATGGCTTTTGGTGTAAACCACCTGGGTCACTTCCTGCTCACCAACCTTCTCCTGGAGCGATTGCAGCAGTGTGGTCCCAGTCGCGTGGTCAATGTGGCTGCACTTCTGCACCGCTTTGGCAGCGTTGACTTCCCTCTGCTGGCTTCCAAGAAGGACGTAGTGCCGGATCAGTCTACCTGGCACAACTTTCAAGCCTACTGCAACAGCAAGCTGTGCAATGTGCTCTTCACCCGGGAGCTGGCCAACAGGCTAGAGGGCACCAGTGTCACCTGCTACAGCCTCCACCCTGGTCAGTGCCTTCTCTACATTTTATGCCATAATGTTGGGTGAGGTAACATATCCACTAGCAGCTATTTTGACCGTGACTGATGTTGTGAATTTTTGAGCTGAAATGAAAATAGATCTTTTCTATGTGGATTTGCGCCATTGTTTTCTGCTGAGTGTCTCAGAAGGCTGCTTTCCTAAACAAATAACTTTATAAAGAATATTTGTTATTATATAGTGCTCAGTGGTCCCTGATCACTGGTATTTTCAACAGAAAGAAGCTTGTCATGGAGAGTAAACGATGAGGACGTCTTTTATTTACTTTACAGCAATGCATCTCACCAACTACATTGGGTAACCATTTGGCAAGAAATCAGCATTCAGCAAACTCAATCACCACTGCATCATGCTAACTGTGCTGAGCTGCTGAAAGATGCTCTGATGCGTTCAATCTGCTAACGTTACATCACTGACTGAAAATTAGCAAACAGATGTAATAACAGTTGTCAGGGACATTGTTAACGTTATATTATTTTTATTATATTGAAAAGAGAAAATGACATTGTTGTCATTGTTTATTAACTGTCCAGTATTTCACAACTTTGCAACTTCCCAACTTCCCGTGAATACATCGCTTGACTCTGCAGTCCATACCACAGTTACGGCTCACTGTGCTCCACTCTGTTACATGTGCTGAGAGTATTGTAAACAATGGGGTTGGAGTGCGCTCTGGTGGACAAACTGAGTTATAACACCGTTTTATTTTTTATTTGGTACATATTGGAAAACATACAGTGGAGATCACAATTAGAGCACAAATAATATATTATTGATTTATTCTACTGTTATTTTTTATTGTCCATGATTTGATAGAATATCCTCTTTGTCTATACCACTGCTGTACTAGCTGTTTGTTTAGATAACCAAGGCACTTGGCACCTATTATGTCTATGTCTCACAGACACTACTCTTTCACAGTAATCTGCTGAAACATCAATTGTTTACATATATATATATATATATATATATATATAATTATTCTTTCAAGACCTGTAAGAGTATTATGCCACCATCTGCACTTTTATTATTATTTTTATTATTATTATTACTATTGTATTGTTTTGTTGTTACTATAGCCGTTAGATAATTTATGTTGTGTCACTTACCATTGTGTCTTGCCACTTTACTTTACTAATTGTGTCTTGTCCGTGTCTTGTCTAGTCTACGCATGGGATAGTGAGAAACGAAATTTCGATTCCTTGTATGTCTTGTTCATGGGAAGAATTGACAATAAAGCTGACTTTGACTTTGACCCTATTTATCCGGCAGCTCTCCTGGTTACTTTGCAAGTTGGCGAGCTGCTCTAGGCCACTGAAACCCTGAGACAGCAGGATGTTCAGATGAAGGCCAAATGGATGACCCTCTCAGCCATCAGAGAGAGGTTGGGCGTTGACAGTCTGTGATTTCAAGAAGATTGAAACTTTACAAGGACACAGATTAATTTAAGTCCCTCAAAAAGGCCGGTCGTCCACGTAAAACAAGTGCACGAGAGGACAGGATTATGAGAAGACGCTCAATGGGGAATCAGTTCAACACTGAGACTGGAGTTGGTCTCAAGTTCAGTTCTGAACAGGGCAAGGATCTGTCTCTGCACAGTGTCTCATCGTTTAAGACTTTTTGGAGTGAAAGCCCACTCTGCAGTGACCAAACCTCTCATCAGCAGAAAGAATAAAAAGGCTAGACTTCCCTCTGCTGAGGAGCATGTTGCGTGGACAGAGGAAAACTGGTCCAGAGTAACTTCAGTGATGAGAGGACGTTCAGTTTATTTGGGTCTGATGGAAACATTATGTTGGGCGTAGGACTGGGGAAAGACTGAACCCAGAGTGTGTAAAGAAGTCAGTTCAATTATGAGGAGGAAGTGTTATGGTTTGGGGATGTTTTCTGCAGCAGGAGTTGGGCCTCTTGTACGGCTACATGGCAGGGTGAATGCAAATGTTTATGTGAGCCTCCTTCAGCAACATGCAATACCTTCACTTAACATGTTACGCCCTTAAATATTCCTGGTTTGGAGGCATCGCCCACTGAGGTCAAACATGGAGAGACGAAACACTGGTTAGAAAAGAGACTTTTCTGACACAGAGATCGGCATCCTGACATCCGAGATGGAGCAAAATAAAGATGCGTTTTTAGGCAGTCTTAAGAGTGGAATAAAAGGGGCCCATAAAAACGCTGTATGGAAAAGAATAACGGAGGCAGTCAACCCGAAGCAGCGCTCCACTGTGACCCATGTGCGGGTGTGAGCACTGCTGAACCTGCGCTCCTGCTCTGTAGCGGGGTTTGCCAGCGGGGTTAAAAGGTATTCCGTTAGAGGATAACCTTTGTCACCTAGAAGAACCATACCAAAATGTTAATCATCTGATACCGTGTTTGATTTAATGCAATTTATCTAGGGTAGCCACTAACCGAGGAGATGACTTTGGCTCTGCAGTGCGCTTTTCTTTTCATTCATTCATCTTCAACCGCTTGTCCCTGTCAGGGTCGCGGGGGACTGGAGCCGAGCTGTTTTGAAATATAAAAGAATCGTGTCTAGCCACCTGGCCACCACGTTTAAAAGCGATAGCTTGGCATCACAAATCACCTGTACATTTATCGAGTGATAGTTTTTGTGATTGATGAATGCGTAATCATTCACGGATGGTGCCTTCAGACGCACATGAGTACAATCAATTGCTCCAACCACAATTTTTAATTCTTTTATTCGTTTTAAGAATCCGTTTTGATCTGTTCTTAATATGTGGCTGCTTATGCTTAATGACAGCTGAGGTTTGTTAATTATTTTCAGCCAGATTTTGCTGTGCTGCACCGCAAATACACAGGCTTAAATTTGCGTACACGATCTCAGACCTGACGTGAGATTTGATCGTAGCTCCCGCTCACATCCAAATTGATAAATGCCGAAGTTTGCCAGGAAATGTAAGCCAAGCTGTGTTTAATCATGGAGCACTCATATATTTGAATAATTTCTTTTACCAGGAGTCATCTACACAGAACTGTGTCGCAGCATGAGCCTGTGGCAACAGCTCCTTGTGATGCCCTTTGCCAAGCTCTTCTTTCTGGATCCTGAGGGGGGGTCCCAGACCACCCTGTACTGTGCCCTGCAGGAGGGCATCGAGCCTCTCAGCGGACGCTACTTCACTAACTGTGCACTGCAACAGGTGGGAGCCAAGGGACGAGATGATGCCCTGGCAAAGAAGCTGTGGGAAGTGAGTGAGAGGTTAACCAGTTCATCTTAACAGACTGGATCCTAATCCAGTATGGTCCCTGTGTGCCTTATCAGAGACCTGAACAGGCTTCCAGTTCAAATGTCTCATTGTTGGTCTCTTATTTCTTTAAGGGCTGCTCTCTTAGGTTTTATACATGTATATACAAACCCCAGTTCCAATGAAGTTGGGACGTTGTGTAAAATGTAAATAAAAACAGATTAGAATGATTTTCAAATGATTTTATACCTATATTCAATTGAATACACTACAAAGACAAGATATGTAAGGTTCAAACTGAGAAAATGTATTGGTTTTTTTTGTGAATATTCACTCATTTAAAATTTGATTCCTGCAACATGTTCCAAAAAAAGCTGGGATAGGGTCAACAAAAGACTGGGAAAGTTGAGGAATGCTCCAAAAACACCTGTTTGGAACATTCCACAGGTGAACAGGTTCATTGGAAACAGGTGAGTGTCATGATTGGGTATAAGGCGCATCAGTCGTTCACAAACAAGGATGGGGCGAGCAAATAGTCCAACAGATTAAGAACAACGTTTCTCAACGTACAACTGCAAGTAATTTAGTGATTTCATCATCTACAGTCCATAATATCATCAAAAGATTCAGAGAATCTGGAGAAATCTCTTCACCTAAGCAGCAAGGCTGGAAACCAACACTGAATGATGTCACTCCATTAAAAACTGACATTCTGTAATGGATATTACCACGTGGGCTCAGGAACACTTCAGAAAACCACTGTCAGTTAACACAGTTCATCACTACATCTACAAGTGCAAGTTAAAACTCTACTATATAAAGAGAAAGCCACACAACACCCAGAAACACCACCGCCTTCTCTGGGCCAAAGCTCATCTGAGATGGACTGACCCAAAGTGGAAAATTGTGCTGTGGTCTGAAGAGTCCATACTTACAATTGTTTTTTGGAAATCATGGACGTTGTGTCCTCTGGTCCAAATATGCTGAAAGGTACATACAGGTTTCTGCTTATTTCAACAAGACAATGCCGAGCCACATTCAGCACGTGTTCCAACAGCATGGCTTCGTAGTAAAAGAGTGCAGGTACTAGACGGGCCTGCTGCAGTCCAGACCTGTTTTCACTGAAAATGTGTGGAGCATTATGAAGCGCAGAATACAACAACAGAGACCTCGCAGTGTTGAACAACTGAAGTTGTACATCAAGCAACAATGGGAAAGAATTCCACCTACAAAGCTTCAACAATTAGTGTCCTCAGTTCCCAAAATATGTATTCAGTGTTGTTAAAAGGAAAGGTGACCTAACACAGTGGTAAACATTTTGGAACGTGTTACAGGCATCATATTCAAAATGAGAATATTTGAAAAAAGAAAACCAATAAAATTTCTCAGTTTGAACATTAAATATCTTGTCTTTGTAGTGTATTCAATTTAATAATAACTTTATCCTTTTAGTAAACGAACTAAACAGCCTTATGTTATTGATCTTATTTACACGACAGCATGTAAATTCTGTCTCTACATGGTCACATGTTTACAATTCTCAGGACACTCCGACAGCGTTGGAGATTCACTTGTTCAAAGATCATTTTGTTTAAATTGTTTGGGAAGAGGCTCCACTCCTAACAGGAAAAAACAAAAGTGAGACTTATCAGAGATCCTTTATTATTTAGTTTGAGAAGATGATTCACTCCTACAAAAAAACAACTAATAATTCTTTCTTTATTTTGTTGTGCTTGAAACCATAAAGGGATTTTTGCTTTAACTTTGGACTGTTTCTGTTGGGGAACATTATTTGGACCTTTTGGACAATTATTTAAAAGACATTTTATGATGCTGAGTGTAGCTTATTATGTTATACACTGATTTAAACTGAGTTTGCATTGTAGCTCTGATTATTGCTCATATAATTGTGATCCTTCTGTCTGGTGATTTTTAACGCCTTTTAACACTGATTCATTTATCCATGTGAGGATTGACCTTTCAAAACACTGATTAAACACCGAAAAAAAACATTCAGGCAATCCGTTACAGTGGAAACACATGAAAATCACAATTCCTTTAATTTTTTTTGTCATTCACACACTGATGGCAGAGGCTACCTGCCCATCTTCTAATCAATCATTCAAACCACATTCATGCAACCACGCACAGGGAGCCTTTTGGGTTTCATCAAACCAGAGAGCAGCACACAAAATGTCATTCCTGTGCTTGATTTAAATGGTGCTGGCACCTTGGCCACAGTGACTACTTGCTGTATTTGTTTCTCCCTGGGCAATAATTCAATATGATAATTTATTGTCTCTTCAGTGGAATCATATTATGATTAAATCACACATTGCGGTATCATGATACACAATTACATCATATAAATTGATAACAAGAACATACAAGTTACACAAGAATCAAGTTACATGAGAATGATGTGTAAAGCTCCAGTTGAAAATCCTGCATGTCCTTTAAATGTTTTAATCTGATTACTCTGTATTTGCGTGCATGCAAAGAAACAAAATGTGTAGCTGGAATTTGTTTTTTCTTATCTGTAATTTCACTTGAAACTATGATGTTCATTTTGCACTAAAGCTCTTAATAAAATGAGAAAATACTCTGCAACACTTCATTTTCATGCTTCTAGACCAGTTATTGTGTCAAAAGATTGGCTGGCTGATGCCACCAAAATGAATTTGACGTGTTGTTTTTTCATCAGGAGCCGTACTGGTCAAAATTTTTACATGTCTTCACCAGCAGTCAACCCTGGAAATGTTTTTTCTATACTAATCTCTCTAATACAGTTGTCACTGACTACTTACTGTTCTATGCAAGAATGTTAGTTTTGTCGAGCTCTTTAGATTCTGATTTCAGCAGTAGGTAAAAGTTTGCTGGGAAAGGTCAATACTCTAGTACATAGAAACATGATCTGTACATTTGTATTCTAAAGTGAATTTGTGTGAGGTGTGTTCGATGTCCAACTGTAAGTCCCACTCTTCCACTGAGCCAATATTTGAGTTAAGAAGCACCATTTTTCAATTTTAAATGGATTTTGGTATATGACTTCATACACACAACAATGAGTTTAAACAACAAATTGTGTTTATTTTTATCAGTGAGCACTAACTTTTTGTAAACTTTTACATCTTAAACACATCTGTTTTGCTTTATGAAAAATAACAGTGCTTAGTACGGTATATTCAAGATAAGTGGAAACCTAACATTGCGAAAATATTTAAAATAATATCCTAAGCATAAAATAAACAGTTAAACATGGACTGCTTTTTCTCCCATGTTTTCAAAAACACAGAAACAAAAATGATCCATCAACTAATGACAGTCCCTCAGGAGCTTTGTCTGTGCTAAGATTAGCTGCAGCATGTTCTGCGTTGTCTGTGCTAACGTTAGCTGCAGCATGTTCAGCGATGTCTGTGCTAAGGTTAGCTGCAGCATGTTCTGCGTTGTCTGTGCTAATGTTAGCTGCAGCATGTTCAGTGTTGTCTGTGCTAATGTTAGCTGCAGCATATTCAGCGTTGTCTCTGCTAACGTTAGCTGCAGCATGTTCAGTGTTTTCTGTGCTAACGTTAGCTGCAGCATGTTCAGCATTGTCTGTGCTTACGTTAGCTGCAGCACGTTCAGCGTTGTCTGTGCAAACGTTAGCTGCAGCACGTTCACCGTTGTCTGTCCTAACGTCAGCTGCAGCATGTTTAGCGTTGTCTGTGCTAACGTTAGCTGCAGCATGTTCAGCATTGTCTGTGCTAACGTTAGCTGAAGCATGTTCTGCGTTGTCTGTGCTAACGTCAGCTGCAACATGTTCAGCGTTGTCTGTGCTAACGTTAGCTGCAGCATGTTCAGCATTGAAGTGGAGCAGAGGCTGAAGAGCTCCAGTGGGAGGTGAATTTTTACACAGCCGTGCTCTTGTCCATGTTTCCACTTGGTCGTTTCTTAGAACTCAAATGTCGCCCCACCGAAAGCAACAACAACTCATCATCTCGCTTTTCATCAGTTTAATTTCTCTCGTGTTGTGTCTTGTGTGTCAGTATTATGAGCCGGATGGGAACTCGTGCAATGAGCAACGTTCCGCACTGAGTGCAAAAATAAATTGCGAGACTTCCGGTTTGGCTGAGATGGAGTAGACATGGGTCGAGACCTGCTCCCGCAACTTTTGATAATTTTTACGTTTCAGGACCCCGAAAGTCACAACAATAGTAATATTTGTCTCGTTTAATGGATTCATCACCTAAAAATGCCGACAGATTTGACTAGACAGACTGTAACAGACCAGGGGGCGAAGGCTAGCCTCACAGAGGAGGCAGGTGGCGAGATTAGCATGGTTGCCATTACTAACCTCTTGGAGCATCACCGTGCAGCTCCGCCGAAAACAAAACCCCTTTTGGCTGAGATCAAAGTATCTATTTCAACGCTTGAAGCAAAGCTGGACCACGTCCATGCCACAGTGTCCGACCACGCTCAGAAGATAGGCTTCCTCGAGGTAAATGCAAATTTACAAGACGAGCATTTGCTAACGCTGGAGGCCTCCTGTGCCGCGCTAACGGAGAGCAACGCTAAGCTGCTGGCTAAAGTCAGCGACCTGGAGTCCCGGAGCCGGCGCAATAACTGATTCAATTACCAGAATCTGTTGAAGGTCCGCGGCCCACAGCCTTCTTCGCAGAGCTGCTCATGGAGGTTTTCGGGGAAGGCTTTCTGGAATACTGTCGGAGTGAGAGAGGGCTCACCGCACACTAGCTGAGAAATCAAGGTTGGCTGTCGGACAGTCATCATCAGGCTCCACAGGTACCAGGTGAAGGAGAAAATCATACGCGAAGCCCGTGCCAGGAGAGGCCAGCTACAATATAGAGGTTCTCCCATCGCACTTTTACGAGGACTGCGCTCTGGAGGTGGTGGAGCAGCGACATGCTGACTAATTTTATTTAATGTCTGTTCTGGAATAATTATTAATACTATTTTTATGTTTTATTCTTTGCTATTATTCTCATGTGACTTTAAGGGGTCAAACATTGTTTAGGGAGGAGACCCCGGAAGTTCAGTTTAGTGGTTAGTTTGAGCTAGAGAGCTCAGAATGTGTGTTTTTTTTATGGGAGTAGCCCTCAGATTAATCACATTGTTACTGTCTTGTTTTATGTTGTTTTTGTTCTGTTTTATGTGCGTTTGGGCCTTTTTTTGTTTCGTCCTCTTTTTTTTTTGTTTGTTTTGTGTTTAAAAAAAAAGAAAAAAAAAAGACCCTTCCTCCCCACTCTCTTCCTCCACTACTACAGATTACTTTAAGGTCATGCAGTGTCATTCTAACTTATTATTGTTCCTATGGCTAATGCTGTAAAGACAGGTACTGGAGTGCGTCTGATTTCCTGGAATACTAAGGGAATGAACAAAGCGATCAAAATAGGAAAGGTCCTGACACAGTTGCAGCAACTTCAGGGGGGTATGATGTTTCTGCAGGAAGCACATCTCAAATCAGCTGACACCCCACATATTAAGAGGGCATGGATGAGTCACTTATTCCACTCTAAATATACAGAGTTAGAGGGGCTGCTATCATCATTCATAAAAGGGTCCTGTTTGAGCCAACAAATGTAATCCTAGATACTGACGGCTGCTATGTCATAGTTTCGGGCACACTCCAGAACACACCAGTGGTCTTAGTTTTGGTTCATGTGCCCACCTGGGAAGATGAACAGTTTTTTAAAAGGCTTTTTCGCCAAAATCCCAAATGCTGACAGTCATCGCATTATCATAGACTTCAACCTGGTGCAGGATGTGACTCTTGACAGATCTTCTCCTACACCGGTTACACTATCCAAATCAGCACATACAGTAAAAACATATGCATCACAGTTAGGAATTTCAGAACCGTGGATGTTTAGAAACCTTCTTACCCAATAACAATCTCCTCAACTGTTATAATGCATGTGAATATCACCCAATAGTCACTTCTGACCACCAGTTGACATTAGTTTTCCGCGTGATACAATTCCACTTTCACCATGGAGGTTCAGCTCACACTTAAAGATTTTGTAGCGACTCAAATCCGCTCTTACATAGAGTTTAATGATGTCAGCAGCGGCACTCTGAGGGAAGCGCCGCAAAAAGCCACTGTTCGAGGACAAGTGATATCCTATATTTCTCAAATTAGAAGGGCTGGACGGGCTAGACTGGTGGAAATTGTGGGGGAACTGGTAAAACTTGATGGAACTTACTCCACCTCTTCTTCCACCCCCACCCCCCTATATAAGAAACGGCTACTGCTACATTCGGAGCACTGCCTCTTAATGACGCGTAGTGAAGAGACAGCTGCGACAATCCAAACAAAACTTTTTTAGGCAGGGAGACTCCTGGTGCCGCAGCCCGCACAGCTAGTGCTTCCAGACTGACTCTAAAATTCAACTACGAGACGGTAGCCATACTTCTGATCCAGTGATGATTAACAGGTCATTTCCTGATTTTTACACCACATTATATACTTCTGAATGCGACCCAATTACTGCAGCGACCCTCAGATTGATATAAACATCGCAAGGGAGCTCAGTAGACCCATCTCTCTGTTGGAGGTGCATGAAGCAATAAAGTCTATGCAGAACAGGAAATCTCCTGGTCCCGATGGTTTCACAGTCGAGTTCTTTAAGGTGTACTCGATGCTAATATCTCCCATCCTTGTGAGAATGTTCAATGACTCCTTTACAGACAGCGCCAGCGACTTTGTATGAGGTATCTATTTCATTGCTCCTGAAGGAAGACAGGGATCCTACCTCATGTGGCAGCTACAGACCGGTCTCACTTTTAAACATAGATTGTAAGATCCTTGCTAAGGTCCTCACCCTTCGCCTCCAAAGTGTGATGTCATCGATAATTTCACAAGACCAGACAGGCTTCATATTAGGGAGACATTCTTTTTTCAACACCAGAAGGCTGCTCGTAGTAGGTCGTAGTGGCGCTAGATGCGGAGAAAGCCTTTGGGCGGGTAGAGTGGGCCTTCCTATTTTATATTTTTGAGAAATTTGGCTTTGATTCTAATTTTATTTCTTGGGTTTAGCTTCTATATGTAACCCCCTCTGCATCTGTAAACACTAACGGCATCTGTTCAGCATGTTTCCCTCTCAGGCGCGGTTCCTGGAAGGACTGTCCGCTCACCCTTGTTGTTCAACATAGCCATCGAGCCGTTAGCCATCTGGCTTGGAACCCAGAATGAATTTGAAGGCATCACTCATTTTGGCCTGGTCCAGAAACTCTCCATATATGACGATGACCTTCTCTTATTTATTTCAAACCCCACAACCTCTCTCCCCAGTTTTATCAATCCTGGATCAGTTTGGACACCTATCGGGGTATTAATTGAATATTCAGAAAAAGTGAGTTGTTCTTTGTCAACAACTTGGCGAGATCACTCCCTCAATCCATATTTCCCTTTAAAACAGCTGACGAGGGGTTCAAGTATTTGTGTTTTTTTTGTCTCTAGCTCCTTCAGGGACCTTTTACTTCCAGCTGCTATTGGATAAATGCAAGTCAGACTTGTAGAGATGGGCAGGCCTCCCCCTGTCCCTTGCAGGCTGGGTAAATATTATTAAGATGGTCATTTTACCGAAGTTTCTTTACCTTTTTCAACACCTCCCAATTTGTCTTAACAAATTGTTGTTCACTAACCTAGACCAACAACTTAACGCCTTTATCTGGCAAAATAAACCAGACCGTTTCAAAAAACATATTCTTCAACTCCCTAAACCTGAAGGGGGGCTAGCACTCCCTAATTTTCACCACTACTTCTAGGCCTGCAACATTAATTAACTTTTATATTGGCTCTGCGGTGAAGTTGCAGACGCCTGTCTGCCATGGGCTCATACTGAGATAACATCTTCTTCCAGGGGCCTGTTTCACAAAGCAGGTTAAAAAAACTCTGAGTTTAACCCTGAACTCTGAGTTGATCTACTCTGAGATAGGAAACTCTGAGTTTTCGGTTCCAGAACAGCAGATTTGCGTTAGGTTGATCAACTCAGAGTAGTTTGACCTGGAGTTAAGCGCGTGCACCAAAAGTAAAAAAAGACAGCATCAATGGAGCCCTGATTCGACGAGTCACCATGGCAACGGGGAAGCGGAGGGCTACGCTACAACTGCAACTGTAAATATTAATGCGCTCATACGGAGAGTTTGAGCAGGTTTACACCGCTGCAGCAGCAAAAGAGAGGGAGACGGTGCAGGAGAACATTGCGGCTCGGGCCAGTGCGTAAGTTTAAATGTAGTCCTGTTACAATCACAGTAATATCACAGGGGGAACTGCTTGAGTGGGAGCCTATTCGTTTATTTCATTTAAGTGCAACCCCGCGGGGGAGAAGCGCACTTGGCAGCAGCTTAAGATGAAACATAAAAACATATAGGTATTCAAACAGGTAAAACATCGGCACAATCTCATGGTGACGCCTCATTTTGAGCATGTTTTACATTGTAAAGTAAATATTACCGTAAGTGGCTGTTTTTTATACAACATATAAATGTTGTATAAAAAACTCTCATTTGCAAAAAAATGCAGCGCAACAGACAATATCTGCTGTGATATGAGAGCATTACTGGTTGTTAATGTTGGAAATGTAAGGAGGGGTGAGATGGACTGTGACATGAAACGGTGTTGTGCGTATTCAGCCCCCTCGCATTATAGTTGATATTCTGGATCAGAAGGCTATATAGGAGTAGTTTATATACCGGTAACCCAACTAAAAGCACGCACTTTTGAACCTATGAAGTGCAAGAAAAGCTGGGATTATATTTAGGAAACGCTAAGTCAAATACATTCAACTTGCTCAAAAGATCCATTTCATTCATTTTGTAATTATGGCTGCAGTATATTAAGGACGTCTATGCGCGGTCTGATAATCATCTCCCGTCGAATATTTAATTCTCTTTGCGGTAATGCGTCACCTTCATCCACGGGATCGTTATCAAAAGGACATTCCATGGTAGTGAAATAGTCACCACCTAATATAACTTCTAATGTCTGATTTTTGCAATGATTTTCTGAAAAAACTGACGGAACTATACTACGCCAAAACTCGCGTGCTGACTGAATGAATGAGGAAATCAAACACCGTGTGTGGCTGAAAGAGGGCGGAGACAGAGAGAAACTCAAGGTTTTCTGAGAAAAAGCTGGTCCTGACCAGGTTAGTTTCAGAGAGCATGTTACCATGGTAACTGACCGAGAGGTTAAGTTACCTCTCTTTGTGAAACAGGCTAGAGTTACCCCTCTGTCTCTGGTTTGAGTTACCTCCCTTTGTGAAACGGAAAACTCAGAGTTTCCCTCATTTCAGGGTTAACAGACTCAGAGTTTTCACTAAACCTGCTTTGTGAAACAGGCCCCTGCTCTTTGCACTCTATGATTTTCTCACAGCTCCCCATAACTGCCCACAAGGTCTCATCCAATCCGGTTGTCGTTAATGCCATTAAAATTTGGATCCAGTTCAGGAAGCAGTACGGCTTGCAAAGGGCTTCGGTCCTTGCCCCAGTTTTGAATAACCATGCGTTTCTCCCTTCCTGCACCGACCCTGCATTCCGCATATGGTCAGATAAGGGCCTCAAAACTCTTAACGACCTGTATGACGAAGGTGTTTTTGCGTCCTTTGCATCTATGTTGGACAAATACAGCCTGCCTAATAGCCTTTTTTTGGTACCTTCAAATGAGACGTTTTATCCAAAAGCAATTCCCACATTTTCCGAACCGCCCCCTGAAGCTAAGATGGACCAGTTCCTGTCTCTCAACGTACAAAACAAACGACTGATATCTGTAATTTATAATAAGATTGCTCTTCTGAACCCAGTCCCCACTTCCTCACCTTAATATGCATGGGAAAAGGATTTGGGGGTAGACATTGATGTCCAGTAGTGGGACATTCTGAAGCTGGTCCATTCATTCTTGATTTGTTCCAGGCACGGCCTATTACAGTGGTCATAGAGCCCATTTCACCAATGCCAAACAATTGGCTAAGATATACCCTATTCACAGTGACACTTGTAACCGCTGTAAACAGTCCCCAGCCAACCTGGTACACATGTTCTGGACGTGCCCGAAGCTTGCTGAATTTTGGTCCAATATGTTTCAAACCCTCAAACACAAATTTGGAACCCAACCCCCTGACTGTTTTTTTTGGGCTCCCTCCATCTAAAAATCTGCCCATTACTACACGATGTGTCGTGGCCTTTACCACCCTGCTCGCTAGACGTAACATTCTCCTTAAATGGAAACATGTTTCTCCATCGACTCATAATAGTTGGATCCGTGAAATTTTGTAATGTCTTCTGTTGGAGAGGTTAAGGTTTTCACAGAGGTGTTCTTTGATAGCATTCCACAAAACCTGGGTCCCACTGCTGCTTTTATTAGTAATAGAATCACTGTTATTCCTGACGATGCTGAGGACACTTTCTAGTGCTGGAAGGAGAGCCACCCCCCCCCCCCCCCCTTTATTTATTTATTTTTTTGTTGTCTTTCTCTTTCTTGAATTATGTTAATTATATCTGCTATTAGTTTAAGTGTGTTTTTCCTACTTAAGGATGTTTTTTTTTTCCTGGTGTTTTTGAGTGATTTTAGCTGATTTCGGTTAGATTAACCATTTTATAGTACAAACGTGATTATATAGTGCAAAAGGGATTCTGTAATGTAACATTGCACTTGGTTATTTCTGTGAGGTCATGTTAATAAAGACATATACTTTGCAAGTAATTCTGGGACACCATTTTTCCTTTATATGCTTGATAATTCTTTGTCAGTATGGATGTGGAAAGGGTCTTAAATTGCGTTTATGATGATATTGAAAAAAAGTCTTAAATTTAACTTGCTGAAATAGAAGATTTTTGCCATATCGTCTTTTCTAACAACAGTCCGCAAACCATGACACATATCTTGTGTAGTAGTTAAAACTATGACAGGAGGAATGAATATAAAATTAGATCATGCAACACAGTGTCCTGTGATAGACTGGCGTCCTGTCCAGGGTGTACCCCGCCTTACGCCCAATGTCAGTTGGGATCGGCTTCAGCCCCCCACGACCCCGATAAGGAGAAGCAGTTGAAGATGCATGGATGGATGGATCATGCAACACAGCTAATGTGATATCAAAGCTTAGGTCGGCCTGCCAAGACGATTAGGTCAAAAGGTACAAATTCAGAAATCAGTATTCACTGAAGTGGAGATCTACATAAAAGCTAAACACAGATTTTCTCAAAAAATCCATGGATGTCTGGAAGTGTTATCAGAGCCTGTGTGGATCAGCTGGCAGTAGTGTTCACCTTCTCACTACTTCCAACCCTTAAGTTGCTGCAGTTTGCATACTGCTCCAACAGACTCATCAAATGGGAAAAATTCATCTCATCCACAGTGCCCTAGCCCACCTGAACGTGTCCAATTTTTAAAGATTACATTTTGCAGTCGAGTATGCAAGAAAAAGCATTACAGCTGTACAGTGTGTCTGCTTTAAAGTGAAAAAGTACAGAGACAAAAAACCCCAACACGAATCCCCCCATCCCTCCCAACAACCCATGTCAGACATGGTCACAATAACCAACCAAGCAACCGAATAACATATAACATACAGTAAGTAGATAGGTAAAGTAAAAAAAAAAAAATATATAAAAACTAATAGCAAAAATATTAAGTAATTCAAGGAGGAAAACAAAAAAAAAATGGGAGGGGGGGGGTCTCTCCTTCCAGCAATAGAAAGTGTCCTCAGCATCATCAGGAGAAACAGTAAGACTGTTACTAATAAGAGCCACCAGTGGGTGCCAGGCCTGGTGGAATTCTGTCAAAGATCCCCTCTTTGAAAACCTTAACTTCTCTAACCTTTGACGTGGTAAAATTTCATGTATCCAACTATTGTTAGTCAGTGGAGAAACGTTGTGTAGTGATGGGCAGATTTTTAGATGGAGGAAGCCCAAAAAGAGCAGTCAGGGGATTGGGTTCCACATTTGTGTTAAGAGCCTGTTTGAGGGTTTGAAATATATCGGACCAAAATTCAGCAAACTTCGGGCAGGTCCAGAATATGTGTGCGTGGTCGGCTGGTGATGTTAGGAACTGACAGTGGGACACTGGACCTAAATGCAAGACATGACAAGAAGTCCAAAAAACAAGTGATTTAATTGGTGCAATATTATATACAAAGTGCATGAAGCACGAGGGGGAAAGGAGTGGGGGTTGTGAGTGACGTGAGCTCTCCCAAGCGTGGCCAGTGCTGGTGAGGTCTGTAGGATCTTCACATGGAGTTCCAACTACGAGTAATGGTGTCCTTCAGGTAAACAATTCACGAAGAGGGGAATAGTGTCCACAGGGAAAGCACATGTAGGAGAGCGGAGGGGAAGGTGAGCAGGCAGGCAGGATGGCAGGCAGGAACAGATGACTGCAGCGGAAAAAACACAGGAGCGAGTTACAAATAATCCAAAGAGCAAGGAAGAAACATGAGACAGCAAGGAATCCGGTGCGCAGCTCATTACCGCTCTGACTGATGAAACGATCTGGCAAAGAATTAGTCTCAGGCTGGTCTACTTATACTGGAGCGGAGATGATTAGTTGAGATGAGGAACACCTGGTGCTACAAGCAGGAGATCGTCAAGCCCCCAGCTCCAGGATGCGCACACACACACACACAGACAGACATACACAGAGGGGAGAAACATGTAGGAAAACAAACAGGAAAACAAACACAGAAACAAGAGGGAAGAGGAGGGCTGCCACGAAGCCATCATGACAGGGGACTGCTTACAATGGTTACAAGCATCACTTTGACTAGAGTATATCTTAGCCAATTTAGCGTTGGTGAAATGGGCTCTATGGAGCACCTTCCACTGTAATAATAATTCCACTGACTTGCATTTATCCAATAGCGGCTGGAAATTCTTTTGGAAAAGGTCCCTGAAGGAGTTGTTGATAAACACCCACAGATATTTGAAGCCCTTGTCATCTGTTTTAAAGGGAAGGGAAAAACGGATTGTGGGAGTGATCTTTGTCATTGACAAAAGATAACTCTCTTTTCTGAATATTCAACGTATACACCGATAGTTGCCCAAACTGATCCAGAATTGATAAAACTGGGGGGAGGGGGCATGTGGGGTTTGAAATAAATAAGAGAAGGTCATCAGCATATAAGGATAGTAAGTGGACTAGACTGAAAGAAGTGATGCCTTCAAACTCATTCTGGTTTCTAAGCCAGATGGCTAATGGCTCGATTGCTATGTTGAACAACAAGGGTAAGAGCGGACATTCCTGCTGGGTCCCATGTTTAAGAGGGAAGTATGCTGAATGGACATCTTTAGTGTTTACAGAGGCAGAGGGGGTTACATACAGAAGCTTAACCCAATAAATAAAATTAGAATCAAAGCCAATTTCTCTCCGGTCGAGGGGTGGAAAGGTGGAGTAGGTTCCATCGAGTTTTACCAGTTCCTCTACAAAAAACGCAACAAAATCTTTAAACTTACTGTCCGACAGTAAGTGTGAATTGAACCTCCATGGTGAACGTGGAATTGTATCCCATGGAAAACTAATAACTGTGGTAGGAGCATGGTCAGAAGTGACTATTGGGTAGTATTCACATGCATTCAAGCAGTCGAGGAGATTGTTATCGAGTAAAAATAAATCGATTCTGGGTACATGGGAAACAAAGGAGAAAGCTTTCCCAAGGGGGTTTCTAAACCTCCAGGAATCAGAAATTCCCAACTGTGATGCATATGTTTTTACTGTATGTGCTGATTTGGATAGCGTAAACTGTGTAGGAGAAGATCTGTCAAGAGTCACATCCTGCACCAGGTTGAAGTCTCCCCCTATGATAATGCGATGACTGTCAGCGTTTGGGATTTTGGCGAATAGCCTTGTAAAAAACTGTTAATCGTCCCAGGTGGGCGCATAAACCAAAACTAAGACCACTGGTGTGTTCTGGAGTGTGCCCGAAACTGTGACATAGCGGCCGTCAGTATCTAGGATTACATTTGTTGGCTCAAACAGGACCCTTTTATGAATGATGATAGCAGCCCCTCTAACTCTATCTGTTAATTTGGAATGGAATAAGTGACTCATCCATGCCCTCTTAATATGTGGAGTGTCAGCTGATTTGAGATGTGATTTGAGAAACATCACATCCCCCTGAAGTTGCTGCAACTGTGTCAGGACCTTTCCTATTTTAATTGCTTTGTTCATTCCCTTTAGTATTCCAGGAAATCAGACTCACTCCAGTATCTGTCTTTTCAGCATTAGCCATAGGATCAATAATAATAAGTTAGAATGAAACTGCATGAACTTAAAGTAATCTGTAGTAGTGGAGGAAGAGAGTGGGGAGGAAGGGTAAAACAGGAAAGAAAAAAAAGAAAAAAGGAACACTAACACACATAGAACACCACAAAAACAACGTAAACCAATCTGAGGGCTATTCCCATAGAAAAAAAACCCTTCTGATCTCTCCAGCTCGCAACTAACAGCTAAACTGAGCTTCCGGGGTTTCCTCCCTTAACTAACAGTGTTTGACCCCTTAAGTCAACACAAGAAAAGAGAAAAACTAATAAAATGAAAAGTAAAATATTCCAGAGCAGAGAATTGTGGACAGGTGAATAAAAATGAATAGTCCCTGTCCAGGACATTTGCATATTTGTTGAACATGTTAAAAAATTCACTTGGAGCGTTTGTTGGAAATCTCCTTCTGGAGGATCTTTCAAGGTATGTATCTAAGACGGTGTTAAAATCTCCACCAATTACCAAGTTTGTCTGGGAAATATCCGGTATCAAAGCAAATACTTTTTGAAAAAGTATTGGATTATGCGTGTTGAGGGCATATATATATATATTCAGTAGGTTGAGGGAGATGCTGTGGATATTTACGATTACTATGATGTAACAACCTTCTTTATAGGCAATTGGGTTTTTTTTGTATAAAGGGGACGCTTTTCCTTATCAAAATGGCTCTCTCCCTTGCTTTTTTTGAATGATATAGTTCTCCTATCCACCTTGTTCTTAGCCAACCATGTGAGCAATTTTTCAAGTTGGAGTCCTGCAGAAACATTATATCTCTTGGCTGGGTTGTTTACTTCATGTGCATTCCATCTAGAGAATTTATATATCCAGTCACTGTTAATAAGTGCAGAATTCATTTTTTTTGTGTGTGTTTTGTTTTTACCATTGCTTATAAATCTCTTATAATCTAACAATGAATGTGTTTTCAATGCTTTTATTAACACTTGCCTTGATATCATAGACATAATGGGGCGGTGGTCTGGTTTCAATTCCGCTTTGCTGACTCTGTTCTCGGTCACGTGCAGTTGTTTACAACGAAGCATAAACATTACCACGTGTATATTTGTGTTTTGTCATCTGTCATAAACAAGAGATTAGGCGTTATGGTGCACGTTTATGTCGCGTTGCTGCAGAAACAAGAGCTGGGACACCGGGTCTGAGGCTCCATTCTCCACGTAATAGTCATTTATTTAACCAGCACTATTACACTAAAGCGGTTTAATCAATGTAAAAAAAAGGACCATAAAGAAAATATCTTGCATAGTTCCTCCGTAGCCTCTTTGATCAGAGCTGCGTTCCCAGCATCGCCCTAATAAACAGAAATAACAGACCAACATGGATAACACTCAATAAAGCCCTATAAGAGTTATTATTATTATTGGCCTGCAGTCATTGGCTTTAGATCAGGCGCACAAGTGTGGTTTGCATGGGTCCAGACTGCAGTGATAGTATTAATAATATTAATATAATAATAGTAATAATAATAATTAATAATCATATAATAATTGATATTTGTTGTATTAACTTGCATGCTAATGATTTGCATATACAGCTCTGGAAAAAAATAAGAGACCACTCCCAAAATGATCAGTTTCTCTGGTTTTACTATTTATAGGTATGTGTTTGAGTAGAATTAAATACGGTACAATATTTTTTTGTATTATTCTGTCAACTACCGACAACATTTCTCCCAAAATTGAAAAAAAAAAATTGGCATTTAGAGCTTTTATTGGCTAATGACTGAACTAGGCTAAATAACAAAAACATTAAGTCTTTTCAGACCTTGAATAATAATAATTTCAGTCAAAAGCAACTGGACTTGGTTATTTGTCTAGGAAGACGTTTCACCTCTCTTCCAAGAGGCTTCATCAGTCCATGCCTCTCAGGTGCTTGCGTTCTTCCCCTTGGGCCTGTGAGCTGGTGGGTATGTTATCAACTCTGCGTTGCAGTGTTCTGGTAACATTTATTTAAAACAGTATAATTTCATGAAATAACTAACTAAAAATAAATAAATGTTGGATATTAACACTTGCCTTGATATCATAGACATAATGGGGCGGTGTGGCACAGTGGCAGTTTCAGCTGACTGTCCTCATTGATGTGGTTGTGGGTTCGATTCCACCCATGGCATATTTCCTGCATGCCCCCTTCCCCCTCTCCTCCATTGTCTCTCTGTCATATAAATAATAAAAAGGCTTAAACGGCACTCTAGCTGAAAAATAATCTTATAAAAATAACACAAAAATAAGATTATTACATGACCTTTGATATTCTGAAGTGAATTTTGACAGCAGAGCAGGCTCTCCAGTCTGCTATGAGTGCAACCAGCCATGCTGGGCAGGAAGTGCAGACTAAAGCCAACACCTTCCCCCTATCCACTCTGACTTTGTCTGCATGTTCCCATGGAGGCTAGTGTCATTCCAAACCAATTAGGGGAAGCGGGTGGGTTATAAAGCCCTCCAACAGCGAGTCTGCATCGATGCAGGCTTACAGACCACACCTGTCAGGGGCAGCTCCTCTTTTGTGTCTGGAGGAAAAGTCACATACATTCATGTTACACTTGTTAAGTCTCGAAAACCTTGTTTGCGGGGAGATACCTCAGGGGAATATGGTAAAAAATGTAACTAATAAACATAATGAAACTTCCCCGGTTGATTACTCACATTAACCCATTATTTTTTTCAGAATAATAGTTTTCAGAAATGTTGTTTAACTATGCAAATGAGGCATTCTTATGTCTTAATTTGCTGTGTGTAAGTGCTGCTGAAGTGGAGATTTCTGGCTCAGAGTGAGAAAAACTAATTTAGAGAATGCGGCCTTTAAAAATACACACTGTAAAATTCTTCAAACCACTACAGATGAATAGGGTCAAAAATTTTAACTAATAGATATCACCAGGAAACGTCCCCAGTTGATTACTGACATACAGACAATTATTTTTAAAGTAAGAGTTTTCTGAAATGTTTTTTTAAAATATGCAAATAAAGGCATTATCTAATGCTGCCTTTGTTGAATTTAAAGTGAGATTCCGGCATAAAATCATCCTCATCTCAGTTTAACGTCTTTTTTAACCACTAATACTGCTCAAAATAACAGCAAACCTCTGCAGTAGCATGAGAAGAGTCCCTACTAGGAAAACAAAGCACCAGCAATGTAGTTAGTGAACCCAGAGTTTATTAAATTAAAGAGTGTTTTAAAGACTCACCTACAGGCCCCTGTACCAGCTTCTCTCATAGTACATTCCATTCAAGTGGATTACAAAAGGCAATCCAAAAGGAAGGAGCCCATTGATGATTTATTCCAGCAAAACATGTAAACGTTGTGGTTTGTGGCAGTTTGGTGAAATATAAGTTAATAATAGATGTAATCGGTTTGGAAAAGTCCCAGAAACCAATTGTCCCCGCAGCACTGAAATGTCACGTGAGGGGGTGGGGGCGTGTGTTGAAGGGGCTACAGGTGGAGGTAGCATCAGACATAGCATCAGTCTCGGTGTTTAGCATTTTTCGGTGTGCCTTTGGGTACTGTGAATTGAGAAGAAGAATGTTTATGCTGCCAACAGAGTGACGTTTTCACCGTGGCCTGGAATAATGTGTGACTGCTATGGAGGATTCCCCATCCTACATCAACAGCACCGTACTGGACACTTTTTTAGCATTTCCCCAGAATAAATTGGAACCGACCGATTCCTAAATAAACCATCAATGGGATCCTTCCTTTTAGATTGACTTTGGTAAATGGACTTTACTTCGAGAGGAGCTGGTACAGGAGCCAGTAGGTAAGTCTTTCAAAACACTTTTAATAAACTCTGGGTTCTCTAACTACATTGTTGGTGCTTCGTGTTATGTGGAGGGACTTTGGAGCAGTATTAGTGGTTAAAAAAAGCTGTTTTAATGCCTTCAGTGCACTGCCCCGAGCTAATCAGTGTTAGCCACATTCGGCTGTTAGTGACTTTCCGGGATTTCTCCGTTAATAGTTATGACACGAAAAAAATTGTCTCATGGCTTATTTGATGAATGTATTTGCCAAAAAAGACCCAGGGATGATTTTACGCCGGAATTACACTTTAAGAGAAATCTTCAGATGCAAACAGACGAAGTGAAGTCAAACACCTAAATGTATATTTTATGGAGTAAGACAGCTGTCAAAAAGGTGTGTCCTTGATTAAAAGATTCGTCCGTGATTCTAACCATTCGTATTCGTAAATAAAAAAGTTGTACACAAAATTCTGCTGTCATACACAAGTCTGAGAAACTGTTCGGGTTAGGGTTGTTTTTATGAGAGTATGAATCTAAAAGCTGTGAGTACAACTCTAATTTCTCTGACTACGAAGTCTCCCCTGTGAACACGAATTCAGTTTGTGGGTACGAGTAGAAAAAGTGTTGAAATTACATCACATAGGTCACAGGCAGGTCACAGGGGACAGTAAACGAACCCACAATGATGCGCCGAAGCCGAGGATGGCTGACAACAGTCCATCCACTGACACTGCCGGTAACTCAGGGGAAGCATCATCACAACTCAAGTCAATAACACATCCAACATTTATTTGTTTTTAGTTGGTTATTTCATGAAATTGTACTGTTTTAAATAATATACAGTTTATGGACTTAAAGACATAATGCTTTAGCTTACAAGCTAACAACATGGCGTCCGGTGATGCTCAGTTGGTGCTTGCATTAGCTACTAGCAATAGAAGTTGGCTTAAGTTAGCTAATTACTGATGAAAACAAATACAAAAACTAATTTGAGATATAATGTTGACCAAAATACGGTTCTTAACGATTTATAAATTGTGTCAATTGGCGTATAAACCTGTCCATTGTATAAGTCTGGTTTCAATTCCGCTTTGCTGACTCTGTTCTCGGTCACGTGCAGTTGTTTACAACGAAGCATAAACATTACCACGTGTATATTTGTGTTTTGTCATCTGTCATAAACAAGAGATTAGGCGTTATGGTGCGCGTTTATGTCGCGTTGCTGCAGAAACAAGAGCTGGGACACCGGGTCTGAGGCTCCATTCTCCACGTAATAGTCATTTATTTAACCAGCACTATTACACTAAAGCGGTTTAATCAATGTAAAAAAAAGGACCATAAAGAAAATATCTTGCATAGTTCCTCCGTAGCCTCTTTGATCAGAGCTGCGTTCCCAGCATCGCCCTAATAAACAGAAATAACAGACCAACATGGATAACACTCAATAAAGCCCTATAAGAGTTATTATTATTATTGGCCTGCAGTCATTGGCTTTAGATCAGGCGCACAAGTGTGGTTTGCATGGGTCCAGACTGCAGTGATAGTATTAATAATATTAATATAATAATAGTAATAATAATAATTAATAATCATATAATAATTGATATTTGTTGTATTAACTTGCATGCTAATGATTTGCATATACAGCTCTGGAAAAAAATAAGAGACCACTCCCAAAATGATCAGTTTCTCTGGTTTTACTATTTATAGGTATGTGTTTGAGTAGAATTAAATACGGTACAATATTTTTTTGTATTATTCTGTCAACTACCGACAACATTTCTCCCAAAATTGAAAAAAAAAAATTGGCATTTAGAGCTTTTATTGGCTAATGACTGAACTAGGCTAAATAACAAAAACATTAAGTCTTTTCAGACCTTGAATAATAATAATTTCAGTCAAAAGCAACTGGACTTGGTTATTTGTCTAGGAAGACGTTTCACCTCTCTTCCAAGAGGCTTCATCAGTCCATGCCTCTCAGGTGCTTGCGTTCTTCCCCTTGGGCCTGTGAGCTGGTGGGTATGTTATCAACTCTGCGTTGCAGTGTTCTGGTAACATTTATTTAAAACAGTATAATTTCATGAAATAA
Source organism: Echiichthys vipera (assembly GCF_963691815.1). Taxonomy (NCBI): domain Eukaryota; kingdom Metazoa; phylum Chordata; class Actinopteri; order Perciformes; family Trachinidae; genus Echiichthys; species Echiichthys vipera. The sequence goes on from NC_139830.1 coordinate 32,132,155, forward strand.
CTAACTAAAAATAAATAAATGTTGGATGTGTTATTGACTTGAGCTGTGATGATGCTTCCCCTGAGTTACCGGCGGTGTCCATGGGTGCACTGTTGTCAGCCATCCTCGGCTTCGGCGCATCATTGTGGGTTCGATTACTGTCCCCTGTGACCTGCCTGTGACCTATGTGACGTTCGTACCCACAAACTGAATTCGTGTTCACAGGGGAGACTTCGTAGTCAGAGAAATTAGAGTTGTACTCACAGCTTTTAGATTCATACTCCCATAAAAACAATCCTAACCCCAACAGTTTCTCAAACTCGTGTATGACAGCAAAATTTTGTGTACAACTTTTTTATTTACGAATACGAATGGTTAGAATCTAGAATCTTTTAATCATGGACACATCTTTTTGACAGCTGTCTTACTCCATATTAGAGCAGATCGCCATCTTACAAAGTAACCAGGAGAGCTGCAGATAAATAGTGTGTGTCCAACAATGAAGTCAATAGTCACCAGTCGCCCGATTAACACCAATAACTGGGAGGGATCTGAAAGTGTCTGATTCTGTAAGATGAGATCAAGACCAGTATCTCTACTACTCTCTACTATTGCTAACTGTTTTTTTTTTTCACAAAAAAAAGGTGTTTGTTGAAGTGCCTTGGTTATTTAAAAAACATAAAAAACATACAGCCACAGTGGATATTCTATCAAAAATATTCCATTGAACAATAAAAATAGTATATAATAGTATATTTTTTAATATATTATGTATATATCGGATTCAGATTTTTCTCCAGAGGCTGAGGCTGAGGCCCCCCTTACTGCCCACACTGTTACTTATGGAGCCTATTATTATTAATATTAGTGAACACTGGTTCCGGAGAGAGGAAAGTTTGTCTCGAAGCTTGCTGCTGTATCTATACTCCACATCTGAATGAAGGGTGCTTCTTTAGTGTGACTCCATACAGAGTAACACTCATCACAGAGTGAGAGTGTGTAAGGGCCGGATCAGAATAGGGCCTGTAAGACAGAGACCAAGATCAAGTCAAGTCAAAACACAAACAAGTCTATGAGGCATTTACACAACACATCATCAGAACTGCTGCTAAGTAATTGCACTCACACACATTCTTACACTTCATTCCATAATACATACAAGGTTCTGAATCCATTGGAAGATGTGGATTCGATTGTATGTGTCCTTTGTGTCCACAGGGTGGCAGTAGCGTAGCACAGCTCCGACAACAGAAACCACAGTGTCTCTTTATGCTGTGCCTTGGTCGTTGATGCTTGGAGCAAGGTTGTTGAGGACCTTAACCCAGCAGACCTATGGATTCTGTTCATTATGAGCACTGATTATTAACACGGGTAGGCATGAAAGCCGGGTCACTTGTGTGTGTTAAGAGAGGTGCTCTTGTAATTACTCAGTAGGACATTCTTCTGCGCAAGCTTCTCCTTTAACCTTATCGTTGGTGGGGAGGAACACATTTCCATGATCAATTCCTATCTCCCCTGCCTTCAACTACTCCCCCCCACTCCCTTATGCCCCCCAACACCCTCTGCTGCATCCTCAAAGGACCTGTGGTAAACATAAATCCTCATTGAGAAAAGCAGCTTTAATGATAATCTTTTCTTCATCCAGTCATAGTTCATCACTTCTCCTCACCACAGTTACAGGCTAGAGGTCATGGAGTTCAACATAAACCCAAGCAAGAAAGTTAAAATTTCGAGACATACAGTTGCAATAAAGACAGCATATCTGTGGATTAACCATTAAAACCGTCAGTGACGGACTAACTTACTTTCTGGAAATAGATGAAGTCATGAAGTTGTTTAATTATAATTTTTCAGTTAGCACTACAAACTATTTAATTAACCTGTACTGTATGGGGATCCAAGCAGAAAAAAAAAAACATGAGAGAAGGCCTTATCGGAGAAAAAAAGCTCTGTGGTGAACAAAGGTTTACGATACTTGCACGTTTTGGTTCAACAAGACCATCTTTGCAAATAAACAGCACTTTAATGAGTTTTGAAATATAAATGCAAGCACTCGAAGTAAAAACGAATGTTGGGCTAGAAGGGAACTACACCAGCAACCAGCTTCCAAATGGTGTCATTTAGCCACTTGTTAGAAACCACCTCTTAAAGACGTCCACACTGACATTTTATGTCATCAAACAAACCTTTAAAATCTCTTCAGCCTGTGTTAACCACAGACCTTGTTGAAGCGTCTTACCAAAGACCCATTCAAAAAACCCACCGACTTTAAGATGAGGGAACCAGAATGCTAACACACTTCTGGGTTTTAGGACTCATTCCTGCTGCGCTCTTTTCCTTCAGATTGCTCAGAGGAGTAAAGGACAGAGGAGGCTTCCAGGGTAGATGCAAGCAAGAATATATGAGTTAAACCTATAAAAAGTGCCATTGTAGATTTAAAAGCTCCACCCCAGTTTGCCACAACCGCAAAAACAGCTGTCCAGACTGTAAAAGGACGATCAAATTATGAAATTATTATCGTTTAACTGTGTGAAATGACACATTTAGTAATGTGGTTTGATTGATCACTATTCAGTCTAGTATAGTGGTTTGTGCCGCATGTGTGGATTTATAGGACACTGAATGAACACTTGATTGTGAAAGCATATACAGGTCATATGTCTGATAAATCTTCTTTGTTAGATCTGTCATTTTTCTGTAGAACAAACTGAATTAAAATGAAAAGACAAGAGTGTAAGTGCATCTCATCAAAACCCTCTCTAATAACATAACAGATCCATTAAGCCACTGAGTATTATTATATATTTCAATTTGAATTCAAATGTACATGGAAACATAAATACATGACAGAATAATACATTGAATGCCATGAATAAAAAGAGATACAATTCAATTCAGTAAACATAAAAAGAACGTCTCTGTGAATTTCTTTAGCGTTAAGCCCAGTGACAGCGTCTACAGCTGTGCACACGCCATAAGAAAAGGACGCTGTTTAAACGTGATGCTCAAGTGAACTAGGAAGCCTCATTTCCCAACTGAGGACTCTTCTGTCCTCGCATCTCATCCTCACATCTCACGAGGGTGGAGCTCAGACGCAAGTGAAGGAAATGGAGATGCAAAATATGGTAATAGGATGGGACCTATGGACACATACACAAGCTGCTTTTCCATATATGAACTTATACTTCCTTGCATACTTTCTCCTGCTGTGACCTGGAATTGTTCCCCATCATTGACAAAACCACCACAGTTGATGTCAGGTGGATTAACCATTAACTTGGTGTGTAAGTTGGAAGGTGATTGGTTAAACCTGAGAATGTTTATAATGGTTATTCTAAAGGGACTCATCACTTTTACAACCCTGCTATTCTAGTTTTTCATTTTTATAATTTTTTTAACCAATTTTCAGTAATAAAAAAAAAATCACTTGAATGAAGGCAAAATATGTAAATAATGCTGGACTTTTTTAATTTATTTTTTTTATTTTTATTTTTTTAATGTATTATCATTTCAGGCTGTAAAACAAAAATAAGTGACTATTTCAAAAGGGTATCATGACTTTCTATAGGCAAGTTTTCTGTAAGATCCAGCCCTACATGTTACCAATATCAGCTTCAGCCTCACTGGTATAATTGTGTATATTTCAGACATCGATGTGCGTATATACATGTGCTGGTCACATTTCTTTATTTTTTTATTTTCCCTCGTAATGTTTTCTATGTAATGTCTTTTTTTCTGGACCTTGAGTCTGCAATAAAGTTAAATAAGTAATAATATCTCATGCAAATTTACAAGACTATGAGAGCACGTTTCACGATGTAAATCATAGAAAGAATAATCAACATCACTTTTTAAGATATGTTTCACTGGATAAATGACAGATGCAGCTGTGCAGCACGTCATCATCATCACACGTCACTTCAGACTGATGCTGTGGAACCAAGGATTTCTCATTTGGCAGCTTCTGCTCCTCCATTGTCACGTCTCTTCCTCTGATCGCTCGCTCACATCCTCGCTGGGAGGAGTTAAGTCGCGAGGAAGAGACATGAGTGAGGGAAGCAGGGAGTAAGTGTGAAGTAAGCATATTGAAATGCAGCTACAGTAACAGACAAACATGAAACACAAAAGACTAGAGGAGTGGTGAACACCGGGAAACACAAACACTGTGGTTAGATCATTTGTCACAGTTCTGCTCAGGATTATTTGGGGTCTTTACCTGGAGGAGTCCATTTCAGCTCAGTTTTTTGGATGTGATCTACCACATGAAGCCACAAAAAGTGTGCTTGGCTTGTTGTAACTATCATGGGCATGTGCTATTTATTAGGGCCTGTGCACTGACAACGTCGCGCCAGCGAAGGCCCAACTGAAATTGTCCAATTTTTTTTTCTTCTCACAAAAATGAATTGCCTTTTCATTTTGAGGCTTTATCATATTCCAAAACTCATCAAACGCCACAAATAATTCAGGAGTGGGGAAAATATCTAATTTATGTGCCATCGATAGCAGGCTATAATACAAGTCATGGTGCAAGTTCGGCTATTTAATAAGCATAACAGAGCTAACACGTTGTGTTCCTAAAGCTGATCGAAGAGCAAACCATCTTGTCACTTTGGCCTATGGTAACTTCACCACATGAATGAGCGCAGTCGAGGTTGGGATGAAGGAGTTAGCATGCTAATCCTGACAACTAGCCTCCGAGGAGAAGTGTTTCAAGTTCTATTAAGTATATATATGTATAAGTATATACATTAATAAACTGCTCCTAGAGATTTAACACATTGACTTGAAAAATACATCAATACCATCTAAACACATTTCTGATCAAATGATACTGAAAACTTTGAGTTTTCACTGGACCTAAGGCATGTCATGGCGTCAAAGTCAGCCCTACCGCCAAACAAGAGGAAGCTAAAAATTCACATACATGACAAGAGTAGGCATATAGAACTCTTCCAGACGTACAAAAAAGCCACTTGGAGTGATATTCTAAAATCAACAGGAAGCTGGCCATTTTGAATTTCATGGCCATTTTTAAACTCTTGCATGTGTCGTCCTTTAACAAACTCCTTGACTTTGACTTTAAAATCAGACAGTGTCATCTAAACACGTGTGACCAAACGATATTCAGCACTTGTTTTTGTTCCACGTTGCTGTGGCTTGGAATCAAATTTAGGCCTTTTGTCATAAAACAGGACATTGTTGGAACTTGCCCATTCAATGTCCAATCTGCATCAAATTTCTTATGCATGACAACACTCACGGCCTGAACACAACTCCCTCACAGTGATCTCCCTATTGGCAGGATGAAAATAGACAAACATCCAATTTACATTAAATTCCCATTGTGGGTTCTTGCATGTTTCTTGCATGTTGTGTAATGGCATGGTTGGCCTTTTTGTGCTTCTCACTATAAAACAGGAAGTCGCTCTAACTTCAACATACGTTGTCCAAACTGCACCAAATTTCCCATCCGTGGTAAGAGCACAGGTTTGAGGATAACTACATGTCAATATTGATCAACAGCCACAGCGCCACCTACTGGCAACAGAAAGTCAGCATAATATGGCTAACTTAATCCGATTTACATAAAATTTTCAATGTGTGTTCTACAGTTGATACAGAGCAACACAAGGTGGTATGCGCTCTCTAGCGTCACACAGTAAATGCGGGAAGTGCAGCAAAAGTTGCGATAGATGGGCTGCGGCCAAAAGTTCTATGCACGGAGTCCAGTAGTTGCTGTAATACACAGCCTTTCATGTACCAATGTAATCTGGCAATGACAATAAACTTCTTGAATCTTGTATCTTACTCACGGCTCTCACCACTGTACGTGAAATTACAACGTTTTTTCATTAGCACATGCACTAACATGCATACGTGGCTGGACCATTTATATCTGCTCAGGACGCCATTAGTCCACTAAATCTTTACATAGAAAATAGTTGTTTGCTGATATATTAATTTTCTGAATGTTGAGTACATCGCCTTTAATCATTTAGAATTTTGTTATATTCAGCTATTCTTCATCATCATTATCAACTACGCTGTATGTTGTGGTAGTTGGTGGAGAGGATTGCCACGTCAATGTCCAGGTCCAAGTCTTCAGGCTGCAAGTTCCACTGAATGCCTTTGGGTTTATATGCTGTGGTGCGGGACATTATCTCGCTCTAGAGACACTGCGTTCAGTGTTCATAGAATTCTGTTGTACTTCTAGTGCTTTTGTACATCCCCCTCCATGACCCCAACACTGACTCTGAACTCAGTTTCTGGTCCCTATAGTTAGTACAACATGAACTTCTTCTGCATGTTCCCAGGAATAACATTCTGGTGGACAAAAACGTTTTTTTTTTTACGTTTGTCAAATTGATCCCTAAAAATACTGAAATCAACCCTAAAAAAATCACCATGTGTACAGTTTATTACAGTGTAAAAAGAGTATGTACACTACTGTTCACTGTTTTAGGCTACTGAGGTGAGGTTGTGGAAGACAGTTTGATGTCACAGGTCATACACCATGGCCAGACTGAGCACAGCAACAAGACACAAGGTAGTTATACTGCATCAGTAAGGTCTCTCCAAACACAGATTTCAAAGCAGACTGGGGATTCAAGATGTGCTGCTCAAACTTTTTTGAAGAACAAAGAAACTGGCATCATTGAGGATCGTAGTCGCAGCGATCGGCCGAGGAAACTTAGTACAGCAGATGAAAGACACATCAAGATTTCCCTTCAAAACTGGAAGACGTCCAGCAGTGCCATCAGCTCAGAAGTGGCAGGAACCAGTGGGACCCAGGTACATCCATCTACTGTCCCGAGGAGTCTGGTCAGAAGTGCTCTTCATGAACGAGTTCCAGCCAAAAAGCCAAACCTCCGATGTGGAAACGGACTCAACTATGCACAAAAACATAGGAACTGAGGTACAAATGGCAGCAGGGTCTCTGGACTGATGAGTCCAAATTTGAAATATTTGGCTAAAGCAGAAGGCAGTTTGTTCACTGAAGGGCTGGAGAGCGGAACAATAATGAGAGTCTGCAAGCAACAGTGAAGCATGGTGGAGGTTCATGAAAGTTTGGGGATGCATTTCTGCAAATGGAGCTGGAGATTCGGTCAGGATGAATGGTCGCCTCAATGCTGAGAGATACAGCAGATACTTATTCGTCATGCAACACCATCAGGGAGGCATGTGATTGGCTCCAAATGTATTCTGCAGCAGGACAACGAGCCCAAACAAACAGCCACTGTCATTATGAACTATCTTCAGCGTAAAGGAGAAGAAAAAGAAGTCCTGATGAAGTGATGGTGCTGCCCCACAGAGCCCTGATCTCAACATCCTCCAGTCTGTCTGGGATTCCATGAAGAGACACAAGGATTTGAAGAAGTCTACAGACACAGAAGATCTGGGGTTAGTTCTCCAAGACGTTCAAGAGTTCCTTCAAAAACTGTGTGAGTGAACCTTGAAGAATTGATGCTGTTCTGAAGGCAAAGGGTGGTCACACAAAATATTGATTTGATTTACATTTCTCTTCGGTTCTGTCACTGCATTTTGATATTTGATGAAAATAAACTATTAACACTTCCATTCTTGAAAGCATTCTTAGTTTACAGGACCTTTTCACACTTGTCTAGAAATTTTGAACAGTAGTGTAAACTCCACCAAGGTTACTAAAAGGCCCAGATTCCCAGAACTGACCTCAGTTTCACCTGATCTCCTGAAGGCCAATTAGATAAGAAAGCAGTGTTGTTTCAAGCCAAAGGTCTGCAGCTCAGGAGTGTGCACTTCGCCTCCTTGATCTATAGTTCATAGATGTTCTGTCAGTCCTGCTCCACTCTCATGTTTGAGACGCAGCTCATTGATGACTTGTCTGTTGTTTGCTTTGGGCAGACTCCAAAGCACTGGAGTACTTAGTGACTGGATTAGTGCATCAATTAGGCAGCTATTGGACGCACAGAGCCATGGTGATTGATTTAGATGCTGTGTGAGCTGTGTGCAGCTTGTTTGTATGGGGACAATGTCGACACATCTGAGTGAAACAAAAACTAATATTTAATGCTCCGTCGCTGTTTATATACAGTGTATATATATATATATATATATATGGACATGATCTGCACGTCTAATGGACGTCCAATGGTTAATGCGATAAAGTTTGTTCTGACCATAAACTCTTTGCAATGAAATATACACAGATACTTCTGGGTTTTTGGTTAATTAATTCCAAACTATGAATATATATATATATATATATATATATATATATATATATATATATATATATATATATATATATATATATATATATATATATATATATGTTAGTACAGCAGTGGTATAGCCAATGCAGATATTCTATCAAATTCTGAACAGTAAAAAATAACAATATTTCACAATAGTATTAATAATTTGTTGATCTCTGGTGTATATTTTACTATTTATTTTTATTTGTGCTAATGATAATTCTGGGTGAAATTATAAATCATTAATGGGGAAAATATTAATTACATTCATTAAAATGTTGACAGAAATGTGAACTACTAGTTTTCAACTTCATTGATTATTTCAGAAACTAAAAGTTTAGTTCTGTTTCCTCTGTCAAGTTTAAAACTACAGTTTTTAGTTTTGCTTTTTAAATATCCCATGATATTTGTTGCAGTGACTTTAACGCATGCATGGACACATTTATAATCACTGAAAGCAGCCTCTGATCATTAAAGTAAATCACTAAAGTTAACACTCATACACCAATACAATACATTATTTCAAAAGCAAAAGCAAAAGCCTACAGGGACTGGTAGATTGGCAGTGAAAATAATGAATTCAGGCGGGTGATGGGGGGATGATTTAACCAAACTAGTGGATTCAGATGCCATCGGAGCCAATCAGTGCGTAATGCTTGTTCCACACACAGAGACGCACAGCAGAACTCTTCCTCCTCAGTTAAACAGGTTATTGGTCCATTTACTCATATGCAGTCAAATGGAGTTTTTGATGATACAAAAGGAGATCTGTTTCTTCAGCAGAAAACTGCTTACTTCTCCACTTTCCTGAACCCGCTGTTAAAATAGCAATGCACCCGCTGTACACACACCTGGCATTTGAAGGGAATGGGAAATGACAGATGACCGGTTTCATTCATGTTACGCCCAATACCCACACATGATTAATGAAGAGACTACCTTTGCACCCTGCGCCTTACTTTGTGCCTCGATTATGAAAGTAGCTAAGTAGCAAAAGTGGAGTTTGACTGACTGTTTTTCTAGAAACTTGTAGAAACTTGTGCATCTCTTGTGTGTGTTTGTGTGTGTGTGTGTGTGTGTGTGTGTGTGTGTGTGTTGAGAGAAAGATGTGGGTGGGAGACATATAAACAACAAAGCAAAGTGTTGGTAAGCTCATATTCAACACTAAATCCCTCTCGTCACCTCTTTTCTCCCGACACTCCTTTCTCTTCAGTCTCAAAGCGCATATATACACACACACACACACACACACATCACCCGTCTGGCCCTTATCAGTAACAGTGGGGGTGTCGATAAATAGAAGCATCCTCTGGGTCTTGTTATTTCCTCCACTGCAATTAACGTTCTCATCTGCTAACCTTTGATTAACGGTGTGTTTACTGATATGCTGCGCCGTGTTCGACTGCTTGAGTCACATTACACACCTTCCTCTTCATTTCTCAACCCATCCCCTATGCAGCCTGTCAACTATAAGTGTAAAGTAAATGGTTAGAAATTGGTATGTTGGGATTATACCATATTGTACGGTACGTAGATACATAGACAGATACTGATCCTTGAATAAGGGTATGATATAAAATATAATTTTTAAACTTACTGCATTATGTTGCTATAACAATTTTTTAAAGATTGCAAGTCCACTTTTCCAATGAATCTCTACATTGTCTCCCTGTCTGTGACGTCACCCATGGGTTTCTGGAGGGATGATTTCGGTTTATCACTTGCCACCATCATTACAACACCCATCAGGTCAACATTACCAATTGTATTCACACACACACACACACACACACACACACACACACACACACACACACACACACACACACACACACACACACACACACACACACACACACACACACACACACACACACAAAAGGGTCATGACTGGACATTTGCTAGAAAAATACAACCTGTATTCTTCTAGCAAATAGTCCAGTCAAATCGTCCAGTCACTGGATAGTAAGCTGAATGAGCTCAGTAGCAGGAAGCCTTTTCAACAGTACGTTAAGAACTGCATTGTCATGGTTTTCACAGAGACTTGACTCCACCGGATACCAGATTCTGCCATTGCCAAGAGGTGCTCTTAAATCTCTACCAGAACCGGTCAATAACATCAAGGAAGAGCATCAACGACCAGTGGTGCTGTGATGTGGGGATCATAACAAAGCAAACCTAAAGCACCTTCGTTAGGCTGCTTTTATTGTGACCAGTGATTATAACATCGCCGACCTGAGGAAAGTCCTTTCGTGATATCACTGTGATATTATCAGCTGTCCTGGTTCAAGACATTTAGGCATGTGTGCAAAAGGGGTTATTAATTAGCTTTAGAGTTAAGTGTATCACTGGTGGGAAACATCTTTTTATTATTGACTTGTTTTTTATATGCCTGTTTTTAACTTTTGTCATTGGCTGATGAACAAACACTGACTAAGTGGATATTCACCGGATCATATTGAAAAGACAAGATTCTCCCGTGAACAAAGACCAATTTCAGATGTTACAAACCTGCATAAAACTATCAGGCCCAGTGTGCAGGTGTTAATAGAAGTTTTAATCATGTTACAGCTTGTCATTTGTTTTGTATGTGTTTTAATTATCTTGCCTGTTACCCACTGTGTCTGGAAACAACATGAAACCGACATAGAGAGAAAGCACACCTTTTAAAAACCTCTTAAACATACATTCAGTCATAGCACTTAGGGAAATGAGCCCACTCTCATGCTTTTTGCAATTTGCAATAATCTTACGAGAAAATGCTGCTCGCTGAGCAGAGACTATAAAACAGCAACATACCAGTTTACTGCTGTAAAAACTATTAATTAGACAGGAATTATACTATGTTGTTGGTTGCTATGGTAACAATTTGGCAATTAACTTCACAGAAAAATGTTATTGTGACATACATACATCCAGTCACAATAGCGTTATTTCCTTTGCTTTGATGACTAAATGCAATGCAGACGTAAAGCATTTTGTCAGTTAGGCTTGATAAGACCAACAATCGAGCCTAAAACATTAAGACCAGTGTTCAAATCCGGCCCAGGGTCATTTGCTGCATGTAATCCCCTCTCTCCTGACCCTCCTGTCTGTCTCTCCCACTATCAAAAAGAAAGCAGAAATGCCAAAGAAATTGCAGAATTTTAAAATCTTCAGTCATGTAAATCAATGTGAAGGTTGCCCTACGCCCACTGACCCTATTCACTGCATTTACTTAATTGAATATACTCACATGATATATTCACTTACAGTGATGCATAAAATACAGCAATGCAGCCTAAAATACATCAGTTCAATACAGCAGGTATATTGTTTTAAATGTAAATGCAGTAATGGGTATGGGGCAACCTTAATAAATGTCTATATTATTTCATCCTTTTTACAGTTTTATTTAAATCCCAGAATGTGCAGTCTCACAAATAAAAATGTTTTTTAAGGAAACCAGTAACTTGTTCATTTTAGGAAACCTGTCTTATTTTATCTCTGTTGTATGTAGTAACCATATATTATCAGATAACTCAATTAATCAATGGAATGATCGATAGAATACTCGATTACTAATATAATCGATAGCTGCAGCCTTACTGGACACTGTTGAGGGAGTTTGTTTAAATGTCGAACGTTTTCATTGCTGAAACACTGCAACCCGTTCCCTACTCGTAGCATACCGACACTTTCTGATGCTCCAGTTTTAATTTTTAGTTTTTTTTTGACGTTGTAGTTCTAAACATATGATTAACGTTGTGAATTCAAATAATGCGATGAAAACTATTAACATTGCTTAGGTTTAGGAATTGGACACAAACTGTGGCCTCCCGGATGAAGGTTCGGTGTATGTGATCTGACCTCCTCCCTGAGCAGAGTCATCTGACTTCCAGAGCACTTCCTCTGAATGTGTAATATTGGTGGAAAATTTTACATCGCAGTCAGTGAAAAAGCCCAGTACATCACATGTACACATAAAAATGTGACAAAAATGTTAAATATCAACGTTTCTGGGGTTTGCAGAAACATACATATTTTTTTCTTGTGACCAGTCTGCTAATGTCTTGATTTGAATTCATTTGAATAGATACAGTGGGTACGGAAAGTATTCAGACCCCCTTAAATTTTTTACTCTTTGTTAAATTGCAGCCATGTGCTAAAATCATTTAAGTTCATTTTTTTCCTCATTAATGTACACAGCACCCCATATTGACAGAAAAACACAGAATTGTAGACATTTTTACAGATTTATTAAAAAAGAAAAACTGAAATATCACATGGACATAAGTATTCAGACCCTTTGCTCAGTATTGAGTGGAAGCACCCTTTTGAGCTAATACAGCCGTGAGTCTTCTTGGGAATGATGCAACTAGTTTTTCACACCTGGATTTGGGGATCCTCTGCCATTCCTCCTTGCAGATCCTCTCCAGTTCTGTCAGGTTGGATGGTGAACGTTGGTGGACAGCCATTTTGAGGTCTCTCCAGAGATGCTCAATTGGGTTCAAGTCAGGGCTCTGGCTGGGCCATTCAAGAACAGTCACAGAGTTGTTCCGAAGCCACTCCTTTCGTCATTTTAGCTGTGTGCTTAGGGTCATTGTCTTGTTGGAAGGTGAACCGTCGGCCCAGTCTGAGGTCCATAGCACTCTGGAAAAGGTTTTCGTCCAGGATATCTCTGTACTTGGCCGCATTCATCTTTCCTTCAATTGCAACCAGTCGTCCTGTCCCTGCAGCTGCAAAACACCCCAACAGCATGATGCTCCCACCACCACACTTGACTGTAGGGATGGTGTTGGGCAGGTGATGAGCGGTGCCTGGTTTTCTCCACACATACCGCTTAGAATTAAGGCCAAAAAGTTCTATCTTTGTCTCATCAGACCAGAGAATCTTATTTATCATAGTCTGGGAGTCCTTCATGTGTTTTTTGGCAAATTCTATGCGGGCTTTCATGTGTCTTACTCTGAGGAGAGGCTTCCGTCGGGCCACTCTGCCATAAAGCCCTGACTGGTGGAGGGCTGCAGTGATGGTTGACTTTCTTGAACTTTCTCCCATCTCCTCACTGCATCTCTGGAGTTCAGCCACTGTGATCTTTGGGTTCTTCTTTACCTCTCTCACCAAGGCTCTTCTCCCCCGATTGCTCAGTTTAGTTGGACGGCCAGCTCTTGGAAGAGTTCTTGTCATCCCATACGTCTTCCATTTAAGGATTATGGAGGCCACTGTGCTCTTGGGAACTTTAAGTGCAGCAGAAATTTTTTTGTATCCATGGCCAGATCTGTGCCTTGCCACAATTCTGTCTCTGAGCTCTTCAGGCAGTTCCTTCGACCTCATGATTCTCATCTGCTCTGACATGCACTGTGAGCTGTAAGTTCTTATATAGACAGGTGTGTGGCTTCCTTAATCAAGTCCAATCATTAGAATTAAACACAGCTGGACTCCAATGAAGGTGTAGAACCATCTCATGGATGATCAGAAGAAATGGACAGTACCTGAGGTAAATATACAAGTGTCACAGCAAAGGGTCTGAATACTTATGTCCATGTGATATTTCAGTTTTTCTTTTTTAATAAATCTGTAAAAATGTCTACAATTCTGTGTTTTTCTGTCAATATGGGGTGCTGTGTGTACATTAAAAGGAAAAAAAATGAACTTAAATGATTTTAGCACATGGCTGCAATTTAACAAAGAGTAAAAAATTTAAGGGGGTCTGAATACTTTCCGTACCCACTGTACATGTGTGTCAGACTAAGAACTTCTGTCACATTTTTAGCTTCTGGGGTCCTGAAGCATGTGTGACTCCTCAAGGCTGCTGGTTTTCTTTGCTTTTCATTGAAAATTGATTGAGAAATTCAGCAAGAGCACCACTATCGATTAGACACTGACTGTGGCGGATGAGAATAACCAAACATCCCAAGCTGCCAGTCATAGATCGAAGTCAGCTATCTGTGTATTTAACACCACACTGTATGTACAATAGCCTGCATGAAAAAGTTTCCTTTTGTAAATGTTGGGCAATTTTCCTGCTAGTGTAGTTGAGGAATCTGGCTCGCTTTGTGAGGTAGGCTTGTTTACACAGCTCTTCCTTTCACTTGTGACATCTGAAACAAGGTCAGCATTATACATTAGACAAACATAATATAGTTGCTTTGAAAGAACACTTTTAGTTGTAAAAAACGACCCCCCCCCCCCCCAACCACCACCACCACCACCATTAGTGAGGTCCTGTGGGCGCTGATGGGCTGAAGTCATTCAAAGCTGTGGCCTCTATACTTCCTGTTCATTTTTTAATCCTAGAGAAGAAAACATTGTTGAAATCTTCTCTTCTGACACAATGAACACTGTTCTCTAATTTTGATCACTGTTTTTTTTTCACTGAATAAAGGTTTTTGTTTAATTAAATTAAATTCAACTCAATTCAATTCAATTTTATTTATAGTGTCAAATCAGGACACTTTACAGAGTAGGTAAAGACCACACTCTATGACTTATTTATGATTTACATAGACCCAACAATTCCCCCGTAGAGTACGGTGGCAACGAAAACCTTCCCTTTAACAGGCAGGAACATCAGACAGACCCAGCTCTGTGGAGGATGGATATCTGTCTGTACCGGTTGGGGAGGAAGAAAGGGAGAGAGAAAGATAGAAAAGATGGACGATGGACAGAGAGAGACTAAATATGGGGACAGTGTCTGCCTCCCGAATTACACTCGGGAGTTTGTTCCACAGGAGAGGAGCTTGATAGCTGAAGGCTAGTGCCTTGGTTTTTAAAAAAAAAACATGCTAGTACAGGAGTGGTATTGTCACAACAGCTATTTTATCAAATTCTGAACAATAAAAAAATAACAATATTTCAGAATAAATCAAGTATTAATAATTTGTTTCAAATTGCTTTAGCTTAGCTCCTTCAGAGAGTAAAATATCTTTGTTTCTCCCTGGGCACTATAGTTGTATTTATACTCTTTGGATTATTGTGGTGAATAAACAAGGTGGACAAAAATTCAAGATCCAATTACACGCTTTTTGTAAATGCTCAGCGTCATGGAGATGGCTCAGTTGTCATGTGACCTATGTATAGAACTTATATGTGCCATATGATAACAGACCACCTGAAAAAGATAGTTGGTGGATTTTGATTTAGGATCTAAAGTTCCTTTACTCATGCTTTGGGTGTGTTTCCATTTGAATGTCCACCATGAAGTGGTCTGAAATCTAAGAAATAAATCAAACAGCTCTCTCATACAATTCCCATCAATCTTGTATAACCTCTTCATTTTTCCTGGTAACTGGGGAGAACCATTCCAGCTGTTTTGACATTTATGGTTTAACTGTACAATGTCAGTTCAGTAGTCTTAATTTAGGGAGACCGCTCTTGGATCTATGCAGCATGGGACGTGGAGGAGCTTGAGAAGAGAAATGTGGAACAAGAGAGCACCTGAGCTACAGGTTGAGAGCCCCCTCAGCTGAAATCCCAATTGGATTTTTACTCTGAGGCCTCCTTGTAGATATTTGGAGGAGCTATGAATGTGGCAGCTGCTGTAGATGAGCTCTGACACAGCCACCTGGTGCACCTGATCTCTGAACTGTTTTCAACCACAGTCCACGATCCATTTAGAGAAGTATATGGTTTAGTTCAGGGCACACAGATTGGTTTGTGATTATTATTTTTTTTTTCACCACCTCCCAAATTTGGAGGCCAAGACTCTGCAGGCTACTGTACATTTGTGTAAGACTTCCTCCACCTTTAAAAAACAAAACACCTCTATTTAAATCTTACTTGACAAATAAGATAGCATTAACGTACGGAAAAATAAACAATTACTTTTGCCTAGAGGAGTGGATATGAAACATGGAGATGCTCTCCCTCACACTCATTTGCAGTTTTGATCAGAATCAGCTTTATTCGCCAAGTAGGTTTACACATACAATTCAATTCAAAGGGTTTTTTTTTTTACATGATACAATAAAGTGTGGCAAAAGCATATATTCTGACAGTACACAATAAGTAATATAAACAATAATGCAACATAAAGACTGATCTCATAAATGATTGGTTGATACCAGGCGTGTCGTTAGCTAGTGAAAACATCCGGGACTGTAGCCCAGAAGTCAGAGTCCTTTTCAGAAGGGGGTTAGGGGGTTTCTCCCCTGAGAAATTTCTGAAATTGGGCTGATGAAAATGCAATTGTGACGTAGTTTGAGAAGGAAGGACCTATGGTCATGTGTGACTCCCGTCGGGGCAGGTCTACTGAGTAGGTTAATGTTTCTGTTAAGGTTAGGAAAGGTCAGCACAGACACCAGAAGCCAGAATGAGACATGAGAACAGCCTACAGCCTCAGAAACACTGATTCACCGACCCGGTTGTACTATCGCGTACAAGGATTTTTGTTGCACTCCATGTTACTCACATTTCTAATAGCAATTTTCAGCTATATAAATAGAAGTATAGATAAAAACAAGGAAAATTAATCTGAACAAAGATAGAAAAACATTTAACTATAATGTACACAAAACTAGGTGAAGCATAAATATATACGAAAAGCGAGAACACTTAACTTGGATTCAGCCACACATGGAGGACAAGTTGAAAGCCATGCCTCCCCTGCAGTTAGAGACGATACAGCGAGCATTCCCTTCTTGATGAGGGGTGCTGTAAAGTCACCTTTACCACAGGCCTTTCCAAGTCAAACTAGAGCTGGTTATGGGGCAGCACCAAGCAACTGTCCCGGACCTGCCGAGTTGAATTCCCTGTGGCAGGCTGCGCGGACTGCAACATGTGAATTTTCCTTTTTTCTATGACACTACATTGAGCCACATTGTAATGCATTTGGCTATGATGTGCTATGTGGTCGAAATCATCACTGAAACTCATGCCAAAGGATTTTCTGATTGCCAGAGAGTCTGAATGAAAAAAAAAGGAATAAATCGTTGAATATTCTTTAAAGAAAAAAAAAATCTGAGTCAGGTCAAGTACTAGTTTATTTGAACGGTGTGATTACATGATTTTAGATGTTATTGCAGACATCCGACAAGAACGGCCTTCAATATCACTCACTAACTATCTGCTATAGTTGTTAACTGACTCGCTACGCATCACTTAAGTGCCAACAAACACGGTAAAGCACACCGTCAAGTATAATATTGCTATTTTACACACAAGTTACAGAGAAAATAAATGTACGGCAATTCGCTAAAAAAAAAACAACTTTTTGCTAGCATTATCTCCGTTTCCCAATGTGAAAATCTAGTCCCCGCTGAACGTTAGCTTTGTAGATATGGTGACTGAATAAATACACATATAAACACAAAAATCACAGTAACTAAGATATCTGGTGAAAAAATAATTCTATGTACAGATTTAAGCAACAGAGACGATTTCTTACTACCCGTTAAGTCAGCCAGTCTACTTGAGCCAACGTTAGCTTGAGGAGATCGTGGTATTTCTCAAATATAAATGTTGAATAAATACAACACATATAAACACAAAACTGCTTGGCTAGCTCAATCAGCTCCCAGTGTTTACAGCGAGGAGATCGGGGTGTCCAAGTAGGGCCAAGAGTAACACTAATTCACCTCTTTAGCATCCTTTGGCCATAAAGTAAATTGTTAAAACAATATCTGGTTTGAAAGGCAAAACATTTACAGTTAAGTCATAGTTCTTTTGTTAGAATGTTAGCCAAAAACTGGCAGAAGTGACAAAATTCTGTTAACTAAAATATCTGCTGATTGTTTTTGTCCATAGACAGATTGAGCTACTACATCCATGAACATGTAGGGTTAGCTTAAGCTAAAGATAACATTCTGTCACCACCGTGTCACCGACACAGCATTGTAAAAAATAAGACTAACAAATCACTTTATAAGTATGTTGAAATGTTCTGCAAATACAACGCTTAAGTTCAATTTCCACTATGGTTCCTGATTTATTTTCATGGATAAAAATCATTTGCTGGTTCATAAGATATCCAAGATATCAGGTTTTCAGGTTCAGGTTTTCAGGTTCAGGTTTTCAGGTTCAGGTTTTCATGTAGCTAAGTTGGCTACCTTTGAAATAAAGAGAAAAAAGAAAGAAATCAGATTTATTACTTTATTCAATTTCAACTTCCAGTGTATGTGATAGTGTGATTTCATGTATGATTAAACTAAAGAATAAATAGTATAAATACGAATGAATATGTTAGTGAAATTAGATTAAAAAGAGTAAAACAATTCATTGCAAGTATTTTAGGTGGTAAAAGATGTGTTCAAGAGTTAAAACCATTCTAATTCATCTGAGTTGATAAAAACATCTGTATAGTGACACCAAGTCATTACAGTGCACTTTGGATCTGTGTTCTGTGATCGATTAGTTTTGCCTGCAGGCCTGAAGGGGGAGCCCTTACCGCACGATGCTTCACTTATAATGAAGCTGGCAAAAGGTTCAACTACGTGTCTGTTTTATTCATTCACATTTCCCTCTTCAGGTACGGAAAACACGGTCAATGCATAATGTGGCTGTGCTGTATTTTTGTTTACATAAATGAATGCCCTGACGTGAAGTAGAGTCGCGCAGAAAAAGTTATTTTGTTGTTTAGTTCTCGTGTAGTTCTGAGTGTAGTATGAGCTAGTTAGCTAGCGACATGTGGCTCACGGAGTATTGTTTAGGTCTGAGAAGACACGGTGTGTGCGCGCGTGTAGAGAACAAGAGAGAGAGAAGCTAAGTAATGATATGTTTATACATAATGGTTATGTTGAGTCATGTACAGTATACTCACGGGTATTGTTTATTAATATGGAGTATATAGTATGTGTAAGTAAGTAAATTAAGTGCAATATGTATACAGTTATTTTTGATATTTTGTATTGATGACGCCATGTTGATACATGTGAATGTAATATGGATAAATAATGTTTATGTTTTGACTTATAATGAAGCTGGCAAAAGCTTCAACACCGTGTCTGTTTTATTCATTCACATTTCCCTCTTCAGGGACATTACATGTACAAAGCTCTATAAATATTATATTATTATTATTATTATATTATATATAATTTGCTACATATTATATATTTAAGGATTGTGACAACAATGTTTCTATACCTTTAAACCTTTAAATGAAGCCTTTAACACGGTAGCCTAGTGTATTGCTCCTACTGAACAGGAACGTCACAGTGTAATATTCTGAGTGACGAACACGGTGTGCTGTCATGCTGATTTTAACATGTTTTAAATGTCCAGTTGGCCAATCGGATTGTGTTGATGGATCTACTTGTTGTAAAATAAATGCATGGAACAAGGTGTGGTGGAAAACTGACTAAACATGAATGACATGAAACAAGGAAAAACACAACAGGAAACCAAAACACAGAAAACAAAGTCCTCTAGATATCCAACGATCCGATGAGGATGCAACACAGTCCAGTCTCATCAAAAAAAGGTCATTGGGCATTTAGACGCAGAGCCACACTGTGAGTTGCTTGTCCCCTTTAGTGTGTTCTGAAAGTAACTGTTAACGTTACAGCTAGCTAACAAAATGTCAAGACTTTTAAAAAACCTGTCCACTTCAAGATGAGGGGACCAGGTTTAAGGACTCCTTCCTGCAGCACCCTATTACTTGTGTGTGTTTTGTCAGGTAATTTGAATTGAATGGCTAATTATAAGCCAAAAGATGCAATAACATCTAGTCAGATTGAATGGAGTTGTGACTAGACTTGTTTTTTTTACATGTAGTAAAAAGGTGAACAAAATAAAATTTGTGCAAGGCTGCTTTTGTTTTTCTTAGTCTGTGTGTGTTTTTTGAGTGCATGCATGTGTGAAATAACACAGTTAAGGGTTTGCCTGTCTGTCAATCCTCATTACTGTCAGCAGGGACCCACAACAAGTGTGTGTGTGTGTGTGTGTGTGTGTGTGTGTGTGTGTGTGTGTGTGTGTGTGTGTGTGTGTGTGTGTGTGTGTGTGTGTGTGTGTGTGTGTGTGTGTGTGTGTGTGTGTGTGTGTGTGTGTGTGTGTGTGTGTGTGTGTGTGTGTGTGTGTGTGTGTGTGTGTGAGAGTGTGTGTGTGAGAGAGTGTGAGAGACTGACAAACCAACTACATCTCACCCCATAACCACCACAAGCTGGGAATAGACAGCAGATGAGTCATCAATATCAGTCAATAGCTATTGATCACCTCATTGATGAGGAAGCACATTGTGTTTGGGTGGTGGTGGGAGGAGAAGGGGAGGTGGAGAATTGGGGCTATGTTCAGGGTCACACAGGCCTTTCATGGGAACAAGAGGCTGATTTTGCCATTTGGTGGCTGTCAGTCAGAATTAAGCCTCCAGTCTGGGCCTGGTGCCAGGAGGCTGCACTGTTAGTAGGCCACGTCACTATGAGAGGGGGCAGTGTGGCATATACACGGATGTCTGTTACTCTGAACCAGTCAAAGCACCATAAGTTATTATTTCAGCTCTCTGTGTTTGGCAAGCATGTTTTGAGAAGTAAAACATCTATGGTCCGCCAAAAATAACTTGAGTCTTGCTTCGTCTCAAAGATAAAACCACTCAGTGTGTTTGCATGTAGTTTAAAAACCTGATTATATTAAGGTTAAGGGCATACACCAGTTTCTCAAACACCATGGAAACACCGTACCCCGGGTAAAATCCGAGTTCTCATACCGGATAACAGACCTAGAGAACAGTAACCAGGGTATTCGTGCATGTAAACAGCCTTCTCAGGTTATCAGGTTTTGCGTCCGCACATGCTCCGTGGGTTATAACTGCCCCTCCCCACTCTGCGGCGCTGGCTTTTGACCCGAAAATAGAATAAACCAGGAAGCAACGGCGCCGAAAACAACGTGAAAAAATAACAACAATAGAGTGTTACCTTTAAACCGAAGGAGGATTTTGCCATGGCAACTAACATTACTACCAAGAAGACCCGTTTTCTGTCGTAATTCTGTCCAAAAGTTGGCCGTTTGTGATTTTGACAAAGGTGAAGGTGAAAATAAAGCTGTATTCAGAGCCGCTGTATGTTGGTGGAGAGCCACCTACTGTACTGGAGGAAGAGTTACTCCGTCATTTACCCATTCAACCCCCTCTCATGTATACGAGGGGAACTCCAATAATCTGATCATTCCCTTAACCGGGGAAAGACCATTTTCAGGATACTGACGTGCATGGAAACACACTTACTGTGATTGCATGGACAGGTCTATGGTGTGGCCTGACATGAGTTCACTACTGTCAATAGTGAACTCACTGGACAATGCACAACATTTTTTCTTCATGTTCATGTGTTGTAATCTGACTTTCCCTGTTCGTTTTGATAACTGGCCCGGCTGTGCATGTATGTGAGTGCCTTGTACGTTGATATCCAACTTCAGTATTTGGAGTACAGAATCTTTAAGCATAGCCACACACAGAGAGGAAACTCAAAGCTCATGACACATTTCTTCAGTTCTGAACTCAGGCGTGTTCATGCTCATGAAAAAGACATTCACATTCTTTTTGGCAAACACCCGACAAGTACTCACACTCCCTTCTGTTTGTGTGTTTTACTTGATGGTCTTGTAAAATAAAGCTATTGAAATTATTATTGGTCGTAGTTTTTAATTGAATTATTAATCAGAGTTCTTAATTGATCGTTCAGTATATTCATGCCTGTTCCAGTATAAATACTCATAGCCATTAACTGCATTTCAAGCTTTTGCACATACAATATCTCTCAACAACTTTATCCTAGATGTTCCAGAAAATGCAATATACTGTGTAACCCTGTACTGCCTTTCACTTGCTCTTTCCACCAAAATGCTGATTCATTAGCTTCAGGCTTTGCTGAGGTCAAGTGTCTCACTTGTAAACTTGTTGGCTCTTGATTTGTTGATCCAAACACACGTTGTAATATTACAGCTGTAAGATCCTAGAGCTTTGTGGCATGTTTCTCAAGACAAGCACACACACACACACACACACACACACACACTTTCTCTCTCTCTCTCTTGAATGGACCTGGTTACCGTGTAGCTGTTTCTCCACACACACGTATTACAAACACACCTGTGTACAGAAGTCCTGCTCTGTGTGTTAGTGACCTTGCATCTTTAAATCCTTGAACTGTCCCATTTTAACAGGCTGAGCTACTTGTTTTCCATTTACTGAAGCTTCACTGGGACTGCAGCACCCAGTGGACATTCAGTGGGTGGAATGTAGAGCATTCAAACTTCAGCAGGCCTGTTGGAGGGGTTTTGAGGTCATGTTCATTATCAATTTTCCAATAAATGTGGAGCTCCACTGAGGTTCATGTGACATCACAGAATATAAACGCACATGCAGCCACAACCTTATATGACATCTCAGGACACCACTTACAAATTAGTCACTTTATAAAAGTAAAGTTTTTACATTGTAACTAACAGATAATTGTACATTATAAGCTATTTAAGAGTCACTCAATTTAACACATAGAGATCAGTTTTCCTCTCATAGGGAGTACTACAGGACAGACAGATACAGAGACAGACAGACACAATGACACGCACACAGACAGACAGACACAGACACGCAAACAGACAGACACAAAGACACGCAGACAGACAGACAGACACAGAGACATGCAGACAGACAGACACAATGACACGCAGACAGACAGACACAGAGACATGCACAGAGACTGAGACACACAGACAGACAGACACAAAAACACGCAGACAGACACACAAAAACATGCAAACAGACACAAAAACACGCAGACAGACAGACACACAGACAGACAGACACAAAGACTGACAAACAGACACAAAGACATGCAAACAGATAGACACAGAAACACGCAGAGAGAAAGACACGCAGATAGACAGACACAAAGACACGCAGACAGACAGACACAAAGACAGACAGACAGACGCAAAGACACGCCGACAGACACAAAGACACGCAGACAGACAGACACGCAGACAGACAGACACAAAGACATGCAGACAGACAGATAGATGCAAAGACACTCCGACAGACACAAAGACACGCAGACAGACAGACACAGAGACATGCAGACAGACGGACACAATGACACGCAGACAGACAGACACAGAGACATGCACAGAGACCGAGACACACAGACAGACAGAGACACGCAGACAGACACACAAAAACATGCAGACAGACACAAAGACACGCAGACAGACACGGAGACACGCAGACAGACAGACACAAAGACTGACAAACAGACACAAAGACATGCAAACAGATAGACACAGAAACACGCAGAGAGAAAGACACGCAGACAGACAGACACAAAGACACGCAGACAGACAGACACAAAGACACGCAGACAGACAGAGACACTCAGACAGACAGACACAAAGACACGCAGACAGACAGACACAAAGACATGCAGACAGACAGACAGACGCAAAGACACGCCGACAGACACAAAGACACACAGACAGACACAGACACGCAGACAGACAGACACAAAGACATGCAGACAGACAGCCAGATGCAAAGACACTTCGACAGACACAAAGACACGCAGACAGACAGACACAAAAACACGCAGACAGAGAGACAGAAAGACACACAGACAGACAGACACAAAGACACACAGACAGACACAAAGACACACAGACGGACACAAAGACACGCAGACACACAGACACAGATGCAAGTAACCAAAAAAAATTAACATGAACTATAATAATATAGTAATGAGAAGATGACTTAAATGTTGGCCAGGTCACTTTTGGAAAAGAGGTTTTTAAATCTTAATGAGGTTTTTTTTCTTCTCGTAAAATAAAGGATATATAAGGCAGTTTATATACCAGAGTGATATAAATAGTAGAAACAATTGCGGTTGAGGTGATAGAAGTATAAATAATAACGCTTATGGTGGTGAATATAATGATAGAATGTTGGTTCAACATATTTACCCATCTTTAATTAATCAGGAAAACCACTCAAATGGTTATATGAGAACTATTATTAAAGGAAACTGCTGTGATTTTCTGTATTATTCATATTTTTTCAGAAAGAAAATCCAATGCCCACATTACTTTAGGGGTGTGGTGTGCAAGACAACATCATACATAGACAGAATTAACTTAAAAAGAAGTAAAAGCTGCTGTTGTGTACTGGATCAGACACACCACAAGGAAGACGCCAGAGGCAAGACCCTTTGGAAGACACAGAGACTGAGCCAGGGGTCTTCTCACACTACACGAACATTCTGTACCTACTTAACTTAACAACCACATTGGAGAGTGGGCTGGCTGCCCGGATCATATAGGCTGCACCCAACACTGTGTTCAGAGGAGTAGCCTGGTTTGTGAGAGCTGATTGTAGAACGCAAGAGCTGTGAGCTGGCAGTGATTCAATCACACCCCGCCCCAGTAAGGAAAGGTTGCATCCACTCAGGGGGAGTCCAGGGGCCAAATGCATAAAGACTAAAACTTTGTGTAAACACATAGACAGAAATATACATACAAATTATTTCAGTTTTATAAAGCTGCATGTACACCTGCTTCTGTTTTATCAATCTCAATCATTGTGGAGCTGCCTGCACATACACAGGCCTCATTTCCACCTCCACAGTTCTCCATAAATAGTAGTAATGCCTTATAATTCAATTTGCATATGGAAAGGGGTGTCCTGCCAAACTCATCAGAACTGTCAATGAGAAATACTAAATTAAAGTTCAGGCCTTTGAATGTTCTCATTTGTTCAGGTCATCGTTATCACTGGTCAGATGCGTACATGAACTGATGAAGCCTCTTGGATGAGAGGTGAAACGTCTTCCTAGACAAATAACCAAGTCCAGTTGCTTTTGACTGAAATTGCTTTGGGGATAAATTAAAGTACAGTTTAACTGTACTGCAGCGGCGAAGTTCACCAGTGGTGCTGCTGTCATTACACATGGCTGTGGCTGTTCCATGGACTGTATAAATTATGGAAGTAGTCCCCATTACGTCACCCACAGGTTTCTGAAGAGCCAAAATTAAGCTCAAAGTGTCTGCTCCTTCGCCCTCGTAGTGCCTGACTCTGCCTGCTCCCAGTTAATCCACAAATTGACAAAGAGTTTGCAAACACGTCGTTTACGCATCTGGCCTTAGGTCACATCTTTTACGTCTATTGCAACATGCATGGGGAGGCATTAGGTCTATCTATCTCCAGCCCAGTTTGCATATCTCATCTCATCTCATCTCATCTTCATCCGCTTATCCGGGGTCGGGTCGCGGGGGCAGCAGCTTTAGCAGGGGACCCCAAACTTCCCTTTCCCGGGCCACATTAACCAGCTCTAACTGGGGGATTCCGAGGCGTTCCCAGGCCAGTGTGGAGATATAATCTCTCCATCTAGTCCTGGGTCTTCCCCGAGGCCTCCTCCCAGCTGGACCTGCCTGGAACACCTCCCTAGGGAGGCCCCCAGGGGGCATCCTTATCCTATCCTAACCACCTCAACTGGCTCCTTTCAACGCTAAGGAGCAGCGGCTCTACTCCGAGTTCCTCACGGATGTTCTTTCGGTCATGACCCAACTTTCGTGACCATGGGTGAGGGTAGGAACGAAGATTGACCGGTAGATCGAGAGCTTTGCCTTCCGGCTCAGCTCTCTTTTCGTCACAACGGTGCGGTAGAGCGACTGCAACACCGCCCCCGCTGCTCCGATTCTCAGGCCTAACTCACGCTCCATTGTCCCCTCACTCGTGAACATGATCCCGAGGTACTTGAACTCCTTCACTTGGGGTAAGGACTCATTCCCTACCTGGAGTACGCATTGCAGTGTAAAATTCATTAACTCAATAAAAAGGATCTAGTGTTAAGTTACTTATTGATGACTTAACAAACAACTGAGACAGAGCGCCAGGCCCTATAGCTGTTCTATAAACAGGGTTTTTTTCTGGCCAGAATTTGGGCTGAGGCGGGCAGAGAAGTGAAAAATTTGCTCATCAAAAACACATGCAGTCACTGAATACTGAACTAACGTTATGTGCACAAAACCATGTCCACCTGACCTTTCTCATTCATACAACTGTGTCACCCACAGCCCAAGAACCAAACAGTTATTTATAAAATATCACTCACTGTTTACATTGTTATTGGAGTGTCCCTCAGTGATCAGACGGTGAGACTTTATCCAGTTTGTTGCAGCTTTATTTCTGACTGAACACTTGCTACTGTGGGCCGTAGCCGACGCCATAACAGAAGAACCTTAAAACCCTCTTTACACACTACCTCCTGCTTATTACCGCCCCACAACTCCTGCTATTTCCACGGCCACCCCCCTTCTTCTCTCCACCAACTACGGGTTTACAGCATCTCAAAAACAACATGTAACTTCACTGACCTGTGGGACATCTCAGTGATTCACAGTGACACTCACATTTTAACATAACATCAACAGTCCGTTACATTATTATTATTTCCAACCTTATTATAAGTGTGCCAGGGCTGACGGCAAAACCCGAAAGTTTAGCATCGTGCTGGTTTGCATGATCCAAAAGGGATTATGTCAGAAAATAAGATCTGTGACTCAGGTTTATGATACTAACACGTTTTGTTTAGTCAATCTCAACATACTGGCAGGGCCACTGGAAGTCATTTTGAGCAGGGGTGTTGTGAATTTTTTTTTTGTTTATGATAAAAAATCTATGAGCCCATAGGCCTATTTAAAATACATTTGAAAATAAATAGATTGAGATTCAGTACTTTATTGTCATATACAGTTCAGTGCACACAGCCAGAGTCTGTAACACACAGATGTCATCAGTTCTCAGATGAATATGCGCTATTAATTAAACTATTAATAACGCTATAACAATGCAATAGATTTGGTCAGCTGGCATGAACCTGAGTCACTGCACCATCTACGTTTATGTCACACAGCTCCAAAATCCTTTTATGCACACCACAAGGAAATAATATCTGACTATTTACTGAACCATTACAGTTTACTACTTTATTGAACAGTTCTCCACATCCATTACACACAATCAAAATAACACTTTGTGTCTCCATCTCCACCACGCTGCAAAAATACTATAGTGTGACGTTAAACTGCATGAAAAGATACAGGACGAAAGTGTGCGGCGGCACCATGCACTTACTTTGAGCTACAAGCAGGGCGCCATGGTTACAGGTGAACAAATGTCGAGGTGCGCTCTGGGGTTGTGGAGATAAAGTCTCTCATGAGGGGACGATGAACTGAATAAGTTTTTCTGTCTCTGAAAACATGGCTCTTGTTTGTGGCTGGAGTTTTGTCAAATATGATGCTACATCTTGGACTGTGACACACTTAGGCCCTGTGTCTTTTGTGAGAGTTCCAAGTACCAAGCCGGTGCCACAAACCTGAGAACGTTTCATTACCACAGTGCCGTGCAGGAAATGTGGAACTGGATGTTGGCTGGAAAGGCTCGTCTAATCCAATCATGCTTCGCTGGGTTACAGGTGCTGGGGCTGGGCCTGCCGGTGCAACTGCAGGCAGAGGCGGGCGGGCAGTCTCCTCACTCCTGCTGCTCACTGTTGTCCTGGTTACTCAGACGGTCAACAGGGCTCACGTCTAAATGCAAGGACCTCACTATTTGACACTATTATTTAAATGACTATAAAACATTATAACTACATTCATAGGTCAGAAAAGATGGAAAAGCAGAATAGGTCCTCTTTAAAAAACAATGTATCATCCATTAGCTATTATTTACAACTTATACACACATTAATAAAGACTGCATTATTAGAAAGTGGTACCCATCTTCTACCATCCCCTCTGCAGCCTGAGGTCTTTCCTGTGCGATGTGTAGAAACATAAGGAAGCACTCTGGGATCAACATGGACATGAGTGTTTGTGTTGAAGTGTTGCTGCTGCAATGATGTTTTCCTCTAAAATACCCAAACACACACACACACACACACACACACACACACACACACACACACACACACACACACACACACACACACACACACACACACACTGTATTTTATACCATTGCAGCTTTGGGAACTTTGCTGCATCCCTCTGCCAACAGAGCGACAACAGTTGTGGTGGTTTTTGAATTAAAGCTATGGCTCGGGGCACTCATTATGGAAAAAACAGAGGCCCTCACCAACGCCCTCTATAACCAGCACACTGACACACACCCTCCTGTCTTTTGATAAGGCTTGTACCCTTGTCAACAAGCACACAATTTAATTAGTGTTGATTGTTGTTGGCGTGTTCAATAGTTATTAATTAGAGTTGGGAGGGGCCCTGGTCTAGATTGCACGCCAGAAGCTGTGACGCATTGTGTTGTCTCACTCCAGAATAACAGAGACGCTGTGAAAATCAAAGACTGGTAGGAGGGGTGTAGGTTGGAACCCCTTAGATAACGTCTTCTTAACTAAGAACATATTATTTAACTGCAAAATACGGACTGAAGTCTAGTCATTCATTTTCAGCACATGGAAAATTACATCGAATAAATACACTGACCAGTTCTGGGATGACACAAAGTGAAGTGATTTTTTTTTGTCAGAGAAATCCTTCAAGTAAAGCCCTTAGTTCAGTGCCTGGTTACTGAAATGCTGCAGTACACAAAGAACTAGGGCTGCCCCCAAATAGTCAACCACGCACTGGTCAACCAAAAATTCATTAGCCGACCAAAGTGACATTAGTCTATTGGTTGCAGAAGAAAAAAAAATATTTGGAACTGTGTCTTGTCAAAATAAAGTGAAAATCTGTGATTGGCAAGTTCCTTCTACATCGTGGTTAGACAGATAATAATTAATCGACAATCATGTCAAGAAAGGCGTCTAAAATATGGGATCACTTTAAAAAGAAGGATGACCCCAAGAATGTCCCATGCAAACTTTGCAAGAAAAACTTTGCCTATCACTCGTCCTCGACGAACATGACCTACCACCTTAAAACATGTAAGTAACGTGAGACGACCATAAACTACCACCTTAAACATTAAAGTAATGTTAGAAGAACATTACCTACCACCATAAACATGTAAGTAATGTTATAGGAATATGACCTAACACCTTAAACATGTACTGTAAGTATCATTAGACGAACATGGCGTACCACCTTAAAACATGTAAGTAACGTTAGAAGAACATGACCTACCACCTTAAACATGACAGTAACGTTAGACGAACATGATCTTCCACCTTAAAACATGTAAGTAACATTAGACAAACATGACGTACCACCTTAAACATGTAAATAACGTTAGACGAACATGACCTACCACCTTAAACATGTAAGTAACGTTAGCCGAACATTACCTACCACCGTAACCATGTAAGTAATGTTAGACCAACATGACCTACCACCTTTACATGTAAGTAATGTAAGACCAACTCGATCTACCACCTTAAACATGTAAGTAATGTTAGACGAACATGACCTAGCACCTTAACATGTAAGTAATGTTAGACGACAATGACCTACCACCTTAACATGTAAGTAATGTTAGACCAACAGGACCTACCACCTTAAACATGTACTGTAAGTATAATTAGACAAACATGACGTACCACCTTAAACATGTAAGTAACGTTAGATGAAAATGACCTACCACCTTAAACATGTAAGGAACGTTAGACGAACATGACCTACCACCTTAAACATGTAAGTAACGTTAGACAAACATGACCTACCACCTAAAAACATGTAAGTTACATTAGACGAACATGACCTACCACCTTAAACATGTAAGTAACGTTAGACGAACATGCCCTACCACCTTAAACATGTAATTTAACGTTAGAGGGACATGACCTACCTCCTTAAACATGTAAATAACGTAAGACGAACACTACCTACCACCTTAAACAAGTAAGTAACGTTAGACGAATATGATCTACCACCATAAACATGTAAGTAATGTTAGTCGAACATGACCTACCACCTTAAACATGTAAGTAACGTTATACATGACCTATTACCATAAACATGTAAGTAACGTTAGACAAACATGACCTACCAACTTAAACATGTAAGTAAAGATAGACGAACATGACCTACCACCTTAAACATGTAGGTAATGTTAGACGAACATGACCTAACACCTTAAACATGTACTATAAGTATCATTAGACGAACATGACGTACCACCTTAAAACATGTAAGTTACGTTAGAAGAACATGACCTACCACCTTAAACATGTCAGTAACGTTAGACGAACATGACCTATCACCTTAAAACATGTTAGTAACGTTAGACAAACATGACGTACCACCTTAAACATGTAAATAACTTAAGACGAACCTGATCTACCACCTTAAACAAGTATGTAATGTTAGAAGAACATGACCTACCACCTTAAACATGTACTGTAAGTAACGTTAGACGAAAATGACTTACCACCTTAAACATGTAAGTAACGTTAGCCGAACATGACCTTCCACTTTAACATGTAGGTAATGTTAGCCGAACATGACCTACCACATTAAACATGTAATTAATGTTAGCCGAACATTACCTACCACCTTAACATGTAAGTAATGTTAGACGAACATGACCTACCACCTTAACATGTAAGTAATGTTAGACGAACATGACCTACCACCATAAACATTTACTGTAAGTATCATTAGACAAACATGACGTACCACTTTAAACATATAAGTAACATTAGCGAACATTACCTACCAACTTAAAACATGTAAGTAAAGTTAGACGAACATGCCCTACCACCTTAAACATGTAATTTAACGTTAGAAGAACATGACCTACCACCTTAAACAAGTAAGTAATGTTAGACGAACATTACCTACCACCATAAACAGTTTAGTAATGTTAGAGGAACATGACCTAACACCTTAAACATGTACTGTAAGTATCATTAGACGAACATGACGTACCACCTTAACATGTAAGTAATGTTAGACGAACATGACCTACCACCTTAACATGTAAGTAATGTTAGACTAACATGACCTACCACCTTAAACATGTACTGTTAGTATCATTAGACAAACATGACGTACCACCTTAAACATGTAAGTAACGTTAGACGAACATGACCTACCACCTTAAACATGTAAGTAACGTCAGACAAACATGACCTACCACTTAAAAACATGTAATTTACATTAGACGAACATTACCTAGCACCTTAAAACTTGCAAGTAAAGTTAGACGAACATGCCCTACCACCTAAAAACATGTAAGTAACATTAGACGAACATGCCCTACCACCTTAAACATGTAATTTAGCATTAGAGTGACATGACCTACCACCTTAAACATGTAAATAACGTTAGACGAACATGACCATCACCTTAAATATGTAAGTAACGTTAGACGAACATGACCTACCACCTTAAAACATGTAAGTAATGTTAGATGAACATGCCCTACCACCTTAAACATGTAATTTAGCGTTAGAGTGACATGACCTACCACCTTAGACATGTAAATAACGTTAGACGAACATGACCTACCACCTTAAACAAGTAAGTAATGTAAGACGAACATGAACTACCACCTTAAACATGGACTGTGAGTAACGTTAGACGAACATGACCTGCCACCTTAAACATGTAAGTAACGTTAGACGAACATGACCTACAACCTTAAACATGTAAGTAATGTTAGACGAAAATGACTTATCACCTTAAACATGTACTGTAAGTATCATTAGAGGAACATGACGTACCACCTTAAAAATGTAAGTAACGTTAGATGAACATGACCATCACCTTAAATATGTAAGTAACGTTAGACGAACATGACCTACAGCCTTAAAACATGTAAGTAATGTTGGACAAACATGACCTACCACCTAAAAACATGTTGGTAACGTTAGACGAACATGCCCTACCACCTTAAACATGTAATTTAGCGTTAGAGTGACATGACCTACCACCTTAAACATGTAAATAACGTTAGACGAACATGACCTACCACCTTAAACATGTAAATAACGTTAGATGAACATGACCTACCACCTTAAACATGTACTGTAAGTAACGTTAGACGAACATGACCTACCACCTTAAACATGTAAGTAATGTTAGACGAACATGACTTACCACCTTAAACATGTACTGTAAGTAACGTTAGAAGAACATGACCTACCACCTTAAACATGTATGTAACGTTAGACAAACATGACCTACCACCTTAAACATGTAAATAACGTTAGACGAACATGACCTGCCACCTCAACATGTAAGTAATGTTAGACCAACATGACCTACCACCTTGCACATGTAAGTAATGTTAGATGAACATGACCAACAACCTTAAACACTAAGTAACGTTAGAGAAACATGACCTAACACCGTAACATGTAAGTAACGTTAGACGAACATGACCTTTTACCTTAAAACATGTTAGAAACGTTAATCAAACATGACGTACCACCTTAAACATGTAAATAATGTTAGACGAACATGACCTACCACCTTAAACAAGTATGTAATGTTAGAAGAACATGACCTACCACCTTAAACATGTACTGTAAGTAACGTTAGACGAAAATGACCTACCACCTTAAACATGTAAGTAACGTTAGCCGAACATGACCTTCCACTTTAACATGTAGGTAATGTTAGCCGAACATGACCTACCACCTTAAACATGCAATTAATGTAAGCCGAGAATTTCCTACCACCGTAAACATGTAAGTAATGTTAGACCAACATGACCTACCACCTTAACACGTAAGTAATGTTAGACCAACTCGATCTACAACCTTAAACATGTAAGTAATGTTAGACCAACATGACCTAGCACCTTAACATGTAAGTAATGTTAGAAGAAACATGACCTACCACCTTAACATGTAAGTAATGTTAGACAAACATGACCTACCACCTTAAACATTTACTGTAAGTATCATTAGACAAACATGACGTACCACCTTAAACATGTAAGTAACATTAGGTGAACATGACCTACCACCTTAAACATGTAAGTATCGTTAGACGAACATGACCTACCACCTTAAACATGTAAGTAACGTTAGACAAACATGACCTACCACATAAAAACATGTAAGTTACATTAGACGAACATAACCTACCGCCTTAAACATGTAATTTAACGTTAGAGGGACATGACCTACCACCTTAAACATGTAATTAACGTTAAACGAACACTACCTACCACATTAAACAAGTAAGTAATGTTAGAGGAATATGACCTACCACCTTAAACATGTAAGTAATGTTATACATGACCTATTACCATAAAAATGTAAGTAACGTTAGACAAACATGACCTACTATCTTAAACATGTAAGTAATGTTAGAAGAACATGACCTACCACCTTAAACAAGTAAGTAATGTTAGACAAACATGACCTACCACCTTAAACATGTAAGTAACGTTAGATGAACATGACCTACCACCTTAAACAAGTAAGTAATGTTAGACAAACATGACCTACCACCTTAAACATGTAAGTAACGTTAGATGAACATGACCTACCACCTTAAACATGTAAGTAACGTTAGACGAACATCACCTACCACCTTAAACGTGTAAGTAACGTTAGACAAACATGACCTACCACCTTAAACAAGTAAGTAATGTTAGACGAACATTACCTACCACCATAAACATGTAAGTTACATTAGACGAACATTACCTAGCACCGTAAAATATGTAAGTAAAGTTAGACAAACATGCCCTACCACCTTTAAAATGTAATTTAACGTTAGAGGGACATGACCGACCACCATAAAAATGTAAATAACGTTAGACGAACACTACCTACCACCTTAAACAAGTAAGTAATTGGACGAATATGACCTACCACATTAAACATGTAAGTAATGTTAGCCGAACATGACCTACCACCTTAAACATGTAAGTAACACTATACATGACCTATTACCACAAACATGTAAGTAACGTTAGACAAACATGACCTACCACCTTAAACATCTAAGTAACGTTAGAAGAACATGACCTACCATCTTAAACAAGTAAGTAATGTTAGACGAACATTACCTACCACCATAAACATGTAAGTAATGTTAGAGGAACATGACCTAACACCTTAAACATGTACTGTAAGTATCATTAGACCAACATGACGTACCACCTTAACATGTAAGTAATGTTAAACGAACATGACCTACCACCTTAAACATGTACTGTAAGTATCATTAGACAAACATGACGTACCACCTTAAACATGTAGGTAACATTAGAAGAACATGACCTACCACCTTAAACATGTAAGTAACGTTAGACGAACATGACCTACCACCTTAAACATGTAAGTAAGGTTAGAAAAACATGACCTACCACCTAAAAACATGTAATTTACATTAGACGAATATTACCTAGCACCTTAAACTTGTAAGTAAAGTTAGACGAACATGCCCTAACACCTAAAAACATGTAAGTAACGTTAGAGGAACATGCCCTACCACCTTAAACATGTAATTTAGCGTTAGAGTGACATGACCTACCACCTTAAACATGTAAATAACGTTAGACGAACATGAACTACCACCTTAAACATGTACTGTGAGTAACGTTCGACGAACATGACCTACCACCTTAAACATGTAAGTAACGTTAGACGAACATGACCTACCACCATAAACATGTCAGTAACGTTAGACGAACATGACCTACCACCTTAAACATGTAAATAACGTTAGATGAACATGACCTACCACCATAAACATGTCAGTAATGTTAGACGAACATGACCTACCACCTTAAACATGTAAATAACGTTAGAAGAACATGACCTACCACCATAAACATGTCAGTAACGTTAGACGAACATGACCTACCACCTTAAACATGTAAATAACGTTAGATGAACATGACCTACCACCTTAAACAAGTAAGTAATGTTGGACGAACATGACCTACCACCTTAAAAATGTAAGTAATGTGAGACGAACATGACCTAACACCTTAAACATGTACTGTAAGTAACGTTAGACGAACATGACCTACCAACTTAAACACGTAAGTAATGTTAGACGAACATGACTTACCACCTTAAACATGTACTATAAGTAACGTTAGAAGAACATGACCTACCACCTTAAACATGTATGTAACGTTAGACAAACATGACCTACCACCTTAAACAAGTAAGTAACGTAAGACGAACATGACCTACCACCTCTACATTTAAGTAATGTTAGACCAACATGACCTACCACCGTAACATGTAAGTAATGTTAGACGAACATGACCTACCACCTTAAACATGTAAGTAATGTGAGACGAACATGACCTAACACCTTAAACATGTACTGTAAGTAACGTTAGACGAACATGAACTACCACCTTAAACACGTAAGTAATGTTAGACGAACATGACTTACCACCTTAAACATGTACTATAAGAAAAACATGTAAGTAACATTAGAGGAACATGCCCTACCACCTTAAACATGTAATTTAGCGTTAGAGTGACATGACCTACCACCTTAAACATGTAAATAACGTTAGACGAACATGAACTACCACCTTAAACATGTACTGTGAGTAACGTTAGACGAACATGACCTACCACCTTAAACATGTAAGTAACGTTAGACGAATATGACCTACCACCATAAACATGTCAGTAACGTTAGACGAACATGACCTACCACCTTAAACATGTAAATAACGTTAGATGAACATGACCTACCACCATAAACATGTCAGTAGCGTTAGACGAACATGACCTACCACCTTAAACAAGTAAGTAACGTTGGACGAATATGACCTACCACATTAAACATGTAAGTAATGTTAGCCGAACATGACCTACCACCTTAAACATGTAATTAATGTGAGACGAACATGACCTAACAGCTTAAACATGTACTGTAAGTAACGTTAGACGAACATGACCTACCACCTTAAACACGTAAGTAATGTTAGACGAACATGACTTACCACCTTAAACATGTACTATAAGAAAAACATGTAAGTAACATTAGAGGAACATGCCCTACCACCTTAAACATGTAATTTAGCGTTAGAGTGACATGACCTACCACCTTAAACATGTAAATAACGTTAGACGAACATGAACTACCACCTTAAACATGTACTGTGAGTAACGTTAGACGAACATGACCTACCACCTTAAACATGTAAGTAACGTTAGACGAATATGACCTACCACCATAAACATGTCAGTAACGTTAGACGAACATGACCTACCACCTTAAACATGTAAATAACGTTAGATGAACATGACCTACCACCATAAACATGTCAGTAACGTTAGACGAACATGACCTACCACCTTAAACAAGTAAGTAACGTTGGACGAATATGACCTACCACATTAAACATGTAAGTAATGTTAGCCGAACATGACCTACCACCTTAAACATGTAATTAATGTGAGACGAACATGACCTAACACCTTAAACATGTACTGTAAGTAACGTTAGACGAACATGACCTACCACCTTAAACACGTAAGTAATGTTAGACGAACATGACTTACCACCTTAAACATGTACTATAAGAAAAACATGTAAGTAACATTAGAGGAACATGCCCTACCACCTTAAACATGTAATTTAGCGTTAGAGTGACATGACCTACCACCTTAAACATGTAAATAACGTTAGACGAACATGAACTACCACCTTAAACAATTACTGTGAGTAACGTTAGACGAACATGACCTACCACCTTAAACATGTAAGTAACGTTAGACGAATATGACCTACCACCATAAACATGTCAGTAACGTTAGACGAACATGACCTACCACCTTAAACATGTAAATAACGTTAGATGAACATGACCTACCACCATAAACATGTCAGTAACGTTAGACGAACATGACCTACCACCTTAAACAAGTAAGTAACGTTGGACGAATATGACCTACCACATTAAACATGTAAGTAATGTTAGCCGAACATGACCTACCACCTTAAACATGTAAGTAACACTATACATGACCTATTACCACAAACATGTAAGTAACGTTAGACAAACATGACCTACCACCTTAAACATCTAAATAACGTTAGAAGAACATGACCTACCACCTTAAACAAGTAAGTAATGTTAGACGAACATTACCTACCACCATAAACATGTAAGTAATGTTAGAGGAACATGACCTAACACCTTAAACATGTACTGTAAGTATCATTAGACGAACATGACGTACCACCTTAACATGTAAGTAATGTTAGACGAACATGACCTACCACCTTAAACATGTACTGTAAGTATCATTAGAAAAACATGACGTACCACCTTAAACATGTAAGTAACATTAGATGAACATGACCTACCACCTTAAACATGTAAGTAAGGTTAGACAAACATGACCTACCACCTAAAAACATGTAATTTACGTTAGACGAATATTACCTAGCACCTTAAAATTTGTAAGTAAAGTTAGACGAACATGCCCTATCACCTAAAAACATGTAAGTAACGTTAGAGGAACATGCCCTACCACCTTAAACATGTAATTTAGCGTTAGAGTGACATGACCTACCACCTTAAACATGTAAATAACGTTAGACGAACAAGAACTACCACCTTAAACATGTACTGTGAGTAACGTTAGACGAACATGACCTACCACCTTAAACATGTAAGTAACGTTAGACGAACATGACCTACCACCATAAACATGTCAGTAACGTTAGACGAACATGACCTACCACCTTAAACATGTAAATAAGGTTAGACGAACATGACCTACCACCATAAACATGTCAGTAACGTTAGACGAACATGACCTACCACCTTAAACATGTACTGTAAGTAACGTTAGACGAACATGACCTACCACCTTAAACATGTAAGTAACGTTAGACGAACATGACCTACCACCATAAACATGTCAGTAACGTTAGACGAACATGACCTACCACCTTAAACATGTAAATAACGTTAGATGAACATGACCTACCACCATAAACATGTCAGTAATGTTAGACGAACATGACCTACCACCTTAAACATGTAAATAACGTTAGAAGAACATGACCTACCACCATAAACATGTCAGTAACGTTAGACGAACATGACCTACCACCTTAAACATGTAAATAACTTTAGATGAACATGACCTACCACCTTAAACAAGTAAGTAATGTTGGACGAACATGACCTACCACCTTAAAAATGTAAGTAATGTGAGACGAACATGACCTAACACCTTAAACATGTACTGTAAGTAACGTTAGACGAACATGACCTACCAACTTAAACACGTAAGTAATGTTAGACGAACATGACTTACCACCTTAAACATGTACTATAAGTAACGTTAGAAGAACATGACCTACCACCTTAAACATGTATGTAACGTTAGACAAACATGACCTACCACCTTAAACAAGTAAGTAACGTAAGACGAACATGACCTACCACCTCTACATTTAAGTAATGTTAGACCAACATGACCTACCACCGTAACATGTAAGTAATGTTAGACGAACATGACCTACCACCTTAAACATGTAAGTAATGTGAGACGAACATGACCTAACACCTTAAACATGTACTGTAAGTAACGTTAGACGAACATGACCTACCACCTTAAACACGTAAGTAATGTTAGACGAACATGACTTACCACCTTAAACATGTACTATAAGAAAAACATGTAAGTAACATTAGAGGAACATGCCCTACCACCTTAAACATGTAATTTAGCGTTAGAGTGACATGACCTACCACCTTAAACATGTAAATAACGTTAGACGAACATGAACTACCACCTTAAACATGTACTGTGAGTAACGTTAGACGAACATGACCTACCACCTTAAACATGTAAGTAACGTTAGACGAATATGACCTACCACCATAAACATGTCAGTAACGTTAGACGAACATGACCTACCACCTTTAACATGTAAATAACGTTAGATGAACATGACCTACCACCATAAACATGTCAGTAACGTTAGACGAACATGACCTACCACCTTAAACAAGTAAGTAACGTTGGACGAATATGACCTACCACATTAAACATGTAAGTAATGTTAGCCGAACATGACCTAACACCTTAAACATGTACTGTAAGTAACGTTAGACGAACATGACCTACCACCTTAAACACGTAAGTAATGTTAGACGAACATGACTTACCACCTTAAACATGTACTATAAGAAAAACATGTAAGTAACATTAGAGGAACATGCCCTACCACCTTAAACGAGTAATTTAGCGTTAGAGTGACATGACCTACCACCTTAAACATGTAAATAACGTTAGACGAACATGAACTACCACCTTAAACATGTACTGTGAGTAACGTTAGACGAACATGACCTACCACCTTAAACATGTAAGTAACGTTAGACGAATATGACCTACCACCATAAACATGTCAGTAACGTTAGACGAACATGACCTACCACCTTAAACAAGTAAGTAACGTTGGACGAATATGACCTACCACATTAAACATGTAAGTAATGTTAGCCGAACATGACCTACCACCTTAAACATGTAATTAATGTGAGACGAACATGACCTAACACCTTAAACATGTACTGTAAGTAACGTTAGACGAACATGACCTACCACCTTAAACACGTAAGTAATGTTAGACGAACATGACTTACCACCTTAAACATGTACTATAAGAAAAACATGTAAGTAACATTAGAGGAAGATGCCCTACCACCTTAAACATGTAATTTAGCGTTAGAGTGACATGACCTACCACCTTAAACATGTAAATAACGTTAGACGAACATGAACTACCACCTTAAACAATTACTGTGAGTAACGTTAGACGAACATGACCTACCACCTTAAACATGTAAGTAACGTTAGACGAATATGACCTACCACCATAAACATGTCAGTAACGTTAGACGAACATGACCTACCACCTTAAACATGTAAATAACGTTAGATGAACATGACCTACCACCATAAACATGTCAGTAACGTTAGACGAACATGACCTACCACCTTAAACAAGTAAGTAACGTTGGACGAATATGACCTACCACATTAAACATGTAAGTAATGTTAGCCGAACATGACCTACCACCTTAAACATGTAAGTAACACTATACATGACCTATTACCACAAACATGTAAGTAACGTTAGACAAACATGACCTACCACCTTAAACATCTAAATAACGTTAGAAGAACATGACCTACCACCTTAAACAAGTAAGTAATGTTAGACGAACATTACCTACCACCATAAACATGTAAGTAATGTTAGAGGAACATGACCTAACACCTTAAACATGTACTGTAAGTATCATTAGACGAACATGACGTACCACCTTAACATGTAAGTAATGTTAGACGAACATGACCTACCACCTTAAACATGTACTGTAAGTATCATTAGAAAAACATGACGTACCACCTTAAACATGTAAGTAACATTAGATGAACATGACCTACCACCTTAAACATGTAAGTAAGGTTAGACAAACATGACCTACCACCTAAAAACATGTAATTTACGTTAGACGAATATTACCTAGCACCTTAAAATTTGTAAGTAAAGTTAGACGAACATGCCCTATCACCTAAAGACATGTAAGTAACGTTAGAGGAACATGCCCTACCACCTTAAACATGTAATTTAGCGTTAGAGTGACATGACCTACCACCTTAAACATGTAAATAACGTTAGACGAACATGAACTACCACCTTAAACATGTACTGTGAGTAACGTTAGACGAACATGACCTACCACCTTAAACATGTAAGTAACGTTAGACGAACATGACCTACCACCATAAACATGTCAGTAACGTTAGACGAACATGACCTACCACCTTAAACATGTAAATAAGGTTAGACGAACATGACCTACCACCATAAACATGTCAGTAACGTTAGACGAACATGACCTACCACCTTAAACATGTACTGTAAGTAACGTTAGACGAACATGACCTACCAACTTAAACACGTAAGTAATGTTAGACGAACATGACTTACCACCTTAAACATGTACTATAAGTAACGTTAGAAGAACATGACCTACTACCTTAAACATGTATGTAACGTTAGACAAACATGACCTACCACCTTAAACAAGTAAGTAACGTAAGACGAACATGACCTACCACCGTAACATGTAAGTAATGTTAGACGAACATGACCTACCACCTTAAACATGTAATTAATGTGAGACGAACATGACCTAACACCTTAAACATGTACTGTAAGTAACGTTAGACGAATATGACCTACCACCTTAAACACGTAAGTAATGTTAGACGAACATGACTTACCACCTTAAACATGTACTATAAGAAAAACATGTAAGTAACGTTAGAGGAACATGCCCTACCACCTTAAACATGTAATTTAGCATTAGAGTGACATGACCTTCCACCTTAAACATGTAAATAACGTTAGACGATAATGAACTACCACCTTAAACATGTACTGTGAGTAACGTTAGACGAACATGACCTACCACCTTAAACATGTAAGTAACGTTAGACGAACATGACCTACCACCATAAACATGTCAGTAACGTTAGACGAACATGACCTACCACCTTAAACATGTAATTAACGTTAGATGAACATGACCTACCACCATAAACATGTCAGTAACGTTAGACGAACATGACCTACCACCTTAAACATGTAAATAACGTTAGAAGAACATGACCTACCACCATAAACATGTCAGTAACGTTAGACGAACATGACCTACCACCTTAAACATGTAAATAACGTTAGATGAACATGACCTACCACCTTAAACAAGTAAGTAATGTTCGACGAACATGACCTACCACCTTAAAAATGTAAGTAATGTGAGACGAATATGACCTAACACCTTAAACATGTACTGTAAGTAACGTTAGACGAACATGACCTACCAACTTAAACACGTAAGTAATGTTAGACGAACAAGACTTACCACCTTAAACATGTACTATAAGTAACGTTAGAAGAACATGACCTACCACCTTAAACATGTATGTAACGTTAGACAAACATGACCTACCACCTTAAACAAGTAAGTAACGTAAGACGAACATGACCTACCACCTCTACATTTAAGTAATGTTAGACCAACATGACCTACCACCGTAACATGTAAGTAATGTTAGACGAACATGACCTACCACCTTAAACATGTAAGTAATGTGAGACGAACATGACCTAACACCTTAAACATGTACTGTAAGTAACGTTAGACGAACATGACCTACCACCTTAAACACGTAAGTAATGTTAGACGAACATGACTTACCACCTTAAACATGTACTATAAGTAACGTTAGAAGAACATGACCTACCACCTTAAACATGTATGTAACGTTAGACAAGCATGACCTACCACCTTAAACATGTAAGTAACGTAAGACGAACATGACCTACCACCTCTACATTTAAGTAATGTTAGACCAACATGACCTACCACCGTAACATGTAAGCAATGTTAGACGAACATGACCTACCACCTTAAACATGTAAGTAATGTTAGACGAACATGACTTACCACCTTAAACATGTACTGTTAGTAACGTTAGATGAAAATGACCTACCACCTTAATCATTTAAGTAACGTTAGCCGAACATGACCTACCACCTTAAACATGTAAGTAACGTTATACATGACCTATTACCTTAAACATGTAAGTAATGTCAGACGAACATGACCTACCAACGTAACATGTAAATAATGTTAGACGAACATGACCTACCACCTTAAACATGTAAGTAATGTTAGACTAACATGACTTATCACCTTAAACATGTACTGTAAGTATCATTAGAGGAACATGACGTACCACCTTAAACATGCAAGTAACGTTAGATGAACAATACCATCACCTTAAATATTTTAGTAACGTTAGACGAAAATGACCTACCACCTTAAAACATGCAAGTAATGTTAGACAAACATGACCTACCACCTAAAAACATGTAAGTAACGTTAGATGAACATGCCCTACCACCTTAAACATGTAATTTAGCGTTAGGGTGACATGACCTACAACCTTAAACATGTAAATAACGTGAGACGAACATGACCTACCACCTTAAACAAGTAAGTAATGTAATACGAACATGAACTACCACCTTAAACATGTACTGTGAGTAACGTTAGCCGAACATGACCTACCATCTTAAACATGTAATTAATGTTAGCCGAACATTACCTACCACCGTAAACATGTAAGTAATGTTAGACCAACATGACCTACCACCTTAAACATGTAAGTACTGTTAGACGAACATGACCTAGCACCTTAATATGTAAGTAATGTTAGACGAACATGACCTACCACCTTAACATGTAAGTAATGTTAGACAAACATGACCTACCACCTTAAACAAGTAAGTAATGTTGGACGAACATGACCTACCACCTTAAAAATGTAAGTAATGTGAGACGAACATGACCTAACACCTTAAACATGTACTGTAAGTAACGTTAGACGAACATGACCTACCAACTTAAACACGTAAGTAATGTTAGACGAACATGACCTACCACCTTAAACATGTACTGTAAGTATCATTAGACAAACATGACGTACCACCTTAAACATGTATGTAACGTTAGACGAACATGACCTACCACCTTAAACATGTAAATAACGTTAGACGAACATGACCTACCACCTTAAAACATGTAAGTAACGTTAGACAAACATGACCTACCAACTAAAAAAATGTAAGTTACATTAGACGAACATTACCTAGCACCTTAAGACATGTAAGTAAAGTTAGACGAACATGTCCTACCACCTTTAAACATGTAATTTAACGTTAGAGGGACATGACCTACCACAATAAATATGTAAGTAATGTTAGCCGAACATTACCTACCACCTTAAACATGTAAGTAACGTTTTACATGACCTATTACCATAAACATATAAGTAACGTTAGACAAACATGACCTACCACCTTAAACATGTAAGTAACGTTAGACAAACATGACCTACCACCATAAACATGTAAGTAATGTTGGACGAACATGACCTACCACCTTAACATGTAAGTAATGTTAGACGAACATGACCTAACACCTTAAACATGTACTGTAAGTAACGTTAGACGAACATGACCTACCACCTTAAACATGTTGAACTGTGTGACTTTTTGTAGGCTTGCCTACCTATTTAGACCCTATTGAACACAGAGCTTCATTAACGCTAGTGCATAAGCGGACTCTCCGAAGGTCAATAAATTGAGGATCGAGCGGAGTGGGTTGGAACAGCGATGCCCTCTTGT
The DNA here is from genome assembly GCF_963691815.1 of Echiichthys vipera. Taxonomy (NCBI): domain Eukaryota; kingdom Metazoa; phylum Chordata; class Actinopteri; order Perciformes; family Trachinidae; genus Echiichthys; species Echiichthys vipera. The sequence continues at coordinate 32,176,449 of NC_139830.1, forward strand.
TATGCTCACGGTCTGGTGATGGACTTTGTATCCATTGCCTTTTTTCTTTTTTGTCTTTTGTCTTATGGCATCGGTGATGTTTGTACGTATTTTGTATTTTTTGTGTTTATGTTTTTTCCCCTTACCCCTCTATGTAGCTGCAGGGATGATTTAGAAGTGTTGCACATGTATATTGGGTTCTAATGGTGTCCAATTAATTAGCTGGAACGTAAATGGCATTTCCAATAAAACAAAAAGATATGGAATCCTGTCCCATCTGAAATCCTTGTCTTGTGACCTGGCGATGTTACAAGAGACTCACACGAATGCATTAGAATCCGCCAAGTTGAGACAAGGATGGGTGGGACAGGTTTATTCGGCACCAGGTAATGGCGCCTCCAGAGGAGTATCGACTTTGATCTCTAAAAGAACTCCATTTCAATTAATAAAGCAAATATCTGATAAAGAAGGTAGATACTTAATTCTATTCTGTCTGTTGCAAAACGAAAAATGTGTTTTGGTAAACATCTATGCCCCGAACACGGGACAAAATACATTCCTGTCTAAAATGAATATTTTGCTGGCTGAATTTGCAGACTATCCCATCCTTATGGCTGGTGACTTCAATTTAGTTAGTAATGCTGCTGTGGATAGGTCTGGACGCCCTCTCCCTGTAGACAGAACCCTGTCTGGTGCACTGAAAGAACTGCAAGAATCATATGCGCTAATTGATGTATGGCGCACAGTTAACCCTGACAATCGTGAATACTCCTTTTACTCATCTGCGCATCTTTCTTATTCAAGGATTGATTATATTTTGTTTTCACACCGTTTGGTTGGCAATGTAATTGATTGTAAGATCCATCCCAATTATTTTATCTGATCATGCTCCCCTGTCTGCTCGTTTTGATCCAAATGTAATTAATAACCAAACAACACAATGGAGATTTAACAACTTGCTACTAAGGGAACAAGGCTTCGTATCTATGATTGAGGAAAGAACGCAAGAGTTTTTCAGCATTAATCTTACATCAGATGTTTCTATTCAGACTGTTTGGGAGGCCTATAAGGCAACGTGCAGGGGCTGGATCATAAGCTATGCTTCGGCTAAGAAAAAGGAGAGAATGGTCAAGAAACAATGTCTAACTAACAAACTCAAAGATCTAGAATCTAAACACATGATGGACCCCACTAACACCCAGTTAAAAATAGCGGTTGATGGTGCTAAAACAGAACTTGAAGCTATATTACATGAAGAAAACGCATTTGCATTATTCCAGCTGCGTCGTAAACATTATGAATCCCGTGATAAGGCAGGTAAAATGCTTGCACTTAGATTGAAACAACAAGAAAACCGCCAAGCAATTTCAAGTATTTACAACAGCAATGGGGCTTTAGTTACTGATCAGCTTAATATCAATGAAGCTTTCACTGACTTTTATAGTTCATTATATCAAACAGAATGTTGTGGGAGTGAAGAGGAAATGGACCGCTTTTTCAAAGATATTGAACTTCCAACTCTTTCTGTGCACAAAAAAGTTTCACTTGATATTCCAACTTCGGAAAACGAAATCCAACTAGCTATTAAATCATTATCTACTGGAAAGTGCTGTGGAGATGATGGTTATAGTAGCGAATTCTTTAAGTGCTTCCATGGCGCTCTAACCCCCATCATGAAAATGTTATTTAATGACATTGTTTCAACCCAATCCATGCCATTAACCATGCGACAGGCATCGATATCCCTGATACCAAAGCCAGGCAAAGACCATCTCCAAATGGGTAATTATAGACCATTGAGCATCCTAAACACGGACTACAAAATATTCGCCAAGGTTCTTGCTATGAGAATTGAAAAGGTAATTCCCTCTCTGATCCATGTTGATCAAACAGGGTTTATTAAAGGCCGCTATGCGTCCAACAATATGAGAAGGCTGCTTCAGATCATGTATGTGGCGGAGACCTCTCGGCACCCGGCGATAGCTGTGTCGCTGGATGCCGAGAAGGCCTTCGACCGAGTAGAATGGAAATACCTGTTTTATGCTCTACCGAAGTATGGCTTTGGCCCCTTCATCATGAACTGGATCAGGGCACTGTACTTTAAGCCAACTACCTCTGTTAAAACAAATGGCATTAAGTCCAGCCCTTTTGAACTTCATCGCTCTACCCGCCAAGGCTGTACTGTGAGCCCTCTAATATTCATTCTAGCACTTGAACCACTGGCGTGCGCAATGCGAGCTCAAAAGGAAATATATGTTGTTAGAGTCGGTGATTATGAATACAAAGCCAATCTTTTCGCGGATGATATTTTATTGACATTATCAAAACCATGCCATTCAATTCCACAGGTGTTAAAAATCATTGACTATTTTGGTAAATTTTCTGGTTATAGAGTGAATTATAATAAAAGTGAAGCCATCCCCCTTAACAACTCAACTTTTCAATCTCATCTAGGTACCGCCCCCTTCAGCTGGCAATTAAAAGGAATGAAATACCTTGGAATTAAGATCCAGGCCCCTATTGATAAAATGGTTGAGTTAAATGCTCCAGATCTATTAAAGACTATGAGGGAGGACACCAAGAGATGGACCGTTCTGCCTTTATCTCTCTGGGGCAGATCGGAAATAATCAAGATGAATCTTTTACCTAGGCTGACCTTTCTAATATCTTCTATCCCACTAAAGTTCCCCTTAAGCTGGTTTAAGGAAGTCAACAAAATACTTTTTGGATTCCTTTGGAATTATAAAAAACCTAGGATTAGCCAGAAAAAAATAACCAAACAACGGTCCAGTGGTGGAATGGGGCTACCAGACATCTACCAGTACTATATTGCATTTAATTCACGATATCCCTTACAATGGGCATACAATACAGAGAGACAGATTGGAAGCTGGGATTGGCTGGAGGAACAGTTAATATCAAAATATAATAATGAATTGACAGCAACAAGTTTATGGTACAACCCCTCTAAAATTAGATTGAAAAACCCAGTGTTGACGTTTTCATGTGAGATAGTGACTATCCTACATAAGCGTCTATCTTTTAATGGATACTCACTACCTTCATGTCCACTGTGGCATAACCCCTTGTTTAAAGCCGGTGGTGAAACACTTAGAGACAGAATGTGGCAACAAAATAACGTAAACGACGTGGGACAAATTATAGACAATGGGACAATTATAACCTTCAATCATTTAAAAACACAGTTTGGCTTGACCGATTTAAATTTTTTAACATACAATCACGTTTACTCTATTATGAAATCATTGTTGTCCAAGGGTATACAGCTGGGGATGCACAGAGACTTGGAGAACAAACTAATAGCAGCCATAAAAAGAAAAGGCACTGTGTCTACTATGTATAAATTACTGTCTGCAATGAACCCATGTACAAACTTACAAACTAAATGTCAATGGGAACGTGGCATGGGTTTGCCTATCTCCGAATCACAATGGAATGCAGCACTTAGAAACAGTACAACCATTTCAAAATGTGTCAGGTATAAAATGATCCAGTTTAAAATAATTCATAGGGCATACATGACCCCAGAAATAATGAGTAAAATTGATCCCTTGGTGTCAAATACGTGCTGGCATGGTTGTGGTTCGGTGGGAAAATTAGTGCATATGCTATGGAATTGTCCTGCTGTTAAACAATTTTGGCAAGATATTGTCAGTGATTTAACATCTATACTCAATACTGAGATTACACTCTGTCCAATTGTGTGCTTATTTGGAGTCAATATTGATGGTATACAGTCCAGGAGTATACAGAATATTTTTGCACTTGCATTCTTGGTGGCAAAAAGGACTATACTTCTTAATTGGAAGGAACGCAAAAACAACTGCTTCAGTATAGAACTCTGGCGAAATGACTTTATGGACATCCTTGCTATGGAACAGGCTGCCTTGACTCTCAATCCACTAGAGAGGCCTAGTGCTCTGCAAAGCCCCTTGGACTATATGAGAACTTTAAATACATAATATGTATTTAACTGCAGCTAACTTTCCCTCCCCTTGTTTTTTGTCTCTGTTTTGTACTTTTTTGTTGTCTTTTTCCTTGTCTTGTATTGTTATTGTGAAAAAGCAATAAAATCTAAATATAAAAAAAAACAAAAAAAACAAAACATGTAAGTTACGTTAGACGAACATGACCTACCACCTTAACATGTAAGTAACGTTAGACAAAATGACCTACCACCTTAAACATGTAAGTAACGTTAGACGAACATGACCTACCACCTTAAACAAGTAATTTATGTTAGCCGAACATGACCTACCACCTTAAACATGTAAGTAAAGTTAGACGAACATGACCGACCACCTTAAACATGTAAATAAGGTTAGACGAACATGCCCTACCACCTTAAACATGTATGTAACGTTAGATGAACATGACCTACCACCTTAAACATGGAAGTAACGTTAGACGAACATGACCTACCACCTTAAAACATGTAAGTAACGTTAGACAAACATGACCTACCACCTAAAAAATTGTAAGTTACATTAGACGAACATTATCTAGCACCTTAAACATGTAAGTAAAGTTAGACGAACATGCCCTACCACCTTAAACATGTAATTTAACGTTAGAGGGACATGACCTACCACCTTAAATATGTAAGTAATGTTAGCCGAACATGACCTACCACCTTAAACATGTAAGTAACGTTTTACATGACCTATTACCATAAACATGTAAGTAACGTTAGACAAACATGACCTACCACCTTAAACATGTAAGTAACGTTAGACAAAATGACCTACCACCTTAAACATGTAAGTAACGTTAGACGAACATGACCGACCACCTTAAACAAGTAAGTAATGTTAGACAAACATGACCTAACACTTTAAACATGTACTGTAAGTAACGTTAGATGAAAATGACCTACCATCTTAAACATGTAAGTAACGTTAGCCGAACATGACCTACCACCTTAAACCAACACAGTCTCACTCCCAACGCGTCAAATACTGAAGATTGGTCAGGGCCTTTGGCGTTAGTTACGGACTAAAAAGGTCTCCTTAAATGTACAAACCCGACGCAGAGGGCTTTCAACTCGTTCCAATGTAAGCCCGTCCGAGGCGATATTTGAAGCTTAGGGTTATCCTTTAACGTCCACATCTGAAGTTTTGGGCTCTCCTTAAACGTCCATATCTGAAGTTTTGGGAAGTCCTTAAATGAGTTGAAAGCCCCCTGCGTCGGGTTTGAACGTAGGCAGGACGTATTCCTCTTTTCGCATGTGTCCATGGTGCATTGTGGGTCTATTTGATTACATCCTTTTTCATCGCTTGACACACGGACTATTAAAGGTAAGTAGCTAGTAATAAATAGTGCTAAAAACTATTTGAGAACGATCAAATGTGTAAATCATTGCATTCTTTGTCCTTTCGCCGCCTATTAATGTAATAGAAACTAGATTATTATCGGCTGTATAATGTTTTAAGAGCTCAGTTAACATTCATTTAACTAAGCAAGCTAGTAAGCTAGCGCGGACAACCGCTAACGTGATATTTAACTTTGATGATGATTTGTATAAATATCCGTTTTCACAATAGCTAATATTAGTTGAAAGAGATCGCTCATCGTTATTGTTTTAGGTGTTTAACGTTATATGCGTTTACACGCTCCCAATTAGTCTTACGTTACATGAAATGGTAAGCTAAAATGATATGTATTTTATATTTAATCTTTTCTTTTAATCAGGCTGTCTAGTTGAGATTAAAATATATTTTTAGACACCCTAGATTACGTAAAGACACGTACAGGTGCAAAGTCAGGAATACATAAGACACGGTAGAGGACAGACAAAACAGGTGTACCGTCAAATATGTGACCTATTTACTATGTTTGTGACTATTTGTGCATGTTTTAAGGAAGAATGCATTTGTTAATATACCACCTAACGTATTTTGTTTTCAATAGACCTTTTCAACGGAATTCCATTGCTAGGCAACAGCCTTGTTCCTTGTTTACTTCCTGACAGCTGGTGTCATTCACATACACTGCAACAGGAAATAAACTAGGACTGTTGTGGAATGTTTAAGTTTACATCTTTGAAAAGGTCTATAGGTATTTCTTAATTCATAACAAGCATTTATTGTTACCTTCTAGAGCCCTCAAGAAACTATCACATATACAGTTTTTATAAATTGACTTGGAAAAAAAACTAATTTGGGGACACAGGTCCTGAGTAGTATCATGCTGTAGCAGTTTTCTTTGAAGGCCAACATGTAAGAGCACTGTATTTATTGTGTTAATTTATTATTCACTGGTAACACAGCATGCAGTGTTCTCATTTCTTATTTCTGTTCCTGTCTCCAGATGCCTACTCAAAAACAATGCATCACATGCAAGGAAACTATTGGTGTGGCCAGCAAGATGTGTAAGCAGTGCGGGGCCAAGCAGCCTTACAAAAAAAATTAGAAAATCAATCAAATCAAATTTGGCCAAGATTGGAAACACACACAAAAAAACTGCAGCATCAACAAAATGTATGATGCAACAAATCTACTGGTAGGTTATTTTTTTTCTTTCAGACAGTTGTCATAAAATAATAAGTAATTAATTGCTGATCTTTACATTTACATTACTATATTTCTCTTACATTATTTGCTTTTGCAGCAATTTAACACTCATCCTTTTTTTATTTGCAAGACAATCCTGAATTCTCGATTTACTGTACCACTCCCAATTGTCTTGTCTTGTTGTCTTGTTTTCACTCTACCTAAGGGCGCACTCACACTGTCCTTCTGCACCGGGCCAAAACTGGTTTTTCGGCTAAAGCCTAGTGCGTTTGACCAGTGTGAGTGCAACCGCTCCGGGTATAACTGCGGCCAGTGGGCCGTCCACAGCCCGCCTGAGAGAGGTGGGCTTTTGTAGAGCCCGTTTGAACATGTACGAGCCAAGCACGATGCCTACGGCGGCTCTGACGTCATTTATGTGCGCCTGTTCGGACATAGTAAATAGAAGGACGGACCATGCGCGGACATTTAACAACAACAACAATGGCGGTGAAAGGTTCACGTTGGTGTGATGCGGAGGTGGAGTGTTTAATGCAGATTTGGTCGATGAAAATATTCAAAAACAGTCGACAAGATGCACAAAAACTCTGAGGTCTATGGAAAGATTTGTAAACAAAGAGACGCATGGCGATGACGTCAATCAATGCATGTGATATGTGAAGCATTTGCGCGAGGCCCAGGCAGTGTGAGTACAAACAGGCCTGGGGCGCAGGGGGAGAGGGAGGGGGGAAAGTTTCCTAAAGCCCGAGGCGCGGTGCGGAAGGACAGTGTGAGTGCGCCCTAAGTCACTGGTGAACAGGGTTATGTACTACTAGATCAGAGCCTGCTGTTATTGCGTATATATAAACACATTGCTATCTATCAATTTTGGATAAAATATCCTGAAAATGAACATTTACATTGCAGGATTAGAATTCGGAAGTTGTTCCTTAACGCATATCTGACGGTCTTTGATATCTTATAGTGTGGTTTTGACCTGCTCTTTATGAAAAGTGTCCTGAGACTACTTCTGTTATGATTAGATACCATGAATAAAATTTAATTGGATAGTTTATAGCGTTAGCTGTGTTTTTAGATATTGAAGCATGTGATGCTTCCCTTGTCTCACACTGAATTGGAATAGCTGTGTTTGTTACCAAGGTCTTTTGTTTTTTACATTGCTACTAAAACAGTTTATAGTGACCTCACTCTGAGTCTCAATGTATAGCTTATATGTATAGGTATGAAAGCATAAAATATATTTTTTATGTATTATGACCTTCCATTTATGTATCCAATTTTCTGTCTTGTGATTTTGTGCCAATTTTGTTTCAGCTCCACAATCGACATCCCATCCTCCTTGCCAGCAGAGCTCCAGATGGGTTTACAGCCGAGTGTGTCTGTCCATGGGAAATGGACACAGAAGATGCCAGGAATGCCCTTATTACAATTAAGAGGATTTATGAAAGTCTTCTTAGCGGTAATGTACACAGTGCATGCTATATTTTCAAGACGCCTTTGAAATACTGCCTTTGCAACATATTTCTGCATATAGCAAAGCAAAGTCTTTTTTTCTTTGTTAACATGTGAACAACATGGCTTAGGATGAAAATGCAGACCTGGTTACCCATCAGTCTTTAACTGTGTCCTTCCACAATTTGATGCGGAATAATGAATCTTGATTGATTCCATAGTGGTATTATGTCTCTTTCATTCTGTACTGACATGTTCAGTTTGTACAGCAAACTGTTTTGTGCTCTAATCAAGTGTCACACACTTATTGTTCCTTATATCTTTCTTTCTTTTTTAAGGACCGTGCCGAGGTGTTGGTGCAGTGGCTGCCTTGCTCTGGATGGTGTGTATGTTCTTAAGTTTATTTTACTGTAGATGAGGAAAATCCACTAATAAAAATAGTAAAATGTCTTCAACTTTAACTGCAGTTTAATAAGGGTCAGCAAAGTCTGAGGGTCAAGCAAGTCACATAGCAGTCAAATGTTTTGGGCAGTATTGTGCATTGGACTTGAAATAAATTCACAGTATATAACATAATCAAGAAACCCCCTGTGCAATATCACTATAATGTGAAATGATTCAAAATTGTATCACCTTATAAAAGTGAACGCCACAATTTTCTCAGTTTTGGCCTGGTGTCTAATGCAATCTAAGAAAAAAACATTCCTCATAAAACAGCACAAAACTGCAAGATTTAACTTGGCCAAAAACATGAAGAAAAAAAGTTTCATACTTGCAATACATTCTTTAGTCAAGTTAAACCTAAATTTACAATTTTTTTTCCCCCATACAAATTTCCCATTTACACAGACATCGACTCTGTGCTGTTGCGTCTCTGTGACTACCTCCAATGCCAGCTCAGGGGTGTAACAGTTCTGTTGCCCCCATTCCTTCTCCATACCTTTCACACAGACGTTGGGGAGTTTTCTTATACACTGTCTAAATAGGATATTGAAAAGCTCATTTTCAAAAAAGAATGCATGCATAACTGTATAATCCATGTCTCATTGTAAATAGTACAGTGTCAGTTATATTCTCAAAAATTATGAACAATTTGACAGTATTACTTCTTGCTGTGTTTCTGTCTTACAGTGGGGACAAATGGAAAAACTCCTGGGAGCCGAAAGAAAATGTTTTGCAAAAATAAATGTTTTTAAATCACATATACCAGTTACTGGCTGTGTTTCTTCATATACACTTGATTTCTATGATCGTTCAGAACCTTTCAAGAGCGAATTGTAGTAGTTGCAGTTTCCCAAAAAAACAAAAACATTTTGTGTTATTTTTACTGTTGGCAAACCGTCACCATCTTAAAAACATTCTTTCTATGTATTATGTATTTGTACGCTGAAGACAATACCCAGACATAAGGAAGAGTACATCCTGTTCACACAGCTAAAAATAAACTTTTAAATGTTTTCACAATCACCATGATCTACAGGCACCTTATCGATTCATCTGAAATGCTCATTCTTGGCTGGTGTAATAACACCCATAAGGATAAGGTAAGAAGATGCCAGAGAGGGATAACGTTCTTATCGTAGAATCACTTAGCTTAGACTCATAATTGTTGTCCTTTACTAAGTAAATAATTGGGCTTTTGTTGTTGAATACATTTATGACTTGACATGGGTTTTAAATCATCCTGCAGTCCCATTGGAGAACCGAGGACCCGCCTCCCGGAAGCATTTTTTTCAACAATCTCCTGATAAAGAGTCCCTAATAACTTCACAATACGATGGGTTAATGCAATGGCCATCGATTATAATTATTTCTTTCGGATCTGAGAAATATAGTTTTATTTTGTCAGTTTTGGATAACGGAAGGTTACGTTTTTACCCCCAGCCACCGTTGCGCTTGTTTGGCTTGTGTTAAAGGCGGAAGTGGTGTGTTCGAATACTATTATGAGCTGTCCGCCGTGGATGGGCTGCATTCCAACTCAAATATCCGCCGCTCAGCGTGGTGTGTTCCAATACTATTATGAGCTGTCCGCCGTGGATGGGCTGCATTCCAACTCAAATTGAAGTGGCTCATTAATATAGTTTAATATTATATTTTTAAGAATATATGGCTAATTATATTTAAAATAAAATCGTATTTCGTATGTGTCTTCCTCAATTAATATTGAACCACATCCGAATCAGAATGGGTTTTTATTATCATATTGACATATTAAAAGGAAAAAGACCAAAAAATAAGTAAAAGGTAAATACTAAATAATAGATAACAGGCTATAGACATTGGAATGTAATTCCCGTGCTAGGCAACAGCCTTGGTCCTTGTTAACTTCCCCAAATTTCAGTCCTGGAGAGCCACTGTCCTGCATGTTTAAGTTTCTCCCTGGTCCAACACACCTGATTCTAATGATGTGCTCGTTATCAAGCAGCTGAAGCTTGTCACAGGTTTGATAATCATATAATCTATATATGTAATAATATGTTGCTGAGGATATTTGATCTACATCATCAAATAAAGCACTGTGTGTGTGTGTGTGTGTGTGTGTGTGTGTGTGTGTGTGTGTGTGTGTGTGTGAGTGAGTGAGTGAGTGAGTGAGTCTGTGTGTGTGTGTGTGTGTGTGTGTGTGTGTGCGCGCACGTGCGGCATTTGTGCGTCATACATAAAACATCATTCTTAATTCTTGCATTGGCTAATAATAACATATACACAGTGAATATTGTGATATATGAAGGTGACTCATGTCAGTCAACAAAGAAACAAACAAAGAATGAAGGAAACAAACAAACAAACAAACTTTTATGTGTAGAGTCTTCAAAGTGCTGTCTGGATGTAGGGTTTGGATGACCTGAGTCCATGACATGAAAAAATTCAAACTTTGCTGTAGAGCTAAACCAAATACATCATTGGAAAGGTCTCGACCTGGGGAGTAATAATACGTTAGTATTAATATTCTACATGGCTCCGGTTTTGAAATAATGAACTTTGAACCTTGACCTCAGGGCCTGTTTGAGGGCTTATAATTCTGCAATAAAAAGAAATACAGAAATGGGACCAACTGTTAAAGAGAGCTCTTGACCCCAGCTATAACAAGAGTACAATCAACAATTTCGGGTTTTGTCAATTATGGGTCAAATTAATTTTGAAATAATTTGATTTTAAAAATCTGATTACATCAATGTGTTAACTATGCCCTTAAACTCCTCAATGTATTCTCATTTCAACATTTACAACTTCCAATTCTATGAAAAATACAACCTTAATTAAAGAACTACAACTCCAATGAGCCGCGCAATAACGCTAAGTACTGCTATCTGCCATAGTTGTAGTTTTCTGTAGTTCTTCCGGGTTGTAAATAAATGGGTTCACAAAAAAAAAAAAAAAAATATATATATATATATATATATATATATATATTACATATATCATATATCTAGAACAGCTGGATTAGTATTGAGATTACATAAAGATGATCTATGTCAACAAAAAGTAAAGATGTATTCTTGAAATAGGTATGCAGTTTTCTGGTTTGCAAAAAGGGTAGTAAATAATGTGCCCTATACTTTAAATATTGAATATAGCCTAACTCCCGTTTTCTCTTCATATATATGGTCTTTATGTTAAGAAACAGTTCAGATGCTAGGTGTTTGAACAATATTTATCCAGAGAGATGTTGAGCTCCTGCTTGAGACTCTCAAGATTAGCTCCTTCGATTTCTGCTCTCTGTTTAGTCAATTTAGAATGTTTAAAAAAAAAAAAAAACATAGATAAGTCATGGTGTGATCCGTAAAAAGGTATGTTAACATAGGGCATTAGAGATAAGAGAATAAAGATGTTTTCACATTTGAACCCAGAATAATGTCAGAGAATCAGGTCCGGAGATAGTCCCGAGTTTCTCTTTCACACATGCAGCACACACTTAGATGTGTTCACACTTAATGTAACTACTTAGTTTGGTTTAGGCAAGGGGAGCGTGCAGCTGTATTCACACATGTGCACACTCTGGAATTACCCAGTCTTTGCACTATTAAGCTGGGAGGGTAAACTCCATTTGATGCCCGGTCCGACTGAATCCGATATTTGTGTACACACACAGCTGTACCAGGAAATGTTCAGATAGTTCAGGTTTGCAGTGCATGTGTGACAAGGGCTTAAGATGTAGGACAACTATCTAGTGGAATGTAATACACCAAAAATATTTCATAGTATCAGAAAAAATGTTATTTTAAAAAAAGGGGACAATATCAGTGAGTGTATCTCTAATCATGATTGAAAAACCTAAATGACAACATGCAAAACATTCAAGCCAAAATTGATGAGGATATTCTTAAAGGTATGTCCTCAAAAGAGACTATGTGCCTCATGAAACAATTATTTCCTTGTTATAACAAAGGCTATTTTATGGTGAAAGAATGCAATACGTATATAAGAATGCTAATTGGATAGAAAGGACATTGAGTTGTTTGCTGCAGTCATTTGATGTCAAAAACACTTAATGGTGATTTTTGTGAGTTGTCATGATGACAACACACGTCAGTGGGGCCGTCAAGTGTGCCACAGCTAGTTGGGAGGATGTTCTTCAGAGGAAGGTGTGAGGAGAAGGGACTGTTAAACTCAGTAGCAGTGAGTCAGTGGACCATAAGCCCATTGTTCTGCTCATTTTTTGTAGCCAATGCAGCACAAAAACACAGCGATCCAGCAAGCCAGCAGCCAACCAGCATATGGCTCTGCCATGCCTCCACACCACACCAGTCACAGGACATGAGCTGAACAAAGTTGTCACTCCTTTAACCTGTGATGCCAGTATTCAAGCCCACAGAAAGTAACCATGAAATGACAAATGTTAACTTGCAGTAAAGACTTCTTACTTTGAAAAATCTTTTTGCCAGGGTCTTGTGCAGACTCTCTGTCTTCCTGTTGTTCCATCCCATGGCAAGCACAGTTATCATCTCTGCTCTGCCTGTAAGAAAAATATCCACACACACAAAACCCCCCAGAAAATATCAAAATTCAGAAAAATTTTACAATCTGGTACCGTGTCAAGCCTACCCTTTTCTGACTACACACCAACCAGCATCAGCTGTTTTACATTGCTGACAGCAATGTGGAGTTACAGTCTCTGCGCCCAATTTCGAATTCAAGAGCTCTGGCATTGCAGCTCTGAATTCTTTTTCAGACATTAACTGTTTTCTTGTCCATGCTGACATTGTGGGTGTCTGCTCCACTTTAGTCTCTGAAGATGATGATCTAAAATAATAAAACACAAAAATTGATGTAAAGGACAGTGTATTTAAAGACAGAAAAGTAATTTCCATAATGGCTTTGTTACTGCACGTGCATAAAAAAAAATCACGGCCACTACTTAAGTCAGTTGCCTAAATTTCACATTTTTAAATGAAAACATAAAGGTCGTCTTTAAGCTATTTAAGCTATCAGATGTCAATATGTGTACCAAGACTTGGGACATCTTGAGGAATGTCATCTGTCAGCAACTCCTCCACTTCTGGGGGCTTCCTAGCCACACGGTTTAACTATAAACACAAAACATAATGAAAGAAACATTACTGCTGACCAACTTGTGATTAACAGTAGAACTGTATTATATTTTACTGACCAGATCGATTCTTCCTAAAGTGTTGAGCTATAATGTTCCCATTCTTGTCCCTCTTCCTCAAGGTAACTCTGGAAACTTTAGTCCCTTTGTTTTCTTTTCTTTTCCAGATGCCATTTTAGATGAGAGAGAGAGGGAGAGAGAGAGAGAGAGAAAGAGAGAGAGAGAGAGAGAGAGAGAGAGAGAGAGAGAGAGAGAGGGAGAGAAAGAGAGAGAGAGAGAGAGAGAGAGAGAGAGAGAGAGAGAGAGAGAGAGAGAGAGAGAGAGAGAGGAGAGAGAGAGAAGAAACTAACAAACAGAAGACCAAACAAAGGCTACAGTCAAAGTAAAGACAAAGAGACAAAATGACAAAGCAAAAGCTCAGAAAATTAAATTAGTGTAACAGGGAGAAGGATTAAGAAAATGGCTCTTAAAAGAACCGCTGGATTTGTGATATATGAAGAGAGTTTTTTTTATTATAAAAAAAATGAAGCAGGATTAGTTGCACTTCCATAAATGTTACTTATTGCCACTAAAAATAAAAATTTAGCAAAATGTAGAGTAAATAATCAAAAGAATAAAAAGAGAAATAAAACGTGTGCCTACAAAAGTTAAGAGTACACTAACACTAATTAAAACTATCAGGGCTCTGTATTTGAGTATCAAAATGCGCTCTCTAAGTTCTAACAGTGCATTTTCACCTGTTTATTACCAAAATAAATAGTTAACAGATGTCCTAATACTGACGGAAATACACAAAATCACATAAGGTAGCATTTTTTTGTCAAGATAGCATAAATAAAAAGCGTGTAAGCATGTGCGCTAACCTTAGCGCCTTATTGATAGTTAACATACGACCTCGGTGGCATTCCCAACTGAGTTGTAACTTAAACGTCAAACTGAACTAACTTACTTACACATGATTTGCAGACAATCACCGTGATAGCTCACGCACAGAACATAACATGACCACATAAATTAGTACACAAACGGACTTACCAATGCTACGAGGTCCAGTGAAACGTGAATGCCACGCCTCCTTCTGGCGCAACACATTTTCATTGGTGCCAAAGGTTAAAGGGTAGGCGATGACGACATACCCAACACACCGTTTATTGTAGTTATGTACACGACCGCTAAACTCGAAACGTGCCTATGGGTCGTAATAAGCTCCTTGATCAAACAACCTATGTGGTCGTTTTTGGGTGGAGGACAGGCTGCTTACATTGGAATGAGTTGAAAGCCCCCTGCATCGGGTTTGTAGGTTTAAGGAGCGCTCCGATGAGCGCCCCGATGAGCGCCCCGAGGAGCGCCCCGAGGAGCGCTCCTCGAGCTTCAAATATCAGCGCGGACGGGCTTACATTGGAATGAGTTAAAAGCCCCCTGCGTCGGGTTTATACGTTTAAAGACTGCCCTGAGCTTTAAATATGGATGTTTAAGGAGAGCCCAAAACTTCAGATGTGGACGTTAAAGGATAGCCCTAAGCTTCAAATATCGCCTCGGACGGGCTTACATTGGAATGAGTTGAAAGCCCTCTGCGTCGGGTTTGTACGTTTAAGGAGACCTTTTCAGTCCGTAACTAACGCCAAAGGCCCTGACCAATCTTCAGTATTTGACGCGTTGGGAGTGAGACTGTGTTGCTTAAACATGTAAGTAACGTTAGACGAACATGACCTACCACCTTAAACATGTAAGTAACTTTAGACAAACATGACCTACCACCATAAACACGTCAGTAAAGTTAGATGAACATGACTTACCACCTTAAACATGTAATTAACGTTGGACGAACATGCCCTACCACCTTAAACAAGTAAGTAATGTTGGACAAACATGACCTACCAACTAAACATGTAAATAACGTTAGAGGAATATGACCTACCACCTTAAACATGTAAGTAACGTTAGACAAACATGACCTACCACCTTAAACAAGTTAGTAATGTTAGACGAACATGACCTTACACCTTAAACATGTACTGTAAGTAACGTTAGATGAAAATGACCTTCCACCTTAAACATGTAAGTAACGTTAGCCGAACATGACCTACCACCTTAAACATGTAAGTAACGTTAGACGAACATGACCTACCACCTTAAACATGTAAGTAAGGTTAGACAAACATGACCTACCACCATAAACATGTCAGTAACGCTAGACGAACATGACCTACCACCTTAAACATGTAAGTAATGTTTGACGAACATGACCTACCACCTTAAACATGTACTGTAAGTAACGTTAGAAGAACATGACCTACCACCTTAAACATGTATGTAACGTTAGAGGGACATGACCTACCACCTTAAACATGTACTTTAAGTAATGTAAGACGAATACTACCTACCACCTTAAACAAGTAAGTAACGCTAGACGAATATGACCTACCACCTTAAATATGTAAGTAAAGTTAGACGAACATGCCCTACCACCTTAAAAATGTAATTTAATGTTAGAGGGACATGACCTACCACCTTAAACATGTAAGTAACATTATACATGACCTATTACCATAAACATGTAAGTAACGTTAGACAAACATGACCTACCACCTTAAACATGTAAGTAACGTTAGACATGACCTATTACCTTAAACATGTAAGTAATGTTAGACGAACATTACCTACCACCATAAACATCAAAGTAATGTTAGAGGAACATGACCTACCACCTTAAACATGTACTGTAAGTATCATTAGACGAACATGACGTACCACCTTAAACATGTAAGTAACGTTAGACGAACATGACCATCACCTTAAATATGTAAGTAACGTTAGACGAACATGACCTACCACCTTTAAACATGTAGGTAACATTAGACAAACATGACCTACCACCTTAAACATGTAAGTAACTTTAGACAAACATGACCTACCACCATAAACACGTCAGTAAAGTTAGATGAACATGACTTACCACCTTAAACATGTAATTAACGTTGGACGAACATGCCCTACCACCTTAAACAAGTAAGTAATGTTGGACAAACATGACCTACCAACTAAACATGTAAATAACGTTAGAGGAATATGACCTACCACCTTAAACATGTAAGTAACGTTAGACAAACATGACCTACCACCTTAAACAAGTTAGTAATGTTAGACGAACATGACCTTACACCTTAAACATGTACTGTAAGTAACGTTAGATGAAAATGACCTTCCACCTTAAACATGTAAGTAACGTTAGCCGAACATGACCTACCACCTTAAACATGTAAGTAACGTTAGACGAACATGACCTACCACCTTAAACATGTAAGTAAGGTTAGACAAACATGACCTACCACCATAAACATGTCAGTAACGCTAGACGAACATGACCTACCACCTTAAACATGTAAGTAATGTTTGACGAACATGACCTACCACCTTAAACATGTACTGTAAGTAACGTTAGAAGAACATGACCTACCACCTTAAACATGTATGTAACGTTAGAGGGACATGACCTACCACCTTAAACATGTACTTTAAGTAATGTAAGACGAATACTACCTACCACCTTAAACAAGTAAGTAACGCTAGACGAATATGACCTACCACCTTAAATATGTAAGTAAAGTTAGACGAACATGCCCTACCACCTTAAAAATGTAATTTAATGTTAGAGGGACATGACCTACCACCTTAAACATGTAAGTAACATTATACATGACCTATTACCATAAACATGTAAGTAACGTTAGACAAACATGACCTACCACCTTAAACATGTAAGTAACGTTAGACATGACCTATTACCTTAAACATGTAAGTAATGTTAGACGAACATTACCTACCACCATAAACATCAAAGTAATGTTAGAGGAACATGACCTACCACCTTAAACATGTACTGTAAGTATCATTAGACGAACATGACGTACCACCTTAAACATGTAAGTAACGTTAGACGAACATGACCATCACCTTAAATATGTAAGTAACGTTAGACGAACATGACCTACCACCTTTAAACATGTAGGTAACATTAGACAAACATGACCTACCACCATAAACATGTCAGTAACGCTAGACGAACATGACCTACCACCTTAAACATGTAAGTAATGTTTGACGAACATGACCTACCACCTTAACATTTAAGTAATGTTAGAGGAACATGACCTACCACCATAAACATGTACTGTAAGTAACGTTAGAAGAACATGACCTTCCTCCTTAAATATGTAAGTAATGTTAGACGAACATTACCTACCACCATAAACATCAAAGTAATGTTAGAGGAACATGACCTACCACCTTAAACATGTACTGTAAGTATCATTAAACGAACATGACGTACCACCTTAAACATGTAAGTAACGTTAGATGAACATGACCATCACCTTAAATATGTAAGTAACGTTAGACGAACATCACCTACCACCTTAAAACATGTAGGTAACATTAGACAAACATGACCTACCACCTAAAAACATGTTAGTTACATTAGACGAACATTACCTAGCACCTTAAACATTTAATTTAACGTTAGAGGGACATGACCTAGCACCTTAAACATGTAATTTAACGTTAGAGGGACATGACCTACCACCTTAAACAAGTAAGTAATGTTAGAGTAACATGAACTACCACTGTAAACATGTACTGTGAGTAACGTTAGACGAATATGACCTACCATTTTAAACATGTAAGTAATGTCAGCCGAACATGACCTACCGCCTTAAACATGTAAGTAACGTTATACATGACCTATTACCTTAAACATCTTAGTAATGTTAGACGAACATTACCTACCACCATAAACATGTAAGTAATGTTAGAGGAACATGACCTAACACCTTAAACATGTACTGTAAGTATCATTAAACGAACAATACGTACCACCTTAAAACATGTAAGTAACTTTAGAAGAACATGACCTACCACCTTAAACATGTCAGTAACGTTAGACGGACATAACCTACCACCTTAAAACATGTAAGTAACGTTAGACAAACATGACGTACCACCTTAAACATGTCAATAACGTTAGACAAACATGACCTACCACCTTAAACAAGTAAGTAATGTTAGAAGAACATGACCTACCATCTTAAACACGTACTGTAAGTAACGTCAGACGAAAATGACCTACCAACTGAAACATGTAATTAATGTTAGCCGAACATTCCCTACCACCGTAAACATGTAAGTAATGTTAGACCAAGATGACCTACCACCTTAACATGTAAGTAATGTTAGACCAACTCGATCTACCACTTTAAACATGTAAGTAATGTTAGACGAACATGACCTAGCACCTTAACATGTAAGTAATGTTAGACGAACATGACCTACCACCTTAAAACATGTAAGTCACATTAGACAAACATGACCTACCACCTAAAAACATGTAAGTTACATTAGACGAACATTACCTAGCACCTTAACCTGTTCTTCCCTGAGACCCCGGCGGCGGGGGCAATCAGATAGTATAACAACATCCCCCTCTGCAGCAACATGTAGCTTGCATACAGACACACATGCTGCATACCCACAGAAAGCTAAGAATCTCTTCTACACGCTCATATAAACCATTTGTATGACCAACAAACACAGTTACAACAGCGAGCAATCAAACAATATGAGGCGAAAAAACAGAAATAAGAGCAACACAGACAAATAAAGCTGGCACAGTGGCTGCTCTGATATCAGCAAGATTTCACTGCATCCACTCCATAGCAGAGTCTCCACACGTTCCAAAAATACTATTTTTATCCCTCTACGACCAAGTTTCACTGATCCAGCAGCCAAATATGACAGAAAACAACAAGCGCATTTGAAAACCAAAACCAGAAATGCTGTCTTACCTTTGCAGTTTCACAGTGAAAAGTTTAATCCACAGAAATAAAAACCGCTGAAATGGAAGGACAACATCTCCCAGCATGCTTTGGAGGTTTTTCCGGCTTCTTTGACCTGCTAAGCCCGCTTTTCAAAGGCTCTGATTGGGTCATAGCGCCTGTCCGTCACGTAGTGTAGCTCGTCCTTATCCCTTTGTGATTCGCTAGTCGTGTGGCTTAAGTGAAAAAAACGCCCACAACTTGATTCTATTGGTTCTTACGATTCCAACAAGGTGTCATGCTTCAAGATTGACCAATGTGGACGGAAGATATAGCCCCGCGTAAGGGCAAAGGGACTCTGTCGCGCTAACGGCGCTAGCGCGCTAGCGACGTTAGCGCTGTGACGCACGGTGACGGACTGAGGCTGGCGTGAATACACGGACTGACACTCGCTGTTCTGCTGCTTTTATGCACTTTATCTTCCTGTGGCTGTGCAAGCCAAAGATCTGTGTCTTGTAAATAGTTGTTTGCAGAATATTTTGGCCAGCACTTTGCTATTGCACCTTGTAGTGGCACATTGTTGTTGTTGCTGTTGCTGATTTCCATCATTATTGTTACTATTTTTAATTACTATGTCCCTACTATTATTATATCATTACAGTTATTGTTGTACTATAGTGAATACATTAATCTGACCCTTTTGGAGACAAATGTAGTCCTTTTGTAGGGTTTATGTGTGTGTGTGTGTGTGTGTGTGTGTGTGGGGGGGGGGGGGTCCTATTTTTTTTTTTTCTTTTCTTCAAAAACTGTTTTCTCTTAGATCCAAAATGACATTTAAATTAAATTAAATTAATTTTACAACGTGGTACCTAAGAAATCTCAAATGGCACTAATGGTGCCAAGTTGTGCCAAATCGTGCCAAATATGCCAAACTTGAGGACGCCTAAATATTTCTTCAATAAGACCTCTATAATTGTTTCTCTGCTTTATTTCAGCAGCATCAAACTTCTCACAGGTGATGTCCAGATGTTGTTCCATGGCTTTATTGAGTTTTTTGGCTACTGTGGCATTATTTTCAAAGGGATATTTATATAAAATGACAATTTTTTTTTGGCGAGGGAAGAAATTCTTCCATTTTTGCTTTTTTCAATCAAGATAATGCACATAAAGCTTGTAATTACAGTGATATCCCCTATTTATTCTTAGCATGTCATTTTCGAGCAGGAACCTCAAAAACGGACTCAGGGAAGAAGAGGTTAAACATGTATTTTAACTGTAGAGGGACATGACCTACCACCTTAAACATATAAATAACGTTAGGAGAACATGACCTACCACCTTAAACAAGTAAGTAATGTTAGACGAACATGAACTACCACCTTAAACATGTACTGTGAGTAACGTTAGACGAATATGACCTACCGCCTTAAACCTGTAAGTAACGTTATACAAGACCTATTACCTTAAACATGTAAGTAATGTTAGACGAACATTACCTACTACCATAAACATCTAAGTAATGTTAGAGGAACATGACCTACCACCTTAAACATGTAAGTAACGTTAGACGAACATGACCTACCACCTTAAACATATAAGTAATGTTAGCTGAACATGACCTACCATCTTAAACATGTAAGTATTTTTAGACGAACATGACCTACCACCTTAACATGTAAGTAATGTTAGACGAACATTACCTACCACCATAAACATCAGAGTAATGTTAGAGGAACATGACCTACCACCTTAAACATGTACTGTAAGTATCATTAGACGAACATGACGTACCACCTTAAACATGTAAGTAACGTTAGATGAACATGACCATCACCTTAAATATGTAAGTAACGTTAGACGAACATGACCTACCACCTTAAAACATGTAGGTAACATTAGACAAACATGACCTACCACCTAAAAACATGTAAGTTACATTAGACGAACATTACCTAGCACCTTAAACATGTAATTTAACGTTAGAGGAACATGACCTTGCACCTTAACATGTAAGTAATGTTAGACGAACATGACCTACCACCTTAAAACATGTAAGTAACATTAGACAAACATGACCTACCACCTAAAAACATGTAAGTTACATTAGACAAACATTACCTAGCACCTTAAACATGTAATTTAACTGTAGAGGGACATGACCTACCACCTTAAACATGTAAATAACGTTAGACGAACATGACCTACCATCTTAAACAAGTAAGTAATGTTAGACGAACATGAACTACCACCTTAAACATGTACTGTGAGTAACGTTAGACGAATATGACCTACCAACTTAAACATGTAAGTAATGTTAGCCGAACATGACCGACCGCCTTAAACATGTAAGTAACGTTATACATGACCTATTACCTTTAACATGTAAGTAATGTTAGACGAACATTACCTACCACCATAAACATCTAAGTAATGTTAGAGGAACATGACCTACCACCTTAAACATGTAAGTAATGTTAGAGGAACATGACCTACCACCATAAACATGTACTGTAAGTAACGTTAGAAGAACATGACCTTCCTCCTTAAACATGTATGTAACATTAGACGAACATGACCTACCACTTTAAACATGTATGTAACGTTAGATGAACATGACCTACCACCTTAACATTTAAGTAATGTTTGCCTAGCTTTCTGCCCATTTTTCAACAGTCTCCTTGCTGATTTTTTCTTAAACATTCAGAATTAGAATCTGAAATAATTTGCTGGTGTCATTAACAGGTAATTTTGGACTTACCTGCTTTGTACTTGCTCACTAGACATTTGATTGTCAAATGGAAATCTCCCACATCCCTCTCTTATCCTGTACAGTTATGGTAAACTTTGCCTATTTACACATCCAGCAGACACAGAGCAACATGACCATTGTATTTAGCTGTTAAATGCTCCAGTATGTTCACCAGCTAGTCTCTATGTGACATGCTATGCTGTGCTATGCTGTGCTGTGCTGTGCTGTGCTGTGCTGTGCTGTGCTGTGCTGTGCTGTGCTGTGCTGTGCTGTGCTGTGCCGTGCTGTGCTGTGCTGTGCTGTACTTTGCTGTGCGAACAGTGAATGAGGACAGCCTGAGTTATAAGATGCTTGATTATCAGTCTGTTTTGTCTGACGTAACATCCTTTCAAAATACGATTTCCAGGCCTTTTTCTTTTCTTTTTTTTAATCTACTGTTTCCTTTGGTTTCACAGCCAAATTTGAAGTGATTACTTCATTGCATCACTATTTCCATGCTTTAAAATCAATAAAGAGATGTGAAAAAACAATGTTATACAATCTAGAAAGGCCGAAACAGAAAACAACACATGGACATGGCTTTAGTGTTAAAAGTGGGCAGCTGCACTCATATTGACCTCCTCCCTTGTGCTCCAGGGCTGACACATCATCAAGGGGCCTTGTGACAGAGCAGGAGTGACGAGGACCACCACCACCCCCCCCCCCCTTCCTCTCCGTCCTGCTCTTGATGTGCCTTTTGTTTGGTGCCTAATGACAGCTGTGATGGAACCGTCATGCTCTGTGGTCACACCGGCCCGCAGCCAGGCCTTCTTTCTGCTGCTGCCACCGCTCTGCTCACTCCCTGTCTCTATTCACTCCCAGCACCAGAGAGAGCAGGTCAAACACAACCTTGCATCCTCACCTCATCCCCCCCTGAATTAAGGTGGCACCATATCAAATATAATTTTACAGATGTAGTTTGTTTTGTAAAATATTCATGTACATTTACACATATATACAGTATATACTGTATGTGTGTGTGTGTGTGTGTGTGTGTGTGTGTGTGTGTGTGTGTGTATGTATATGCTGCAATAAGCTGCAGACAGGGAGGTCTAGTCGCTAAAAATATAATTTTCCCTGGCCCAGGAATTGTCTGGAGGGTTCATTGGAAACTTGTGCAGCTGGGTGCGTTTCCTGCTGTTCGCCTGAACACATACCCTCATTCGGAGACGGTGAGCAGCTCTGCCTATTAAAATGTAAATTCCCTCTCAGTGCAGAGGCGGTAGCAGCAGCAGCAGCGACGGCGGCAGGCGAGCCCAGACTGGGATGCAGCGGGGAAGGAAGGGGAAACTGGTGGGGGTGAGAGGTGTACGCGCTATAGGCAGGATCTGTCTTCCACCATGCAGCGGCTCCCAGACAGGCAGCATGTGGCTGTATAATATGCTCCACTGGCCGGGCCCTTCAGCGGATTTCAAAGGCCAGCCTGGAAACAAAAGGTGATTCCTCTGATGTAATAGGCTTTATTTCACTCACTTTATGCAGTCACTGTGCTCATGTTTTCGTTTTATAAAAAAAACAATTGTATATTTATTTTAAAAATGATTTGGCTTTCATCAATGAAAAATGTCCAGGATGCAGTTTCGAGAAATGTAACAATTATGTTTTTTGTTGAAATGTATTATACATCACTTCTTTCACCATAGAGGTACAGTAAATCCCAAGATTAGATTGCAAAATAAGCATTTCTCAGCTTCATTGTTTTTCACTGCATTAACAAACACTTATCTAGTTGTTGTCTAGTCTAGTCTAGGTTAATTACCTGTCGATCATTTGTAGAGTAATAGGAGGTTCCAATTGTGTGTTTTGATTTTATTGCCATTTGTTAAGATCATGTACTTTTAATGTACTGAACTCTGTACTATAGGTGGTGGAGACAAATACAATAAACAAACAAACAGACAAACAAACAAACAAACAGTAGACTAAGATTAACACAGTAATAAATGTGACAAAATACAATGCCATTCTCCCTATTATGACACTCATTCAGTATAAATGTATAGAAAAGCTAATTATAATTCTAATGAAGCTACAACAAAGATGTGAACAATGAGTGATGGATTTACATATTGTAAACAAATATGCTTCATTCATAAGTCATACACACACACACTTGCACACCTACAGTATATGTAAATGTTAATACGGCTCGGACATACAGTCACACACAAATACACATGGACACAGTCTGTTGTGTTGTTTTTATCCTGAATCAGGAATAAAAGAATGGAATAATTGGAAAAGGTTTTGGACTTAATGTGCACAAGAACCTGAAGAATATAAAAGAGTTCAGCCCTCTGAAGTCATCGGAGAACACGGTACACCTGTTGGAGCATTGGCTGAGCAAACAACAAAGACACTATTTAGGTTTTTGTTAGAATACCTGACTAAGCCAAAGTGTGAACATATATCCACATAACATTGGTCTTCTCTTTATTATAACAATTGTTATTCAGATAAAATGGGTCCCCAGAATATATGTATGTGTATGACGTTTGTAGGGTTGCAGCTAACGATTATTTTCATTATCGATTAATATTTCCGTAATTTTTTCAATTAATTGTTTTCGTCTATAAAATGGTTAAACTGTTGATCAGTGTTTGCGAAAGTCCAAGATGACGTCCTCAAAGAAATTCAGTTTACTGCCCTAGAGGAGGAGAGAAACCAGAAAATATTCACGTTTATCAAGCTGGAATCACAGGACTTTCTTAAAAAAAAACGATGAGCTGATTATCAAAATAGGTTGCCATTAATTTAATAGATGATAAATTATAGATAAATCATCTAATCATTGCAGCGCTAATGAACCTGCATATTCATAAATTGTAAACATATATTTTTTTATTATTATTATTATTTTCAATCAAGTTAATTTAAAAAAAACTACTTTTGTAGATGAAAAAAAAAAGTTGCTTACTGTGCAATACTGTAGTCGTGATTTCAACTGACCAGTACTCAGCCAAAATGAACACAGAATAGACACAAATGTCAAATGTAGTTGACATACAGTATTAGGTAAACATGCATAGCTCTGTTTCCATTCCTATTTTAAATTCCCAGCCAGATTACATTCTGCCTTCAGCTTGGATTAGTCTCCAATGACCTAAATCAGAGGAAATGACAGGAACTGATGAATGATACGCATATATTGTTAATCAGACTATTGTTCCAGCCGGCTAAACGAGTTTTCAGCGTGTAACACTAGATGGAGCTGCGATCATACTGTGGACAGCTCAGCTCACACGCTCTCTCACAGCCTACTGTCCCATACACGCTCAACACAAGAAATACAGCTGGCTGCTCCTGCTGTCGGCCTCTGTGCACAATGACTTTGCTGCCTGTGTTTGACTTTTCTAATTCAGCATGTCATTGAGGGACGAACAATTGGAGAAGGTAAAGAAAAGGTAAAAAAAACAACATGTGATGACATGTTTACCATGTGAGTGACAGTGGTGTTGTATCTGTATTTCCTGCATGTGTTTCAGAGACTCCGGGGCTCTGAGGGCTCTCAGGGTGCTGAGTCCTGTGACAGCAGCTAATTATTCCCTGAAACAGAAAGACTATTGTGGAATTAACCTGATACTGTCCATTGTGTGACAATAAGCAGCATTGATTTAGCAGTTACAGGCTGATTTATGTGGGACCAAATGACAGTGTGATGTCAACCGCCCTGGCAGGGCCTTTGTCCTTTCTCTGCCTTTGGAAGTGATCAGACATGGTGTTTTTTTTTTTTTTAAAGATGATTTTTTTTGGCCTTAATGCCTTAATTTGATAGTGCAGCTGGAGGTTGATAGGAAATGGACAGGAGAGAGAGGGGGCACCTTCTCCACCATGTGAGCTCACTGAAAAAATAACTTGTAGGATTTACTTAATAAAATCCTCAGTTTTTCAAGTACATTTTTCTGCTGAATATCAAGAACAAGTCTCTCAACAAAGTGTAATGTACTTGCCTCGAAACGTAACATTTGTGAAGAAATTAAGTAAATGTTACTAATCTTAAACTTAAAAGTTATATTTATCTTAATGAATCAAGTAAATTCTAAAACATTTTTTTCATAGACAGGAAATCACTGTTAGATTTTAGCACTGATGTTACGCTCGAGCCTGCTTGCTCAACACAGCATCGATCTCATGAAGCAGGAGTGTTTTGAGACCCTGTTTCGATCCGTGCTTTACAATCACGTGACCACTGAGAGCGAGGCCTTGTTACGTTACAAAGCAGGTTTTTCAGGCCGTTCTTCCTGATGAGGTCGTGACACACAGCCAGCAGGTGTCTCTCTTCTGACTGTACGACTTGCTTCGTAGTAGTGTGTCATTCATGAGCAGCGAAATCATTTTTGTTCACTGCTTCGTGAGGCTTTGATTTCACCATCACTGGATTTTAGTACTTTTATTTAACTTTGACAGATGTAATTACTTAGTTGTATGGATTTATATTTACCTAAACACAAGTTAACAAACTTCTATTTTTCACCACTGTAATAATGCCTAAGATGTGCATTTTACTGCTTCAAAGAAATGTCCCTTCAGTATTATATAGTCTCATTAACAACACTTATCTGTTGCCGTGGCACATTTTTAATAATAATGTATAATAATTATTCTGATAGCTGAGATCAAGACCAACACAGTGATGTATAATACTTGGTGTTTATGATGCATTATTGGTGAGAATAAATTATTGATAAAATATATCCCACAATGCATCACGGGAATCTTGGTTAGGCTATTTCTGCCGTATCTCGGTAACAGAAGGCCTTAGAGAGATGGAAGTTGATCCTTTGAATATGTTTTTTTATGTACGGGCTTTCCAACGGTGCCAGCCATAAGACCTTCCGTTCCCGAGATACATCACAGTTTTCAAAAATGTGAGAAAGAAAGGTTACATTTACTAGAAATTACTCATCCATGATAAAAAAACATTTTCAGAGTAAAATTGTATTAGTATTTTAAAGTTAATGTGCAGTGACTATAAATCATTTAAATTATATGTGTTGTAAATGTACTCTTACTGAGCCATGTAAAAGTGTTTATTTCTTAGCCATTTAAAGAAATATTTGCTTCTTTGCCAAGGAAAGACACCATCATTATTCTTCCTCTCAAAATACAGGCATGAATTCCCATA
Organism: Echiichthys vipera; assembly: GCF_963691815.1. Lineage (NCBI taxonomy): Eukaryota > Metazoa > Chordata > Actinopteri > Perciformes > Trachinidae > Echiichthys > Echiichthys vipera. The sequence goes on from NC_139830.1 coordinate 32,203,681, forward strand.
TATACCAGATAATACCAAGGTATTCACAAAATTTTTTTGAGAGCCTTATTTATTTATTATTTAAATGACGGTTCCTTCATATTGTTAAACACGTGGCACAGTTAAAAGTCAGTACTACACTATAAACTGGCTCAGAAATGTAGAGCAGTATCTATCTAAAGTTAGCCAACATAAACTGCTGATCATACCAGACCAAACTAAGGCTGTAGCAGAAAAACCTCAGAGTGAACTGAACCGAGTATTGGGTCATTTTGTCTCTTGTGAATTCAATTTTTCATCCGTGAGAGAATAAATGCTATTTCTTCTTTAAAAAAAAAACAAACAGCTCAATTAAGTAAAAATATGCTCACTGTCAATTCATTACAATTTAAATTACTCAAAATAAAAAAATTAAAATAAGTCAGCGTAGAACAATGTGTATTGGGGATGGCTGCAGCTCAGATGGTAGAATCTGATTAATGGCTTGATCATTGCTTCCTCCTAATTATGTGCTTCAATGTCTTTGAGCATGACAATGAACCCCAAACTCCTTCTCATGTGGGGTTAAATACATTAAAGTAGTTTGGATAAGAGCTAAATGTTGTTTGGGCTGGCTGTGGATGTCACATTCTATAGATGGGAAAATCCACATAAGATTTTCTTTCCACGTGCCTCAGAATTTGCCCAGAGATCACCTTTGGATTTCACAGGAAATCTGCAAGTGTTTTAAGTCGATACCATTGCTAATTTATTCATCATTTAATTAAGAAAGAAAAGAAAAGAAAAGAAAAGAAAAAAGAAAAGATGAAAAAAAAAACCAGAGTGTGACTGTGTGGTTGCAGCTTGCAGTGGCTCTGATGGTATTTGCGAATTGCTGTCAGTATTTGACCATGTATTGAGAGTCAGAAATACTTAAACGATGATATTTTTGTTACACAACTCCAGATCTACAAACAACAAATATTACACGGACTAAAAATATGATATAAACGACTCAAATTTGAATTTACAGAAATGAATATTTACATCAGTGAAGTAAAAGTAGTGAAGGAGAAAAGAAGAAAAATAAGTAGATTGAAAATGAAAATCTTATTATAATTAATGAAATAATGAATGGATGAACTAAAATGAAAGTAAAATGTACCTGATTTATTTTCTAGTCTGTTGCCAGTTTTCTGAGTTGGGGAAGAAATGATATACACTCAAGCCATTATCAGCTCACTGAAAAACTAAACCAAAAAGAATTTAAAAAATAGCAATCGCAAAGAAAAAAATAAATGTGTGTACAAAATGAACAGAATGCAGATTTTGTGGTCATGTCAGTGAACTTATTCTTATTGTCACCTCTACTATTCACAGTCATATTTGATTTACTATCCCCACACTGATGTTTACATTAAGTCACGTAGACAGCTTGCCCAAAACAGTTGAAGCTGTACAAAACCAGGGCATATGCTGCATTCAGGTGTTGGAATGATCAGAAAAATTTGTTCCTGTGTGAACATCCCCACAAGTTTGAACAATAACATTGAAGTCTGCAAAAATGTTGTTGATGGTAATAAACTTTTTTATTTATTCAGTTATTGCATATCTCTTTTTGCTTGAATGCAATCTGTAACATGGTATCACAGTTAGTTATGGTTCACATAGTGACCTTGATTAGTTAGAGAAGTTATTTGCATTAACCTGATAACAAGTCATATTTTATAGAACGTACTGGTGCAGCAACAAATCACCAATATAAAAATTCAGTATATAAAATAAGCACTGGAAACAGCTGTCAACATGTTGTTTAAACACTCTGAGCAATAAAATACAACACATCTTTGTAGCGTCAATGTTATTTCCACATTACAACTGAAAGCTCATCTCAGGAAATTAGTTTTCCACCCACAGTTGTCATGGCTGCCATGGTTACAATGCCTTGCCAAGCTGGTAAGCACACGGTTGGTGTACAGGGCTAGCTACGGCAAACACTGGTGCAAATAATATGAGGCCAACGGTCACTTCCCCCAGAACACACCTGAACAGGTGTTTTAGGGCCCTAACAACAAAATATAATTTCTGCCTTTTCCTCTGAGAACACAGTCATTAATTGGTGTATTATCAGCAAAACTGAGGGGTTTCAAGCATTTGATACTGAAAATACTGAAAAAAAGTAATGAACCGTGTGAACAAACTTGATCAGCTGCAGTTGACAGGCGAGAGCAGGCTCCACTGGATCTGGACTGTACACTCCCTGCTGTGTTGCATTGAATGTGAGTCTGGTGGTCTTTACTGCCCAACTCCTCACCTGTACTAAACTGTTCGGTCCACAAAATGGTCCTCTTCCTCCTGTCAGTGAAATGGCTCGTTTTCACTCCCAGAGAGATGTACGAGTTGAAAATTGTCCGTCGGTCTTTTTCAGTGAAAACGAATTCCAGGTCTAACCAATTGTCAGGCCTTGTGTAATTGAAGAGACTGTTCCAAATATCTTTTAAGTAATGAGAAGTCATTTTCTTGGCTGTTGTTAGAGCGTATCGCACAAAGGCTTCCATTCTGTCTGAAATGGTACATTCAGCCACGATGAGGGAAAAAAGAGAAAGCCAACGTCTGAATGACTCTACGGTCAAATATCATTGTGTGAGCTCCTCTCCTGAGAGGCAGTCACCAAATACTGCTGTTAGTACTGATTGAAAATCCATGAGGACCTTCGAGAAAGCAGCACAGTACCCTTGAAAAATGATCCAAAAAATGTCTCTGTCCTTCCTATCAAAATGTTATGTCTCGAGCTCAATTATTTCACCTGAAAAGAAAGAGAGGCTGGGAGACAATTTCACTTTTATAAGAAATGACTGGGACCACCGCAGTTACAATAGTATTTTAGAGACCATCAGACCTGTTTTGGTGACAGTTTTGCACGTTTCTTTAGATGCATGTAGCACTCAACACTCACATGGTTTGGGTAGCGGTCACCATGGTCCTTTTTAAAAAAAAATGTTTTCTATCAAGTGTTTAGCTTTGACACATTTTAATGCAAAGCTGCAATCAAAGTTAGAACAACATGATGCTATTACCTGCTCTCTGATTTTAAAGATATGCTAACCAGCGCCCCCCCCCCAGCAGATTAGCTAAAGCTAGTAAAATGAGTAACAATGAGTAACAGAAAGGTGAGGAGGAAAGGTGGGAAATGAGGAGGAGGGCAGAGTCATTGCTGGAGTAGCCAAAGAGAAAGAATCTCCAACAAACATACAGAAATGAGTGGGAAAGCTGGATGGCTAAAACAAAATTGGTGTAGGCTGTGACAGTGAAGCCTTTTGTCGTTGTTACAACATACAGTAAAGATGGCGGCTGAGCTCACAGTTATATGAACAAGCTTCCAATTGTGCGGTCTTGTAATTTAATTTTGTAATAAAGATGTTCCTCCTTTCATTTGACCTGAGCTCTGCGTGAATGCCGTAGCGTCATTAAGTGAGGTCAAACATGATTTATTCCTGTGTTAGTTTCACTGACTGCAGTAGCTGCAGTGCCCACCAGGTGGCACATGTGAACAGCTCAGATGAGTACAGTATTTTTAAATTTGTAAATTGTTAAATTGTACCCACTGAAGTAAAGGGTTTTTCACTTTTTCAAACCCATCTAAGGGCCTGCACTTTTTTCTTTTAGCAATACATTCAATTTGGATTATCTGTAATTATGAAAATTAAATTTGTACTATTTAAAGACTACTCAGCAAATACACATAGATACTGTATATGGTTACATTTGGAAACATACTATATTAGAATAGAATAGAAATACTTTATTGATCACAAGCTGGGAAATTGCATTTTTTAAATCATTTTTTAAATATTTTATGAAGAAAAACAGCTGAGCAAATGCATTTAAAGATACTCTGTGCCACATTAACACTAGCTCAAGTGTCCATTTTGGTGGACAAACAGATTGATTTAAAACAATGTAAACAATGATGACAGTCATGTCCCGTCTTAGTGTTGATTTGGCTCCACAGCGGAGAATCGGGAGAATAAATATGATGAATATCAGTCTACCAGTCAACATCAAGTCCTGTGAGTTTGAGTCACCAGAAACATGGCATGTACGCATCTGACCAGGCTGGGACTGGTCCAACTATCCAGTGTGGAGATCCAGTTATTTAACCTCTAGTGAGGGCGTACGCAAGGTCCTTTGATCACGAGGTTGGCAATTCGATTTTCGGTTCCAATGGAAGTTTTAGTTAATGAGGTGGGTAATCTCCTATATATTCCATGGCTTTTTGGCTGGTAGGTGGGTAAACTGTAACCTGACTCTCGCCAGATGAATATCGTTCCGCCTTGACTCCGCCTAGCTCCACTCATCCATCTGGGATCGCTCCATCGGAAAGTAGTGGTGGTCGAGTGAATCAGGAGCACTGGGCGGGGTTTTTATAGATGTGACATAGCGGAAAAGCGACTGTTGTGATCAGACAACAATGGCGGCTCGCATTGAGGAGGCAGACGTCAACATCTATGCTGCCATTTTATCAGTATTGTCCAATCTAGAGAATCTTTCTTCTTTAAAAGAACACCAGATAACGGCTCTGAAGGCTTTTGTTGGTGGAAACAATGTCAGCTGTTCTGTTTGGCATTTCCCTGCATTGCTCTCATCAGCCTCACAGGTTGGTTTCGATGTGAGTGGTTGAAGTAGCACATCAACAAAGATGATGGACAAGTGGTTCATCCAATCATATGCAAGGATTTTTGATGAGGCCCAGCCTCCCTAAAACACTTCCCAGTCGGCGATCCCAGAAGGATGAGTGAAGCAAGAATGAACCAAATTCATCTGGCGAGAGTCAGGTTCGGTATACTGTACAGCATGTCGAAATGTCCTTGAGTAAGAAACTAAACCCAAAGTTGCTCCAGGCTAGAATCTTGAATGGCAATGTATCAATGTGGTTATGAATGGGTGAATGAGAGCCCCATTGTCCAGTAAGGTAGAAAGGCACTTTATAAATGTAGTCAATCTACTCAATTTGTATAATCATATTTGGGCTGCTGTATATTTGCATGTTGGGGTCCTTTGTTCTTACCTCTCATGCAAGACTCGCCAGTAATTTCTGGTCTGCCCACACGGTTTCTACCCTGCCTGACCTTGTCATCTTTCTGGACATCACCTCAGCCTTCTGTCCCCCGACCACGACATTTGTCCATTCCTTCCTGGTTTCCATCTGTGTGAATGTCACAAACACTGTGAGAGCGCCTTGAGTAGTCAAGACTAGAAAGGCGCTATATAAGTACAAGTCCATTTACTGCTTTGAGGTAAAGCAGTAGTGATCTTTCTCACCTGGCTTTACTGGGCAGCTGTACCTGTAGCATTCCATTCTACAGAATAATTATGGCTCCCATTAAGAACAGGAATAAGTATGAATATGAATCTGACATATCCCCCCCCCCCCCCCCCCACACACACACACACACAAACACACACACCTTCAAACCTCCTCACAATGTGACACCCCTCCATCTGCGTTCCATCTTTCATCCCACTTCCCCCCCTTGTTCTTTGTGACATATTTAAAAACCTTGTGATTTATGGAGCTTTAATTTGGTTGTGGCCCATCCATTGTTTTGCGACTTGTGGTGCGGCGGGCTGCCCCGCTGACAGTCATTTCCCGCCAGTTGGGGGGGATTGTGTATCATCAGCTAATGGCATCTGCTTTTACCCTTTCTTTTGAGCAGGAAGTAGGTGTGTGTCAGTGTTTTAGGGGTTGAAAAAGAGAGCTTGTGTTAGAAATCAAGTAAGAAGATAGTGGCAGAGTAGGAAACAAACAGCAGTTCCAATTTACTTTGCCAATTGCACTTGACGGCGCAGTGTGTATTGAAATGAACCGGGCTGTCTGCGGCTGGAAGTTGGCCAGGGCTGGCAGGATAGATGGTAGCAGGTACGGGTTACAGCAGCCTGCTGGCTGATTAGAGAGATGCTGTAGCTGAGCACTCCCCCTTACCTTCAGACCTCCCTCACCTCACTGTGGCCTCTGTGATAGCTATCACAGATATTTACTAACTGCACCCAACTAACCACCTTGCTGAGGTTAATGGCTGCAACCTGCAACTGTTCTCAGCCGTCCATTTCCTCGCTTTGTTTATTCCTTCCCTTTTTCTTTCTACCTTTGTAGATCAGCCCTCTTCTTCTTAGAGGACATTGTGTATAGATATTCATGGTGTCTGCATAATGAATCCCAAATGCTTTGGAGATTCCCTGACTTCATTTACAACACAATTAAGTTTTGAGTGAAAATTCTCAACAACTAATGAATGGATTGCTGTGAAATGTGGCTCACACATTCACGTTTCCTTCAAGATAAACCATAATAGCTTTGGTGATTCTGCCGTGAGATTATATCCTTGAGGGAAAGGGTTAAGGAAGCAATAGAAAGGATTATCTCAAAAGACATTATATGAATGCTGTTTTTTTTTCATTTTAGGACTATACCCAAAAGACCACAAGTCAAAAGGAAACATGTGATTATCGTTATGTATTTCCTACATGCTAAAAGACAAATTGGAGTTTTTTCCCTTCAGAAAGACTGATGTATATAAGACAAGGGGGAAAGGGTTACATTTGAAAAGGTCTGGGGTCTATTTACTGCTTTTGTGAAATATATGGATCTAACAGATGATGAAGAGGAAAACTGAGTACCTTCTGTTAGCAGACTCACAGAATGGATAACCTGAGCTCAGTTTTGTGAAGACAATGACATTCTTTTAATTTTAACATGCTTTTATGATTTAATATGTACAAAAGATGCATGGTTTTATAGTTTTCCTCAGTTATTTTTGTTGGCATGTTCTTTTTGTGCAGTACATTGCTTCATGACCAAATACCTGCCGAACTAATGACATCCCCATCAGCCTCACCTGTACGCTGCTTACTGCTAATTAGCAAATGCTAGCAAACTAACTATTATCTTGACCTAAACATTAGCTGAAAAGACATCTTTAGCTGTCATGCTTTAACTTTATTTCTGTGAATATGTTGTCAGTATCTTGCTCAAAGTAATTCTATTTCTGAGAAACAACCAAGAGCTGTCCTCAAAGCAATTTAAGTCAAAAGCAACTGGACTGGTTGTTTGTCTAGGAAGACGTTTCACCTCTCATCCAAGAGCCTTCATCAGTTCATGTACGCATCTGACCAGGCTGGGACTGGTCCAACTAACTAGTGTGAGATCCAGGTATTTAACCTCTCACAAGGCCGATGATGTCACTGAAACCCTTTGTGCTCCAAAGTGCCCACGCCCGTCGTTGGAGTGACAGTCGTTGGTGGGCAGTTGGTTTCGACTTTGTTAGTGCCCCATTGAGTCTGAACGACAGTCGTTGGGGTCACACGGGGCCATGTGTGAACAGTTGTCCTTTGAGGTTAGATTGTTGAATCTCCTGGGAAGGGATGAAAGGGCAGCATTGTAAATTGGAGATAAGTGGTGTCTCAGACCTCCTCCTCTGTTTAGCGATGGTTTCTCCACTTTTACATAAATGGCTTCTTTTACTCCTCTTTCAAACCATCTGTCCTCCCTGTCCAAGATTTGGACATTGCTGTCATCAGAGGAGTGGGCTTTCTCCTTGAGGTGTAAGTGGACCACGGAGTCCAGGCCTGAGGAGTTAGCTCTCCTTTGTTGGGCCATGCGTTTATGCAGTGGTTGTTTTGTTTCTCCAATGTAAAGATCTTTGCATTCCTCGTTGCATTGGACAGCATAAACCAGGTTGCTTTTGTGGGTGTGTGGTGTTCTGTCCTTCGGATGTACTAGTCTCTGTCTGAGTGTGTTACCAGGTTTGAAATACACAGGGATGCAGTGTTTGTTGAAGATCCTACTGAGTTTCTCCGATACCCCAGCCACATATGGGATGACTATGTTGTTTCTCCTGTTTCTCCTTTTTCTTTCTCAACCACTTTGGTTTTCTTTCTGGAGGCAGCTGCCGTTTTAACAAAGGTCCAGCTGGGGTAGCCACAAGTTGTGAGGGCGCCACTCAGGTGCTTGCGTTCTTCCCCTTGAGCCTGTGAGCTGGTGGGTACGTTATCAGCTCTATGCTGCAGTGTCCTGATAACGCCAAGCTTGTGTTCCAAAGGGTGGTGAGAGTTAAACAGTAGATATTGATCCGTGTGAGTGGGTTTTCTGTATACCCCTATGTGGAGGCTCCTGTCATTCTCCATATGGACGTCACAGTCCAAGAAGGGCAAGCTGTTGTCCTTAACTTCCTCTCTGGTGAACTTGATGTTTCTGCCCACTGAGTTGATATGTTCAGTAAAAGTTTGCACCTCTTCAGATTTGATCTTAACCCATGTGTCGTCCACATATCTGAACCAATGGCTTGGGGTTACTCCTTTGAAGGAGTTCAAAGCCTTGTCCTCTACATCCTCCATGTACAGATTTGCCACAATAGGGGATACTGGTGAACCCATGGCACAGCCGTGTTTCTGTCTGTAAAAAATGCCATTAAACTGGGAATATGTGGTATTCAGGCACAAATCAAGAAGTTGGCAAATGTGGTCTGGTTTGAGATTTGTTCGGTTTTGTAAGGAAATGTCCTGTGTGAGCCGCTCTCTTACCGTGGCCAAGGCCTCCATGGTTGGAATACAGGTGAACAAGGAAGTCACATCGTAGGACACCATGGTTTCATCCGGATCCATTTTTAGGTCTCGGACTTTGTTCACAAAGTCTATGGAGTTTTGGATGTGGCGTGGGGTGTTTCCCACCAATGGTGCCAGAATATTGGCAACATGCTTTCAGTGACTGCCCTTTCATCCCTTCCCAGGAGATTCAACAATCTAACCTCAAAGGACAACTGTTCACACATGGCCCCGTGTGACCCCAACGACTGTCGTTCAGACTCAATGGGGCACTAACAAAGTCGAAACCAACTGCCCACCAACGACTGTCACTCCAACGACGGGCGTGGGCACTTTGGAGCACAAAGGGTTTCAGTGACATCATCGGCCTTGTGAGAGGTTAAATACCTGGATCTCACACCAGTTAGTTGGACCAGTCCCAGCCTGGTCAGATGCGTACATGAACTGATGAAGCCTCTTGGATGAGAGGTGAAACGTCTTCCTAGACAAACAACCAGTCCAGTTGCTTTTGAATGAAATTGCTTTGAGGATAACGATGACCTGGACAAATGAGAACATTCACAAACCAAGAGCTGTCTATCTGTCATTTTAACAAAACACCTTGTACAAGTAGTCTTAATACATTTAGGAGGGGAAAAATTTTTTATAATAATAATATTTCTTTTTCCTGTATTTGGGATAATAATATGTATGTGTCACAGTCTGCCCTCTCTTCGTTTCAGTCACCTCACAGTACTTTTCCACCGGCCCCTCCTTCTGCTCACCTGCCTGTTCCCTCCTCATCAGCCAATTATTAACCCAGGATATAGACTCTCCTCACCATTCTTCTCAGATTGCATGACACAGTTTATATTTTGTTAGCAAGTGCCCAAACTTGTTGAACGTTCTGTAGCAATAATAATAGCTAGCAAAAGGCTGTTGGTACCATTAGCAACTATTTGCTATCCTCCAGTTCAGCTTCATATCATCCTGGGGCTACATGGCCTAACCATATAACACATTGAAAAGTGCATGTACTTTCCCGTTCATTTTTCTTCTTATTTCTCCCTCTTCTTCTCTCATAAAAAGCCTCGGTGCATCGGCAAAAATAGTCCTGTTGTGGCTTTTTATTTGCATCGTTAATTTTATTTGTTACTTCAATTTACTGTTTGACATGGAATTTGTGTTGGCTTCTCTACCTTGCTGTCCCTGTGATGGCTAAATTATGCCTCTATTCCAGATTGGGCCTTCTCAATCCTGGCGTACATGTGCCACCCTCAAGAAATTGGTAGTTCCTGTTTAAGTGCACCAGCAACTAAGGTAGTTAATGTTTCAATTACAAACATTCTTGTGTGTGGGGGTGTTTTGATAATGATAATTATAATGAATAATATTTGTAAAAATTGTAAAGGCACTTTGAGTGAGCAATCTCAAAGTGCTACAGAAAATAAGAACACATAGGGCTAAACTATCTTTCAAAAAAACTTTTTGCACAGGATCACTTGGATTATTGATTATTAATTAGCCATACTTGGATAGGCTACTATTCTGCAAAAATGCTTTTGCTCTCGAGTCAAGTTACAGCTCGGGATAATATTGCAGTATACCCAAAGGAGACGTAACTCCAAAAATGTCCATTAAGTTTTCTCGTGTTTTTTCTTTTTTAAACAAACCAGCATGTATGTACAGATTTCATGTTTTTTTTACAACATACTCATGATTATAATCTGGATTCAAACTGAAATTCGTTATTGTCGGTTGCCTTTGTGTACTTTCTCCTTTTTCTTTTGTGACTAGGTCATCATAGGGTGAGGCTTACCATCCTGTTTAGTGTCAGGCAGGCTAACCTCCTGACGTTGTACTTCAAAGAGCGGAAGGAGAGTTTGATGCTTAAAGTTGATGTAAGATTTTTTTATTCAAATATTTAAAATGCAAAATGAAAGTATCTTTGCTTATTACAGGTGCTTCCTAGGCATCAATCCTGAAAGAGGCTTAAAGACCAAGAAGCGGACAACAATGAAACTTATTGACTTTAAGTGGGCATCATGTTGTTGTTTTTTTTGCAGCAGTAGTTGTCAGACTCAGTTTTGAGTAGTTTTAAATAGTAGCCTAGTTCTTAAAACAACTTTGCACTTCAAGATTTTTTGCAACGCTGTTGCATGTGGGCTCATCATAATGTTTGAGACTAAGAGGAGCGCCTGACCCCTTTACGGCATCCCTTCATCGCTCCTAACCCTAACCCTTACTCTCTTACCTTGCTATGTAGGCCTCATTCCCATCCTCTTACTGTTATTGTGACACAGCTTGTTAAAATGGTTGAATTGTGACACAGATAGTTGAACTGCAAGTTTCTGCACAATTTCTCTGTATTTTAAGATGGCTTTTTTGACTCGAAAGTTGAATTTCAGGAATTCCTTAATTTCTTAGTATTTGCTGTATGTTGAAAAATGAAAAAAGATATATATTTAATAAATATGTCATTGGGTTAACATTGACTTAAACTCAGTTGTTAGTGTGTTTGTGTGTGTGTGTGTGTGTGTGTGTGTGGGGGGGTTACAGTATACAGTTGTGCTTTTATAACAATGCAGTGTAATATCACCGATGTGAAATTACAGTAAATTGCTGTGAGTATATTTCACAGTATATTGCTGTAATCCTTAGTGTGAAAGAAATGCAAAACTTCCAATTATTTATTGTAAATTCGTAGTGAAAAAATTTACAGTGCAGCTGAAGCTCTGATAAGAAAAAGGGAGGCAAAAAAGAGGTAACTATTTTTTGCCTGTTTTAGCTGCGGCTCATTGTGCCCTCAGGTTACCCATTGTCGAGTGATATGTCTTGGGGTTTGCATATTAACAGAAATCCCCAAACTTTCAACACATCACTAAATGGTCAGGAAGGGTGGTCTTCATGATAGATCCATCACAGTAAGCTGGTTACAAGTGACTTACTATGTGACCCTAGCCAACCCATCTAAAAAACAAAAAAGTAAAACTACCCATTTGCATAATTACAGGAATGTCAGCATTACATTAGTATAATTATTTTTATTCAAGTTATATTCTCCTAAACACTCCTAAAGGTTGTTCCAACAGCCCCACACTGCCTCTTCTAGGGTCCACTGCCTGAATTGAGACTTGGTGTCATTATCAACAATTGATTTCATTATTAAAATGATTAATTCATTACTTGCCTTTCTCTCATGGTAGCTGGATGACACCCTAACAATTTCCACAGAACCACAGCTAGTTTTCCCTCTTATTTCTGTCTGGTTGTGCAACAAATAAAAGGCTTATTTGAACATGACCTTTTATCACATAACACGGTGCGGTGGAGTTGAGTGAAATTATGCTTTCCTTGATGGTTAGTGAGTCTGTCCACTTCCATATCTTTCACCTCGGGGGAGCCAAGCTCTGGATGTCTCTGGCGTCCCTATTACATCATAAAAAGCAGTCATTATTAACAACTTTAGAATAACATTCAAGGGCAAACGACTTTGAAATGGGAAACTTGATGTTTTTTTTTTCTTCTCTCCTCACACCACATATTTGATTTACCTACCTCTCTATAGTAATTCACTTTAATATGGTTTTCCACATAAACAAAGCTATGTGGCTGGAAGCAAGCCACTGGCCGATGGAGTGTGTCGGCCATAAGAATCCATATCACCACAGCTACAGAGCACTGTCTCCACAGAAATGGAAACGGTGTCATCAGCATTAAGGGAGGGGGAATGCCCATGCTGATTGCTGTGTGTGTGTGTGTGTGTGTTTGTGTGTGTGTGTGTATGTGTGTGTGTGTGTGTGTGTGTGTGTGAGTGTGTGTGTGTGTGTGTGTGTGTGTGTGTGAGAGAGAGAGAGAGAGAGAGAGAGAGAGAGAGAGAGAGAAAGCAATAGAAGGGGGCATGATTTTCTCTGTTTATTGAACTGTGTGAATGTGTGTGTGCATTCCCGCTGACTAGTCTCATGATGGCTTGGCTGTGTGGTGTGGACTGGTGCTCAAAGCACACTCCACTAGATGGGCAACAGTGTGTGCTGCTAGCATCTCACATTCGGGCTGAGCAGTGAGTTTGTGTATGTGTGTTGTATGGACACAGGTTGAGGGGTTAGAGACAAAGATATTGGTTTGTTTATATGCCCACTCACCATAAGACAATTAAAGCAAGTGATCCTGAAACCCTGTAAACACAGTAATAAGTGTGATCACGCTGGCTGGAATTATTAGATTTAATAATAATACTAATTATTTATTATTATTACTATCATTATTGTTGATATTATTATTATTTTATTATGATGTAATTCAAAAGGGAACTTACTGATTTTCTGTCATATATTTATATATATATATATATGGTTCTGATATCAGGTTTTCATATTAAACTTGCCTAGAACCTCAAATAATGAGGTAAACTTATGTAAATGCCATCCCTGTGAGCAATAAAACTCAGATTTCAGACTGTCCTGAACGCTCCATTTCCAACTGTTTTTCTACTTTCCTGTTGACATGAACCTGTTCTGGGTTGACTATTGGTTATCTCCCTCAGGCCCAGCATGGTGGCCACACCCACAAAGTACAGCGGAGCACAGCTCCATCCATCCTCCCATTAATTGCTTAATGATGCTGCTATAGGCCTAGCCTGCCGGGGATAATACTTTTCCAGATACTCTGAGCTTCTCTCCGCTCTGTCTGTATCATTCATGTCTCATCAATGCCTGTTACTAATTCACTTCTTCCCCGGAGTTGTTTGTGCTTTGCAAAATCACACAATTGACAATAAAGTGTAGGTTTAAAGCTTTCATGTGTTGCAGAGCCCACTGATCTGTACTGACAGAGACTGTTGTTATTTTGACACAAGTTAAATGACAGCTGTGTGTGTGTGTGTGTGTATAAAACTTGCGATGCAGACCGTGATATGACGACACCGCCCCCACTGAGGAGGAACTATGAAGAGCTCAGCTCAAATGTTTTGCTTATTCGCAACAATGTCAAAGCTGTTGATTGTGGCGTTGATAATGAGAATTGAATGATAATTGCCGTCAGACATCGCTGGAATTTAGGAACCAGCTCCTATATAATCTTGAAGCCACTCTGTGGGAAGAAGCTGCACAGCTGGTATTAGCCTTTAGCCTATCATGGATACCAGCTCCACTGTTGTGTTTGCATTTCCTCTTACATGGCTTCTGGTGTCTCCTCGTTTGATTGGCAGCAGTAGGTGGGGCCGTGGCTCCGGCCTTTGGTCCCTGCAGGGTAATGCTCACAGGGTATTGCTGCCATCCGAACAGAAGCACCAGAGGCGATGTGACATGTAACCAGGCTAAAGGCTAAAGGCTAACCCCAACAGCAGGCCAGCTCTGCCCACTGGTTTCACAGCAAATATCTGTTCTCTGGACGATAAATTGAACTACAATTTTACAGGTCGGTCCCTCTATATACTGTACTGTAAATGGATAACAATAAAGTCCCTTATCTTATTGTTTAGTCTTGAATTAGCTGCAGATGATAGCTTTTGCCCACAGTTTAGCAGCACTGCCCCCCCTCCTCTCAGGAAGAAGACGGCATCAAGGCCAGGACAACCAGACTGAAAAACAGCTTCTTCCCAGGGGCTGTGAGACTCTCTGACTCTTCTCAGGGCTAATGCTGTTCTGCTGTTGCCCTTATATGCTGCTAGTTGAATACTATAATGGGCTTGTGCTATTTATTTTATTTATTTATATTCATATTCTCCACTCACACTACCTGTCTTACACTTATTTATAACTTCTATTTACTGTCAAGTAAACTCAAGTTTATGAGTTCTGTGTTCAATTGTGTTCTTTTTTTTATCTTTTTATCTTTGCTCCCCCACTGGGACCTAAGTGCATAAAGTGCATAATACCAACATGATCTGGCAATGACAATAAACTTCTTGAATCTTGAATTTTCACCAAAAAGGTGTGCATGTGCATCTGTGGTTTTAGAACAGACAGTAGGAATGCTCTCTATGAAGTGACCTGTGATTGGCCAAATTCTCTTGTCACAGCTAAATTTGCAGAGAGATTTGCAAGAGAAGTTGCAGTAGTCTAGTTTTCTCCCAGAACACTTGGATAACAATATGATGAAATAATATTATGGATTTTTTGGCCAAAAAACATCAAAAATAAACTGCCTACCACAGCTTTAATACTGTACTTTAAGACCTAAGGACTTTTCAGTTACAATCCAGTCTCAAATAAGTCCTAAGGAGAATTTTTTTCGGAGCAGTCCTCAGTCTGTGCTCATGTCCACGGAAGGTCTGGGGCTGAAGCTGCCTACCTCACACTTGTCACACTTGTCTTCCTCTTTCCTCGTTAATGGACACAGTGAAATAAGGAAAGTAACAAGAGAAAAACATCCTTACAACCTCATTCCATCTTATCTTACACTTACCCGCCCAAATCCTGCCATGCAGTACATTTGGAGGTGATATACTGTATACTAGCATCGCACAGTTCCCAGCCAACGATAAAACTCTTTACATTTGGGAACCTCGCTGGAAACTGGGTTTTGGGGAGTGCCGAAAAGGCCTTAAGTCCCTTATCACTTTGTACATGTCTGCTATTATGTCTTCTAACACCATTTTAAGTTGCATTAGCAAATCGAGCACCCCCTTCAGCTCAACAAAAGGCAAAGCTTCAATGGAAAGGCCCATCCCACCGTTTATAAAAGCCCCACTTTTTTAAAGAGTACCTCCTCCGAGAAAGCTGTAAGCACTGATCCCAGCTGTGTGTATTTGCAAGGCCTCCAGAATTAATCCTGAGCAATTTTTCTGCACCACTTGTGCCTGTGATAAAGGAAGCCTGAGCATTCAAATGGGCTGGGTCCCTGGTGGCATTAAGTTCTTACCATATTGGGCTCCAGTCAGGCCTGCAGTGTGAAGAGAGGACTGGGGCAAACCACTGAGCCTTGCCGGGCTTAAAACTCTATACCTCTATACAGTATCTCTTACTCCCTGTCTTTTCAAGCCAATGCAGATAAGAAAACAAACAGTGAGGAAGTCAGCGGTATCCTCCTCTGCAATCTATACCAGTGTAAAATCTGCTTAGTTTAGGAATTTTGTACATTTACCTTCATACCTGCACTCAACTAATTAAAGCCAAGTTAATTCAAGTGGTCATAATCTTCTGAGACATTTTAAGGCTTTTTGTAACTTAGTTGCCCTTTTTCAATTTCACAACTTGCCCCACCAATTTGAAGCTATGTACTGCATTTAGCATGGCTGTATGTTTAACCTCGTCAACCCCATCAACCCCACTGACCCACATTACAGAGCTATGCTGCCAACTTTGGTCAGTGTTACAGAACTTTATTTTAAATCATAGCGGATACCCCGAAGTTCCCAAAGGATACCCAACACTATGTCCAAGGCTGGATTACCGTCTGGAAAAACTGAGCTTATGTCCTCCGTTGATCGTGATCAGAGACATTTTAGAAGCAGGGGGGATTTAACACACAGTCATTTCCTTTGTCTGTTTCATATATGTGTATTTCAAGTAGAGCACCTTTAAGGATATGGAACGATTATTGCTTTGGCAATTTTTAATATTGCAGCGTTTCAATTTAGCAGAGATATTCATCATTGCTGGAAGCTATTAATACGTGCAGATCTTTTGTCTCATTCATGTCTTTGATTCTTTGATCCAGCACAGGTTTTTTTGTATGTGCATACCCTACACTTTATTTGTTCAAGATACTTGTCAAGGCAATGATTGGTGTGAACGGTTAATAAAAGATATGATTAATTGCAAGTCTGTGTCCTGCATGATAGTCTGACCATAGTTCTAAGGATTTACTTTGAAGTTTAAATCTTCAATAAAGGGGCTACATATAACTTACACATACTCCAAAGCATTTTGAGTAGAGGTCAATTTGGCCTCCAAATAAAGTGGTTTCCATAATCAGATTGTTTACAATATGTCTTGCTGTAACTGCATGTTTTTTGTCCATTTTTCTCAGATATAAACAATTAACTTGGTGACAATGTTATAGAATAGAAATAATTGTGTCTTTATAGGTGATGCTTAATCATAATCTATGATGTGTCCCAGTTTCATACTACATACCAACTGTATACGGCATGTACAATATACTACTCTTTAGAGCATAAGGTTTTTGTTTTAGCATACAACTGTTTTGCTAACAGGAAAATTATCAGATTGACTTTAAAATGCCATAACAGCTACATGTAACAACCAGACTGAAATGTTTTCATGGGGCACTGTTTCTCAACCATCCACAATTATTTCAACCTAAAGCTACTCAACAGAGCTACTTTACAGGCAAATTCAAGGGGCAAACTTATGGGGGAATAATGAGAAGGGTGTAGAGGTGGAATATAGACAGTCAGGGTTGAGGTTTATGTGTGTGTGTTTTTGTGTGTGTGACTTCCTGTGGTAGATCTAAAATGTAATCACGGCAGCCCTCGCATATGCCTCCGTTCTATAAGCTGCTGTTTTCACAGATAGTTGATCGAAGGCCGGAGAGCTGGCGAGAGATTGAGTCTTGGTCTGGCTTTGATAGATAGAGCTCTTTATTCAGACGGGGAGAAAAGGGAGAGAAAGGGGGAGGGGGGCAGAGGAGGTCTCTCAAAATCAGCAGAGGCTGAAGAAGAGAGAAGAGGCAGCATCGCAGCTGAGGTGAAGGGTTTTTGGAGAGTGGGCACAATAGCCTATCACAGACAACCTGCCGCTGCAACAATCACACTGGTGGAGAATGGAGAGATGCGATGGCGCTCAGCGAGACAGAAACATATAAAACTCTTCAGCCAGCCCTATTATATCCACTGTAATAAAGCCCAATAGTCTGATAGCGCCTCTCCTCTCACTTTCAAGCTATAAAAAGTCACCACTGAATGCTGCAACCGCTGCAGGAAATTTATGTCACGCTGTTTATTTGTCCTTCCACTCGCTTGGTAAAGAATTGGCTCTCATTTACTGCTGTTTGAGTCCAGCGTGGTTGCAGTCTTGAGGTGGATTTTTCTTCTTTTAAAAAGAAAACTGTACTTACTTATTAGTTGATTGTGTGTATGCAGACTAAATATACAACAGTAATACATTATGTTGAAAAGCATGTCTAACATTTGATTATTCTGATTAAAAACACAGTGTGCACACAATCCCACACCTGTTTCCCTTCATAAATCATAGTCAACTAGAAATCAGGCACACTTGATACACCTATAGTTGGCCACAAGTAGTCAGTGAGACAACATTATATTCACTAACTGCATTAAGACGATCGTGGCAAACGCTGACAGAAAGGTTAAAAAAAAGACATTTCATTGGTGGGGATGTTGAGACAAGAAAAAAATATTGTTTGATTGATCCATCAGATTATTGCCATTTTGAGATAATTGGCATCGGAGACCAATTAACAAAAAATGTCTGTAGGCACTGGGACTGAAAAAATTCCGTAACTCAAGTAACTCGATTACAAAAAAGCATCAAGGCAAAATCTCTGCCTCGATGATTCATTTAATTCCTATGCGTCGTACTGCGGCCTGTTCAGCACAGGGCTCATTCTTCCACACGGACCATTTTTGCGGATGCACAGCACTACATCTGGAATAGGCAGAGAATAAATGTGTGATCATTTCACACTTAAAAAGAAGCCAAAAAGGTGCAATGTGCCCATTTTTAACTAGAACTGTTCTACCACAACAGCAGGACATGGATAATTCAGCGTCTGAGCCCAAAGCAGCCTGTTGGTAACGCCACTTTACTAGCGCCGCTGTTCCGTAGTTACGGAGAAACAGGAGGAGGATGCGTAACATTGGCTGTCCTGGTGAATGCCTCTGTGTTTAGTTTTTCATGAATCTTAAACAGAACGTCTCCTTTCGGATCAGTCTTTGTAGTTTTGTTTGAGTAAATGTGTCAGTGGAGTTTTGTTCTTTGTTTGTTGTTACAGTAAACAGGAAGAGAGAGAGTCACTCTTCCTGATCATTTCTATCGCTAATTCATTTAGATAAATCTTTTTTGTCTTTAAACCTGTTTGAGTAAACACGTGTGGCACAGAGACTTTTATGCACCACTTTGAATTGTTTAAATAGTAAACTTATTCATGGAAAATTATGAATGTATTGCCTTAAACACACACACACACACACATACACACACACACACACACACACACACACACACACACACACACACACACACACACACACACACACACACACACACACACACACACACACACACACACACACACACACATCTCATCTCTCTCTCCCCTTCACGCACACGTGCACATTCAAACAAAAAAACACACACACACACACATCCCTGGCGGGTTAAGGTGGTCATGGGCCCCTAGGCTACTGTTTGTTTGAGTCCCCCACATTATAATCATGCTTTATCAGAAAAAAAACCCTGCTAGAACAGAAGAAGGGTCTGCAACCTTGAAAAACCCTGTCATTTTGCTTATCTTTTTCATGCTCTGCTATCACATTTCCTTTCTGACATTTTGCCGCTATACTTTCTAGTTACAGTAAGTGAGGTATCACTCTTTGTGCTGACCGTTCCATTCATTTCCTATGAAGGAGGCGGTAGCGCCCAATGTAGCGGCAGTGCCCAATGAAGCGGCCTGCACCGCTCAGATTTGCCTCTCTGCTTGCTGCGCTCAAAGATCAAATCAGTTCAACTTTGAACTTGTTGCCGCTGATCTTTCAAAAGTGCAACCAATGAGATGGAAGTTTTGAGTGTGACATTTACGTTTCCTAAGCAACCAGAGAGCGGCATCAAGCCTGCTAGAAAGATGGAAGAAAAACTTATTGTGCGTCTGAGTTTCTCAAACTATCAAACGTTACATTAAAGCCATATCACAATGTCTAAAGAAAACGTAATGATGGAGGTTTATAAGCATCACAGCAGGTTTGTGAATAGGCAGTTTACGAGGTATAACGGTTGTTATAATACTAACGTTTATTTAGCCGTTTACTGGGTCTCTGCACCCAACCTCGCGGTGAGCCCAGTGCAAAAAGCTGATCATGTGAAGGCCCCTTAACAGAGGCTTCCTTGTTGCTAATAATGATGATGATTTCCAGGAAAAGGGCAGGGTCCCTGCAGATAAACACAGCCACGCTCTTCTATACGTGATGATTGATTGCTTTTGTATTACTCTATACATTGTTTTGCTAGGAAAAGAACTTGGAGCTGTACTTGAAATAGGTGGTAAAAAATGTGGGCAGGGATTGCTTCCACACGGTTTTCCCAGACCGTTCCCTAATATGTAAATTACCAAAGTTGTTTCACAGCCACATGCACTAACATGCAAACAACAGTGAAACTGAGATTACAACAGACACTGGGCGAGAGTGACTTAATTCTATGCTCAGGACTCCATTTCTCCACTAAATATTAACATTGCAAGTATTTGTTTGCTGATATATTAATATTCTGAATGCTGAATACAGCTCCTCTAAGGTTTGAAGTCGGGTACACCATCTTGAAAATGTAATGCTTTCCTCTTTTAGTTGATTGCAGAAAGTGTAAGTCAGGGCTTAAAACCTTCCATCACAGAGATCACACCATCCTGTCTTGTTTATCTCAAAACATTCAGCTTGGGTCCATCCAGTGACGAAGAGGCATGATCACATAGCTATTGCCCCGGAGATCCCACCAATCAAGCAACCAGTGCAACAGATGGACGTCAGCCTAACGGAGTTCTGTAAAGATTGAGAAGGAAAGAGTGCCCCTGTTCTATAACACCTGTGGAGGGTGATAAAGGTAAAAACATGGCCAGATCTGGAGGAGTCCTGATTCCAAAAGAGAAGAATAGGATACGCTAAAGGAAACTCAGATCCTTTTTTTGAGTATAAAAGTAATAATATATGTATAAGGCAATTAATACAAAGATGCACAATTAGTAAACCTGCTTCTATATTTTTTGGAGTAATCAGTATTTTGATATAGAATGGGAAATAAGATGCGAGACATGTCTGTGAAATGATTGCACAGCTGTTATCCTGTTAATTCTGTTACTGTAAGATGTATGTTAAATGTTGAACCTCTCTGCTCCTTTTGTCACATCACAGATGAAACACATCTTTTTAGGGAATGCTCTTTTAGTCAAACACTGTGGCATGATATTAACCTCTTTTTAAACAGAAAGTTTGGTATACGACTTTTATTTTTCTTGTTAGTTTTGAAAATATATTTCCTATTATAAAGTTGTATGTTATGATTCTTTTCTTATAAGCTAAATTCTATATACACACCACTAAATCTGCAAACCAGAAACCTAATTGTATTGTTTTCATTTCTTACTTTAACTTCTACCTGGACACACCAAAGTACTGCACCAACTGCAAAGCTGTGAAAACAAAAGCCATCTGTTATGAATTTGATCTGTAATGATTTATGTACTTGGATGTTTTCTTTCATTTATGATATATGCACTACCTCGAGCAATATAGTTATTGTTACTATTGTTATATTTTTTGAAGAATCACATGAATAAAACTATGCTTACATGCTTAGCGGTTGTTTAGTGCGTCAAATCTTACCCACACAATACACTACAATACACTACAATACACAACATACAATAGTGCTAATTTCTGATTGGCCATTGTGTAGCCTCTGTCTTTTTTTTGAGTGGCTGGTAAGTGGCAGCTCCACTGAGCTCCAGATGAGACGCGATTGATTCCTACCCGTTCCATAGTGAGAGCAGCTTATTATAAAAAAACATTTCTCTGTGAGCCATACAATGTGTGGCAGGAGTGCGTGAATAAAGACCGGAATGCGTGACTGCCACGCTCAATGCGTGACACGTGAGAGCCCTGTCAATGTAGAAGGTAGGACTCTCTTCAGCGTAGTAACTCAGGGGATGACCAGGTATCTGGTGAGAAACAACCATGTGGATAAAAAAGTCTAAAATGCTGGGATCCAAGGGACTGTGCATGTATCTTAAAGGATAGGTTTCACATTTTCTTAAAACAATATTAAATGTACAGTGTGTACAAATCTGATCAGTCTGAATTAGACAAATCCCTCTTTGTGCTGCCACTAGAAGTATTGTCTTTCTGTGCCAAGGCAGAGGGACCGAGACAGACTAACTTTGGAAGATAACCATTCATATTAGCCTCAGCTGAACCCAATCACTTACACTGAAATTGCTTTTAAGAAGTGATTTATTTGCAGCCAGTGTGAACAGAAGGAACAAATAAAGCCTCCTATTCTTTAAATGTACACAAGGACATGTACGTAAAAATGTGAACCTATCTTTGAAGGACCTCTTCTTTTCATCCAGTGTCACCATTGAGTCATATTCTTAATGTATGCAGTTCTTCGGTTTATGTCCAAATACCTAGAAACTGATTTACATTGATAACAGCCTGTACTCCGCTGTACTTTCTATTAAAGCGTAATTCCAGCGCAAAATCATCCCATGGTCTTTTTTCAACACTTACATACATCAAATAAGCCATCGAGACAGTTTTTTCGTGTAACAACTATTAACAGAGATTTGGATTGACTTTTTTAATTGACTTGAATGGACTTGGAGCTGGTACCGGTGCCAGTAGGTAAGTCTTTCAAAACACTCTTTTAATAAACTCCGGGTTAACTAACTATGTAGTTGGTGCTTCATTTTCTGTGTAGGGACTCTTCACATGCTACTGCAGAAGTTTGGTGTTATTTTGAGCAGTATTAATGGTTAGAAAAGACGTTTGAATGCGTTCACCGTACTGCCCCGAGCTAATCAGTGTTAGCTTTGTCCGGCTGTTAGCGACTCTCTCGGATTTCTCATTTTATAGTTTATACAAGAAAAAACTGTCTTCGTGGTTTATTTGATTTATGTAATTACTGAAAAAGACCGTGGGACGATTATACGGCGTAATTACACTTTAAGTACCAAATGTTAGCATGCTAATATGCTAAACACAGATGGTGACAAACATTATACTTGCTGAACATCAGCATGCTAACATTGCTGGTGAGAGCATGGTAACATGCTTGTGCTAGCATTTATCGGTACTGAGTAGCTGTGTGGTCATCGTTTTGGCTCCATTCCAATTATATTGCTCAGCATCACTCTCTGTCCCCTTGATCTTTCTGTGACACCTGTGGATACCTGTTTCATGTGCAAACACAGATATCATAAAACATTATGATGTGTTTGATAGTAAGTTAATGATGGGTGCTGAATTTATCACTCCAACCATTCATTATAGTGTCCTCTGGGTCACTGTTTCATGTGTTTAAGCTTTTGTTCCATGCACTGCTGTAATTATACCCAACCTCACAATGAAAATTTACTAGATCTTCCCAGTTGCAAGTTCAGATAAAATACATTTTCCTAGGTTGCTTTTCATCTGCAGACATGTACCAACCTTGGTTTTGAGTGTTTAACCCTGCAGGTTGCTTGTTTCAACAGAACAACACCTGTAATCAAATTTCTGGTCACCAAAACAAACCTTGAGTAGAGAATATCTAAAAGGGAAGATGGTATAAGTCCCAGAGCGCCCACATTGGTTTGTTGTTAAGAAGCAAATGCAGTCTTTGATGCTTGAGAGAAGAATGCAACCCATCTTGATAAACACACCCGTAAAACTCAATATCAATCAGTGTCATTTTGACCTGCAAAATATTCCCCTTTGTGGTTGGGTATCTATTTGGAGGACAGACACACATGAATAGCCTTCTCTTAGGCAATGCTGATTGGCCACTTAGGAGGAAAATGAGACATCCCTTTCAAACATAATGGTAATAGTGCATCAGTTGGAGCTGTGTGACTGTACTTCTCTGATGAAGTAAAACTGTGAAAAACACTTTATGCAGGCAGTATGCCTGATATGTTGGCTGAGCTATCATCGGTCTAATCAGCAAGGCTCTCACATCTGTCTTCTGATAACTCATAGAATACAAGCCCACAGGCACACAGCACAAGGCTTGTGGAAATCTGAACACACTTAAGCATTAAAAGAAGAGCATAATTGACCGTTTGCTAAGCCCTGCCCCGCTTAGTTACTGTTGTGTCATTTTTTAAGGTGCAATCAGCCTTCCACAGATGATTGTTCATTTCCGGATTAAGTTGAACTTCCAGTTTCATTATGAGAAGGCCTCAGCCTGATCAAACAAAGGAAAAAGACCAGAGCCGAAAGCCTGGTAGCCTTTGTTCCTGAGCGCAGAAAGGACTGCCATGTAACCCCTCCTGCAACAGGTCACACCGAGATGTGGAAAAACCCTCCAAGGGACCAGAAACTGTTAGTCCACTGGCTGACCTGACCTCTGGGTGATGACATCAGCGTGTCTACAAAACTGGAGGACACCATCGTCTTCTCTCTTCTGACTCTTCGAGTGTTTTTGGATCCCATCTTCTTACTCCGCTCTTCGTCACTCAACTCGACTCTCTTCTGCTGGATCCAGGGACCAGCGGCCAGCTTTCCCTAGGCCCTGAATATGGCCTTTATGGAGTAGGATTATCAGCCAGGTTAACCAACCGGTTACCAACCCAACTGAGCAGAACAAAGAGCGATCTGATTCCTCTTTTCTCTAAGAGCAAACAACAAGGACAAGAATCTTTTCTTCAACCAGCTTCCTTCACAAGGACCAGAGACTGGCATCATAGCAACCCGACTTATCTTTCGTGACTGTGCTGATTCAGTTAAGTTGGATGAATGTTTTGTTAGCAATGCTCCACACAGTTATTGCAAGCACTAAAACTCCGTTAACTATGACTGTATCTGAACAGACCACACACAAATAACCTGAATTTATACCTTCTTAGGGTACGTCCACACAATCGAAAACCACCTTTTTTTCTCCCTCGTTCTTAAAAAGTTTTCCGTCCACACAGACTCCGCTCAAGAAATATCTGTGTCCACAGGAAACCAGCTAAAAAGGCTGTAGTTCACATGCCAGGCCTGGATTTGGCGCTGTAACTGCCACAGAAATACGCCAACAACGGAGGAGAAGAGATGGGGAGACACTGTTTTGTAGAATCATAATACAAACACCAGAAAGTTTCTAGCCAAATCTGGTGACTTCCCAAATCCTCCTCCATCCTAGAGAGAAATCGGTCGTTTCTGGTGTTAGTGAATAATTTTGTGGTGTTTTGGACTCTGAGGCACGAATCACTCTGTAGTTAGAGTACGTAACGAGCAGCTGTGAGCCCCTTTCCTGTCCCAAAGCATTCACAGGCAGTCACTGTCTCGCTACTGTTTAGGACCTTCTTGGCAACTTTATTTAGAAAAAGCTACTAGCGACCATATAAGCAACTTATTCAGACCATCGGGGAAAAGACAGAAATACATGTTTGGCCTTATTCCTTCACATGCATGTCGCTCAGACTACAGTTCAGTAAACAGCCTATGGGTCCGTCTCTCTCCTCTCATGCAGCAGCACTGTTGTCTTTATGTGACGCTGCGGGGATTAGAGGTCGGAGGTGGGGCGATGACTGCATTGTTCAACAAGGTATGCGGTTTTGCCGTCCAGACATCAACGCCACTGGGGGTGTTCTCAAATATTCCCACTCTGGGACCTGGTTACAAAAAAAACCTTTTCAGGCTCTGATAACGCAGGCTGTGTGGATGGCCGGCCTAACTGTTACTAAAAATGTGGGGTTACAGGAAAATGCGTCCTCGTGTGGACGGGCCCTGAGATCTTCGGCCTGCTGGCTTTTGTGTGACTTAAATGTTCACATTTGACCGGATTGCAACTCTGGGGAGGTTCGGTTTCGTATCGACTTTTTGTTCCTGGATAAGGATCCTGTATGCTACACCCCAGGCCTCCGTCCGTACTAATAAAATAATCTCCAACTATGTAGGGGGACACGCCAGTGCTGTCCATTGAGCCTACTTCTTTTTTACCTCGCCATTAAACCACTAGTGGTTGCACATAGGAATACCGGGGAACTCATGGGTGTTGTTACGGGGGGGTCAAACTCCCAAACTGTCTCCATATGCAGATAACCTGGTACTTTACCTGTGCGATCCTTGCACTTCTATTCCTGAGTCATTAGAAATTATCTCTAGATTTGAAGATATTTCAGGCTACAGAATCAACCTTACTAAGAGTTTTCTCTTCACTATTACTGACCAGGCTCGACAGCTGTCCTTTTAGGTATATCAACTAAAAGAAACTCGTGACAAATTTAGCTATCTTGGCATTTCAGTAACCAGTAAGTACAATGATTTATTCAAGCATAACTTTAAACCAGCCCTATAAAAGGCCAAACAGGACTTTACCTGTTGGTCAGCGCTGCTTATATCGCTTGATGGCAGGGTTAATTCTTTCAAAATGATAATTATATCTAGGTTCTTATTCTGGTTTCATACAATACCTGTTTTTATCCCAAAGTCTTTGTCAGAGAGCTAGATAAATCTATATCTACCTTTATCTGGAATAAGACCATCCCACAAATAAGGAGGGCACATCCGGAGAAACAGAAAGAGGCGGGAGGCTTGGCACTACCAACTTTTTTACAATATTAGTGGGCTATATTATAAACTAATTTACTGGGTCTTTGCGTCTTATGAGGGGGCGGACCTTTGTGGGTTGAAATGGAACAACATTCCACTCATCCGGTGTCCCTACCTTCTTTAGTATGTGCACCATTGCCACTCAGTAAGCAGCGCCTAACAAATAATCTTATTGTAAGTGGCTCACTTCGAATATGGTCCCAATCAAGGACCCACTTCAAACATAGACAGGCTATGCCTTCTCTCCGAATCTCAGCCAACGCACTCTTTCCACCCTCACTCATGGATACAGCATTTAAGTTATGGTTCAGGAATGGTCTGAAACGGGTGAAGGATATTTTTAAGGATGGTGTTCTTGTCATTCGAGCGGCTGGTAAATTAGTATAATATCCCCAGTTCTCCTTATTTCAAGTATCAGGTGCGTGTCTTTGTTCGGAAACATTTTCTTCCTTTCCGTTAGTCTCGCCAAATGTCTGGATAGATGAGTGGTTGGAAGGGGATCTAAATCAAAGAGGAGGAGTGAGCAGATTATATGAGGATATCCAGAGGATCGCCTCACCGTCACTTAGTCATATTAGGGCAGGTTGGGATGGGAGGGAACTAGGATTTGAAATGTTGGACCTGACAAAGCGCAATTAAGAGAAAACATTCAACTTCGATTTGTATCAGATATGGTTTGCTTTAGTTTAAGGTGCTTAGGCTCCATCTATCTAGGAGTAGGCTTGCTATTGTAGGATATATCCAGATGTCGATCCGACTTGCTCCTGATGCTGTCATTTTCCAGCTACCCTCTATCATATGTTCTGGGCTTGCCCAAAGTTGATACAGTTTTGGTCTTTAATTTTTGATACGTTTTCTAACATCTGTGACAGAGAGATAAGCCCGACTCCTGAAATAGCAATATTTGGTGTGATCCCTGCTGAGATGGCGATATTGAGTGCGCAATCGGACGCCATTGCGTTTACCTCTCTATTGGCCAGACGTCTTATTATGTGTAATTGGAAGTCAGAAAAGCTTCCCACACACAGGCGCTGGGTTGAGGATGTTATGGCATACTTGAGAAGTTGAAACACACGATCAGCGGTTCAACCCGGATATTTTATAAGCCATGGCAGCCAATTCTGAATTATCTTAACTTACAACTTCCTGCTGGAAACACTGGAACATGATTCACAGGCTCTGAAACTGAAAACATGTCAGTTTTTTTTATTCTGTGTTATTATTGTTATTTTATCATTTCCTTTCATTTTATTATTGTATATGTTGGGGTTGCGGTTTGGGGACTTGTTAATTGTTCTGTAAGTGTTTACAATTCAAAACACAATAAAAATATTTTAGTAATAATGAAAGGGGGTGCAGACCCAAACATGCCCCCCCTCATCCTCTTTGTTCCTCTTTAACACACACACACATACGCACACATTTGATGTTTAGCTTAAGTTAGTTTATTGTGTTTTGTTTGTTGCATGTATTAATTTGTTAATAAATGTTTGTGTTTACAATATATAATGAATATGTCTGTTTATTTAATATTACACAAAGATGAATGAGCCAGCTTCTTCTAAGAAAATAACTTTAAAATACTTCAACTGATTAAACTATTGCATAAATCTCTTTTAACCCTAAATTAATAGTTTATCATTTGTCATGAAACCTTTATATTAGTTGTCACTTCCTTCATAACTCGAAGGTGGTGCCCCTGAGGAACTCTAGATTAACTAGTGTCATTTTATTATTATCTTTGATAATTATTGGTGATAGCTAATATTTACTTGATTAACGATAAATTTATTGAGAATACTCAATCTCATAATCTGAACGTGAGTCAAGGCCCTACATTTAATTGGTTCTCTGTGTGAGGTTTTAAATAAATTCAATTTATTAATTTTAATTACTTTTTTACTACTTTTCTGTATCAAATATTTAATTTGATAGTCGCACTTTGGATCCAATTAGTGTAGTACCTACACATTCTAGCATATCACAACATGCAGTTTACAATATGCCAATATACAGTATACCTTGCCTCATATCAAACAGTGTAATTTCACAAAGGTTGTGATGCTCAAAACAATTCAGCCAGCGTTTTAAAGCTGCAACAGTAGCGATGGAGTAGACTACAGCAGAGCCTATGACGCAAGCAAAAGTTTAACTAACTTGGTTGTGATTAGCCATTGAGTGCTTTCTACAATATTTAAACACACAGCTTAAGAAAAGCTTGACAATGGCTTTAGTCCCACCCTTGGTACTTATTGGCTAATCGTTAGTCCTTCTCAGACAGCTCATCCAATCATCATGCAGAAGCTGAGCGTCCGGGCCAGCCCACTGCCCAATAGACCCCCAGAAATGCTGAGCGTCCGATGGGGGGGACAAAGCCCAGCATTTATGCAATGAGTTTCTCTAGTTTGGCTGCAGTGGAACAACCCGCTCTACGCTTCCCCATTGAAGTCAGTAGAAACTGAGCGTCCGACTGTGTAAAGCACTGTGGAGCTGTGGGGATGAATGAGAAGGAAGTTGCTCCGGTTACCTCTAATAAGTAGCTGATTCTGAACAAAAGATGAAGGCTTTCTAGCGTGTATTGAGTCAATGAAATGTACACACAGCAGTACATATTTCACCACTTTTTTTTTAATGACATTTTAGGGGAAGCTTAGCTTCCCTTGCAGTCCTAGAACAATCACCACCGCCAGAATTTCACAGAGGCGCTGTTACTGTCCAATCAAAACATGAACCTTCTTAAACTTAAACCACTGTGGCAGCAACAAATATGAGATTTCATTCTTGAGACCAAAGTTTTAAAGAGACAACAGAGATACTGGTAAATTAGCAATGGGATTGTAGAGATAAGAAAGAAAGTAACTGGCAGCTCAAAACCTCAACACTATATTTAGTGACACAATAACATGTATAACATGGATGAAAATTACAACAGTTGTAAATTATCTGCCAACGTATCTTGGATAAGGAACACTTGGTCATTTGAACCATACTTTGCTAGAAGCAGTACTTGGGCTGTGACTGATGACATAGTCCACAAAAACACAGACAGGAACACAGATATAAGGCCATACACATACATTGTACGATTATGTATAGGAATACCCCCGTCATCTCTACAGTGTCTTCAAAGTGGTTGAAGAATATTTTAGTCTATATTTTTATGATGCAAGAAAGTCTTAAAACCTATAGGAAGGACCTCCATAATGCCAGAGCAGCATATTACTCATCTTTAATAGAGGAGAATAAGAACAATCCTAGATTTCTTTTCAGCACTGTAGCCAGGCTGACAGAGAGCCACAGCTCTATTGAGCCATGTATTCCTATAACCCTCAGTAGTAACGACTTCATGACCTTCTTTAATGACAAAATTATAACTATTAGAGACAAAATCAACTCGCTTGGCACTATTTTTTCATCAAACCCAGGAACCCTACAAACTGTACGACCTGATATATTCTTGGACTGCTTTTCTACAGTCGACCTTAACAAATTAACCTCTACTATTTCAGCATCAAAACCTTCTACTTGTCTCCTAGACTCTATTCCAACTAGGTTACTTAAAGAAGTGTTACCTTTAATTAGCACTCCTGTATTAGATATGATTAACATGTCTTTATCAGCAGGTTATGTACCACAGTCTTTTAAAGTAGCTGTAATTAAACCTCTTCTTAAAAAACCCCAGTCTTGATCCTGAGGTACTAGCCAACTATAGACCTATATCTAACCTTGCTTTTCTCTCTAAGATCCTCGAGAAATTAGTTGCCAATCAGTTGTGTGACTTTTTACATAATAATGAGTTATTTGAGGATATCCAGTCAGGATTTAGAGCAAATCATAGCACTGAGACAGGACTGGTGAAAATTACTAACGACCTTCTAATAGCTTCAGACAAAGGACTTGTCTCTGTACTTGTCTTACTAGATCTTAGTGCTGCCTTCGACACTATTGACCATCACATCCTGCTACAGAGACTGGAGCATCTAATTGGCATTAAAGGAACCGCACTGAGCTGGTTTAAGTAATATTTATCAGATAGATCTCAGTTTGTACATGTTAATGACAAATCCTCCATGCACACTAAAGTTAGTCACGGAGTCCCACAGGGTTCTGTCCTTGGACCGATTCTTTTCACCTTATATATGCTTCCCTTAGGAAATATTATAAGGAAGCACTCCATAAATTTTCATTGTTATGCTGATGATACACAATTATATTTGTCGATCAAACCAGAAGAAACCCATCAGTTAGATAAACTTTAAATGTGCATTAAGGAAATAAAAAGCTGGATGACCTGCAATTTCCTGATGTTAAACTCAGACAAAACTGAAGTTATTGTACTTGGCCCCAAATGAGTTTTACAAGTCTGCAATACTTAAGCCATTTTCACATATGTAATTTCACAAATGCAGCACACAACCGGAGATTCAGGCAGGGCATGACATGGATGGGGACACTAGTTCCATGTCATGGAACTAGTAAAGAGTGTTTTAAGAATCGTCCATCTTATTCAAACATCTGGGTTCTCACATACAGCCCCCTCGGGTAATGTTTAGGTAATTTCAGGTTTGTTGTGCAGGTGTGAAAGGGGCTTTATTGATGTACAATTGTGACTATTTACAGTTTTTCTCAATTGCTAAAACACTAAACCCTGTTGTCTGAACCAATTTCTCTGTTGCCTGAACCCACTGATTGAATCAATCACTCTTTTGGCAAAACCATGAGCACTTTTCACCTGTTTAGACACAACTTCCCAACACATTTTCATTGTGATGCACGTGTGCTGCGTAATGGTAAGCACAGCTGGCAAAAGTCAAACACAATTAAAGCACGGTTGTCACTACTTGAACACAACAACTCAAAATTGATCACACTTGTGGCTAATTATGTGTGGGAATATATAAAGCCAGTTCAGATAGCACTGATTTGTGAGGCACTACAATGGATAGAAATCTGAGAGGAAGAGTTCGTGTGAGAGGAGGTCGAGGAGGTCGAGGTGGTCGAGGTTGTCAGCGAAGACAAAGAACAGTAATATCTGATGAAATCAGAGCTACTGTGATTGACCATGTTCTTGTCCATGGTATGAGCATGAGGGAGGGGTACAACCAAACATCGGTAGATTCACTGTGTCCACCATAATCCGAAGATTTAGAGAAGAGAACAGGTAATTATCTTTTTTGACATTATAGTAAAGTATGTAAATGTTGAGAGCAAATTACTGTATGACATATTACATTATATACTGTACCACAGTATACTGTAAGTAAATATATGTTTCAGTACATCACTGTTCCAATGTACTGTAGTATTATAATGGAGGGTTAGTCTAACTGTCTGTAGGCCTAGTTTTCCATGTATATGTTTTGTAACTGCATGTTCTCTTTTTTTAGAATTGAAAGACTGCCACATGGGGGTGGGAGGACATGTGGCACATGTACACAAGTGGCAAATGCATAGGATTTTTGTTTCTTTTGTACAAGTGCTGCATGTAAATGCACAAGATTTCTGTATTTTGTCTTTGTGTACAAGTGCTAAATAAACAGGTTTTTTGTTTTTCAAACATGCATTCAGCTTCATGTCCTGAGCATTGTGTTTTCTATTTTTCTATGTAGTGTTTAGTGACTGCTCATGAGTGTTTTTGATTTTGATTGACTTGGGGCACAACTTGACAACAAAGTTCAGTTTTGGGCACAGATTGAACTGTTTTGAGGTGAAAGTTTGGTTTTGCAAGAAGAGTCTGAGGTTTTGTGAATGTATCTTGAAAATTGGGGTTTGTGTTCACAGTTTAGAGAAAAGGAAAGAAGCTTTAAAGAAATGTGTCTTAGCAATCGAGAAAAACTGTAATAGTCATACTGAAGTTTGTGTAGGAGAGAGAGCCTACTTTTATTATGGCTAAAATATATTAGTCGATGAATTAATTATGAATTAACACGACTCGTTAAAATTTAGGATTTATTTTACCTCGAAGTAAGGGCACCACACCAAAATAAGACAGGATATTTATTAAACTTTGGTGAAGGTTTAAAACCTGTTAGTTATTTAAAGTAATTGATGGTTTAAATTTTATCAGTCTCGTCTTGAACGAGTCAATTCGTACCACAGCCTTTATCAGTGACCAACACTTTCTGCACAGAACGGAAGCCTCTCACAACGACGTAAAGTTACAAACATTTATTTGACTACCTAACAAGGAGAATACAGGATAGTGCAACACTGAATAGACAAGTGAAAAAAGGTTAAATGTGGATATAAAAACCTCGAGACTAGAGTGATTTAGACCTACGGGGCTGGTTTATAATATCACTGGCGGATAAAAAAAACTGGCTCTAATTAGCCGACCAACAGAACTCGGATCAGAATTTAACTGTCACCAACGTTTTACCAAGAGTTGCAATAAAAGGCCAACCTTACTTTGCCGTTGATATTACAGTCGCCCTGGCGTCTTACAGTACCGATGCAGGTTCCGTGGATCCGCGTCCCGGTGTTTGGCGGACCTCGGCTCGGTTTGTGGACTGGGTCAGCTGCGCGGTTGGATCGGCGGGTCTCGTCTGGTCTCGTCCCAGTGTTTGGATTTGACTCTTCAGGTGGCTTGCCTCTGGAGGTGGTTTGTGGGTTGACAAAAGGGTTCTGATCGGTTCTGTGGGGCTGGAGTCGCGAGTTCGATGCAATTTGCCGGCCGGACAAAAAGGCAAAGACAGCACGAGGGGTTTAACTATACTTAAAAAAGATTAAAAAAAAATGTGTTGTAGAAAACTTAAAAAAGGTCACGTGATAAAAATAGATGAACAAACAAAAATACTACAAAATATAAAGTAACGTCTCTTGCTAACTTTGGGTTAACAAGAGAAACGAGCAGCGGGGGGGGGGGGGGGGGTCAGAGGTGCGAAAAGGTAGAGATGCAGGAGAGGAGGTGCAGAGAGCGGGGGTGAAGAGAGAGGGGTCAAGAGAGTCGGGGTGAAGAGAGCAGATGCAAGTTGCAGAGTGAGAGCGAGTAAAGGACACCTCTGTCTGTTCCTTTATTTCACAGTTGAACGAAAAGGGGGGGGGGGGGGTCTGAAGTATAACCCACCCTTTGGCTCTGAGCGA
Source organism: Echiichthys vipera (assembly GCF_963691815.1). Lineage (NCBI taxonomy): Eukaryota > Metazoa > Chordata > Actinopteri > Perciformes > Trachinidae > Echiichthys > Echiichthys vipera. The sequence continues at coordinate 32,236,739 of NC_139830.1, forward strand.
ATCAACTGCTTTTTACGCCGGAATTCTAATTCTTAGATTAAACTATCTTTGGTTGATTTTCCATTATTAAGCTTTCTGATATCCAATTTAACCAAAATCTTTAGGCAGACAGTTTTAACAGATACAGATACTGAGTGACGGGCCTATTATTAAAATACAAAATATTTCAGGAATTAGACAGAGACTTTGCACTTCTGAAACCACATAAACATAATCACAACAAGATACAAATAATGCATATACTGTTACACACTTGCAAGAATGTCTTTGAACAGCCAGTTGCGATGAAACATCGAACTTTAACTGTTTTCCAAACTTCTACACAAAGTTCTGTTGTGTAGATTTTTTTACTGAAAGTCCCTCTGTCTCCCAACAGAGGTTAAAAGGGGTCCTTCTTTTGGAGTTCTGTTTTTTTTATTACCCTAGGAGGGTTTGACCTGACACCTTATCTCCTATCGAAACAAGTATACAAATGTCTTATCTACCGTTGTCTTCCTGCGACGCTGAGCAGACAACCAGACACAAAAACTCCTTAAACAGCACTTCCTCATGAGGTCCTACATTGGGATAGTCATCTGTAGTGTATGCAGGGCAAATAATAGAATATATTGCAACATCATGATATATGTATTAAATAAATGATGCATGGAATATAGTAATACCACTTATATCATATCCCATATTCCACATTAATTTATAAGCATTGTAGGTTACTCACATATGGGAGTGGCAACGAATGGTTTCAGAAATCCAGTAATATCAGGACTGTCACCTCCCATATGACATAGAAACTGAAATAACCACATCAGGGGAAAATATTCCTCTGTATTCAGTCATGTTTGTTAATAGCCACATCACTGACCATGCAATATGTCAAACAATATGTTTTGCACACATCAGGAAATCTAAAGCCATCACTGGCAGACAAAAGCAGATGAGAGACTCAGCATCTGTTGTCGAATAATCTACATGAGAAAAGACCACTGCAGCCCCCCCTGGTCCCCCCTCTGCTCTCCACCCCTCCCTGTTGGCTGACAGAGGACTCCACCTGAATGACATTAACAAATTACCCGGCCCAGAGTGCTCGGTCCCCTGACCCGTGATTCTCTGCACAGCACCCGGAGAGACTCGCCAGCGTTTTGTCATATAATTACTGCAAATCCCCTGAAAGTAGCCCCCTCCTCCCGCCTTCCACCACCACCAGCACCACACACACACAGACACCACTTTCCCTCCCGGAGATGTGGACAGACGTATGTAGGTGCATAGGAACAATTTGCAGAGCTGAATGTAAATATGTGATGAGCTGCTGTCTGCAACTCTAACTTAGGCACAATGATTAAAGTTAGTTGACCACATTGCATCAACTGATATTTTAACAAATGAAACCAGACGATGTGGGGAAGTCTGAATCCGAATCCGAATCCGAATCAGCAATACTTTAATCATCCCAGGGGGAAATTATTTTTGTTACAGAACTCCAGATAAACAAACAACAAATATTATACAGACAGCAGCAAGTATATAAGAAAAACAGAATATAAATATATATAGTTACATGTATTTATATTCTGTTTTTCTTATTTACGTATGCTGTAAGAAAATAAGAATAACAAAAACAGAATATAAATATATATAGTTATATATATTTATATTCTGTTTTTCTTATATACGTATGCTGTCTGTATAATATTTGTTGTTTGTTTAATTATACAGTATATACAGAATATATATACTGTATATACAGTATATATATCAAATCAAGTTTACAGAAATAAATATTTACAGTACGGCTCACAAAGTGCAGGCCAGTCAGTCACTTAAAAACAGCCCTGCAGTGTCTCATAAGCCTCCTCAGACCACCTCCTTACAGTCCCTGTGGCCGTAGGCTTCCTCTTCACCAGAGGCACATAGCAGGGTTTGAGGTGAACCAGGTTATGATCTGACCTGTCCAGAGGGGGGAGAGAAGAGGAGATGTATGCATCCTTAATGTTAGCATACATCAGGTCCAGAGTCCTCTCCTCTCTGGTAGGACAGCTGGAAGGTCGGCAGAACTCTATCCAAGGTGACGAGGTTAAAGTCTCCCGACATGATGATACAGGCACTGGGATGTTGAGTCTGGAGGTGGTGGTGTGTACGATGCTGCAGGCAGATGTCGGGTTTGCAGAGGGAGTGATGTACAGAACAACAGTGATGACATGTGGGATCTCTCTAGGCAGACGGTTTTGACAGTTCCAAATTTTCATATTTCAAGGTGATCAAAAATACAATGAATCATACAAATGGGGATAAGACCATGTGCTATTTTTATTTTAGGGCATTCATGGTTACAGTCAGTGGTACACATGAAAAGTGACGGCAATATTTCTTTGAAAAATGAAAGCAAAGAGACCTAGAGCGATACATTCAAAACCTGCCTATAGTGTTTTCTCAGATCCACACACCTGCCCAATCACTGCTTAAAATGGACGTTTCATAAAGTCAATCTACATCCTACATTGGAAAAAGTGTGTGGGGGAAGAGTTAAGTCCAATTCATACTACTTCATACCGTCCGCGTGACGTACATACCATTGTGTCATCATCTTGCAGCCAAATAAAACTGCACATGCTCTAGTTGTTCCACACTATGGTCCAGTAGGTGGGGTATGCACTTCAGCTGGTTTGCCAAGTAGAAGAAGAAGAAGAATGCAAAAAAAGAAGCAAAGAAAAAGTGGAATAAGGGGAGAAAAGGCAGAACTTTATAAAGTTCAAAAGACACATAGAGCACATAATGATAAAAGAGGAAATCCGCCGTATTTTAAGGAGTACAAACACAACACCACCATATAGAATAGATCTGGAAATGCACATGATCGAACGCCAGACCAAGCGGACCTCAATAAGGTATGATGGAACCGTTAAGTCTGGACGCAGGAGTTAATATGACTTGGGTTGAAGTAAGCTGATTCCATACATTTTACCTCCAGATGAAGTGCTTTAGACTTGTTGACTTGTCAACTGTTGTCTTTATTCCCACACCTCAGCAAATCCATCCATAACCAGTCATTCATAAACCGGAATTATCCTGTAACGGTTTTGTGTAATATATTCTACACATTGTCCAGCAGGTAGAACCAGCAGAATGCATGTGTGTATCTGCTGAACATAATGAAGACTATAATTGAAGATTTAGATCTATTTTGGTATCAAAAGGAAGGTCAGTTTTATCCTATACTTTAGAGTACTGCTGCTTGAATGTTAATAGCTGCATTAATACAACAAATGCTGTATTGCATACATACAGTATTTTAATGTTGGTTGTCAGCAGTGCCTGAATTGGACCAAAAATGTGCCATATGTCTTGGTCAAATATCCTACTTCAAATGTAATTTTTAGTGGTGGGACATGATTAAAAAAATAATCGAATTAATTAGAGGCTTTGTAATTAATTAATCACGATTAATTCCATATCAATATTTGACACGAGAAGTGACATTTTTCAATCTAATTGGATTTTGATATATGACTTAATATATTAGAAAAAATAAAACAGTATTTAGTACGGTATATTCAAGAAAAGTGGAAACCTAACATTGTAAAAATATTGAGAGTAATATCCTTGGCATAAAACAAACAGTTTAACATAGAGTGCTTTTCTCCATGTTTCCAAAAACACAGAAACAAAAATGATCCATCAACTAATGTCAGTCCCTCCTCGGAGCGTCGTCTGTGCTAATGTTAGCTGCAGCATGTTCAGCATTGTCTGTGCTAACGTTAGCTGCAGCATGTTCAGTGTTGTCTGTGCTAACGTTAGCTGCTGCATGTTCAGCATTGTCTGTGCTAATGTTAGCTGCAGCATGTTCAGAGTTGTCTGTGCTAACGTTAGCTGCAGCATGTTCAGAGTTGTCTGTGCTAACGTTAGCTGCAGCATGTTCAGCATTGTCTGTGCTAACGTTAGCTGCAGCATGTTCCGCACTGGGTTGGAGCGGAGGCTGAAGAGCTCCGGTGGGAGGTGAATTTTTACACAGCCGTGCCCTTGTCTATGTTTCCACTTGGTCATTTCTAAAACCCAGTTCGGACCAAAGACTCTCAACGCAGCTGTTTTGGAACATCACAGGTGAAAGTTGCAGCATTGTGAACTGACCGGTCTTGTTGTTATTAGATCTAAAAATCTAATCGATTCAACTTGTCAAATCACCAGCAGCTGGTTTTAGAACATAACACACGTCACCTGTTTCAACAGCCAATCAAGTCTGAGCAAAATCTGCTGGTCAAGTCACTGACAAACTGTGAGCTGGTTAAAAAGGCCGTTATGAAAGGAGGCTCAACAAGCGTGTGGTGTGTGTGAGAGAGAGAGAGAGAGAGAGAGAAAGAGAGAGAGGGAGAGGGAGAGAGAGAGAGAGAGAGAGAGAGAGAGAGAGAGAGAGAGAGAGAGGTAGGGTCTAGTGAGGAATACAATGAATAAGGAGAGCAGCGCAGTAATCCAGAACAAAGCAGTGAATCAGGGAAATAAACTGTATTTTCTCGGTTTCATCTCCACAGAAATGCAGCTGTACACCGTCTCGTCTCGTCGCATTGGTCTAAGGGGGCAGGTTTCAGAACTTTGCAGACTTGCACATTGCAAGTTTCAACTCGTTGCAAATCTTTGGTCTGAACTGAACTTTAGAACTCAAATGTCGCAGTTTCATTTCTCTCGTGAGGTGTCCTGTGCGTCAGTATTACAGGTTGGGCGGGAACTCATGCAATGAGCAACTTTCTGCACTGAGTGCAAAAATAAATTTTGATTAATTGCATTATTTTTTTGTTGCGTTATTTTTTCTGTAATTAATTAATCATAATTAACGCGTTAAAGTCCCAGCCCCTAGTAATTTTGCATACAACATACATTTAGCCTGTAGGCTACATACATGTATGTGTGGTAAATAATAACTTTAACTGTAGCCATTGATACAAATCAAATTGTACACAAATATAATATAGAATATATGCCACAATACACCCAACTGCAATCTTTGTTATCTTTTGGCAACCAGAATAAATTAGATAATGAGTGAATGTGAAAGGCAAGTCCATAAGGTATGGGAAAGATTGTATTTATTAAGGTCCAATGATGCCATGGGGCCCAAATAAACTTTTTCCCATTGACTTACATGACAAAAGAGATGCTATCTGTAAATCCATGGATACATGTTTTTGTGCATCACAACCCCTGCAAAAGGACTTGTGTTAATATCAGAATTTGATCAATTCTGTCCGATTACATTTAGAAAGTCGAGTAGAGGTGCAAGATTAAAGAATTGGAATCAACATTCAAGATAGCCGGAGTGCTAAAGTGGAAGTAGCTGGCTCAGCTGGGGCAAGTTTCTTGTGCGCCTGCTGTGGGCCACACAGTGCATAAGTATTGCAGATGTATTTTATTTATTTTATTTTTAGATGCGGAAGTCAAACCTTTTTTTGGATTCTTGCGTAACTGAGCAGCTTTTACAGGAATAAAATGGGCTCTGTCTCGAACGCTTTATCCAGTTCTTCGAATACATCAATGGTGACGGTGGAGGCTCAGTGTTGGTTCTGCAACTAGTAACATTACCAACACTGACAGCTACCTGCTAATGGTGCAGTTACATAAGTGCTGGCACCGGCCCGTTTCAGACAATAGTCGTAACTAAATGAATATAATAGTCCTTACAAAACAATCTGCTCTACATTAGAAATGATGCATCTGTGACCAGTCACATTATTTGTGAAATCTCTGTCCAGCAAACAAGTGTCTGCTGCATTTGTCCTCCCCCTTCTCTCTCTGTCCCCCTCCTTCAGTCTGTCTCCTCCTCTTCCTCACTGCGTATGCTCAGGAGCATATGTGTCTGTGATGTTTACTTGTTGCCGGCCCTTTCTATCCATTCCTTGATTGCACAGATTGCAAGTAAGAAAATGAAAAGGATGATCTAATTGAACAACTTTAAAGCATGTGGCCTATTTCATGTAGTCCTTTGAAACGGCCCTCATTTTGCCGTTGTTACCCAGCCGAGCGTGCCTGTGCTGAAGGTCAGCTGTCTGCCTCTGACAACATGCACAAAATGTAAAATCAGGCTCTCTCTCATTCCCTCTCCTCCCCTCACCGTCTCCCCCATCTTTCTTCTCTTCTCTTCTCGAGCACTGATCCCAGGCCTAATCCAAGCACAAACACATCCACAGACAGCTGGCTTTGGGAGTGTGTGTTTGTGTGTGTGTGTGTGTGTGTGTGTGTGTGTGTGTGTGTGTGTGTGTGTGTGTGTGTGTGTGTGTGTGTACATGTGTGTGTTCATGTCAGGGTTGGATCATTGTGTTGTTTTGGAGGCGGTTTCAGTATTCTTGGTTTAGCCGATATTGTGTGCCTGCTATGTTTAATGTATGTTTCCTGTTAATGGATTTTCTGAAGCACATTTCATATTTTGAATGTTTGCATTGATCCTTTATTGTCTTTATTTTTTATTTTGTATGGTTTTATACTTGTTACAACGTCCCTGATGCTGCATTACATTTGCATGTAAAATTCATTTGTAACCTTGTTCTTCCCCTCAAAATTCTTTGTGTATGCAGTTTAAGTCAGTTGGAGAATCCACTCAATATCAGCGCTGCTTTCCATGGATTCCTGAGTAGGCTACGTTGCATTACAATAGCAATGAGAAAATAGACAATTAAAACATGGTCCACACATGCCAGATACAATTATAATCAATATTTGAGAATAATTCGCTCTCAGATATCCCACCAGTGTGGTATATATTGGTGGGATGTCTAAGTTTGAATGATTCTGATCCAAATCTTACCCTATCATTGATTTCTTCTCAGATAAAATGAGGAATCCCCAGGCTCGCTTCTTCAACATAAATAAATATAAAGAGAGCCAGTCTTTTGAACGGCTCTTTGAAAGGAACAGATCCAAAAGATCCGGCTCCCTTCAAAGAGCCGTAAATCCCATCTCTAGCGTGGGTTTCTTTGCAAAACAGACAGTGGAAGGGGCCTGACATCCGGCACTACATATTACCCCCTCTGCACATCTGCTACCCCTAACCCTATTTTGGACAGTCCTTTCTGCATATGAGACCTGGGTGATTCCCATTGATAGGCTCGGGGAAGCAGCTGTGCGTTTCTCTATAGGACATTGGGAGCATGTAGGACCACTTCCACACACCCAGTGCACGCCCCTACCCAAACCCAGGCCAGGAGAGGTGTGCTGTAATGCAACAGATAAACAAAATCTTTCAATAATACAAATATACTGTATGTCAGCTACCTGGAGGCATGGTGCTGCACCAGCAGCCCCATCACCACTAGTCTCACAGCTGTGATCACTTGGTGAACCTATTTCATTTTACTTCTTTACCTAGTAGCTTTAATCCCACACAATATAAAAATTGTTGAGCAACTGTAGTCTGTCCTTAGTTTTGAGACCAGATTTTGCAGCCCTTATACTACATCACGTGATTACGATCTTTTGCTCTGGATATAATTTCTACAGTCATAAATATGTAGATTACATATTAATGACACGACCAAATATTTCTTAATTATGAGTTAGTTAGTTAGTTAGTTAGTTAGTTAGTTACGGACAGTGAATAAGGACAACCTGTCTGATGTCACTGTCTGTGTTGACTAGTTATTGAAAAGAGAAAAGTGTGAAGGGTGAGTCAGGTACACCTACTGCAGCTCTACATCTCCATCCCATACTCTCTCTCATTCGGTCTCCCGACCTCAGCTCCCCCTGTCTATCCCATTCGGTCTCTCTGCCACACACACACACCCCTCTGCCTAGTATTTAAGTCTATGTACCATCCCTCTGAATGAGATCTCCTGCCAGAGAGAGTAAACAATATCTGGCACAGAGGTAGAGAGGCACACAGAAAAGAGGATTCACTCGCCTCTATTAGCATCTTGTCTGTCTTAGAGGGGAACAGAGAGCTCCAGAGTGGTGGATGCTGGGACAGACTGCCTCAGCTGACAGCCTCTCCTCAGCTCAGAGCCGCAGGGGTCAAGGGCCCGGGTTCCCACATTTTTTGCCCTTGCCCTTGCCTTTGTATTTCAACTTATCACCACGACGGGAACACACGCCTCTCCAAGTAAAGCATCAAAAGTTGTCAGCTTTCATATCCTCTGCAGTTTGTACGTATTTAAATTTCTCTCCATTCCTCTTGAAATTTGTGAGAAATTTCAGATCATGAGTTTACAACGGCTCACTTCAATTCACTCACGACTCTCTGGCTCTCATGAGCATGTGTGAACTCTTCATTATCTGGAGCTCGTTTCATTTCACAATACTTTTTGAATGTGTTTTCTTTTCTTTCTTTCATTAAAGCTTAGATTTAAGTAAGTCTTTGATCTATTTATGTTCTTACTCAAACACTCTCCTCACTCCTAAAGATGAAATACTTGAAAGCAGCGCAGCAAACTAACTCCATTATTTGTTTTACATCAAAAGTTTCATTAATTAATCCATTAGCTTAATGGCAGGGGCTGCTGGGAGAGTGAGACAGAAACACAGTGCATGTAAGAGAGGATTTTAAAGGGGAGGGTGTGCTCAATGCCTTTTTTTCTTTCTTTCTTTCTGAAGGAGGTATGAAGGTGAGCTGAAGGGGGAGAAACAGTTTTACCAATATATTTTTCAAGGCTAGTATGATATGAGAATTTAGAAAAGGAGAAACTCAGTGTCAGTTGGGACAGCATGTTACAGCATGATATGCAAAACTCTCATCTAGACCCATTTTCTTTCACAAATATATTCCACTAATTGCACCAATATATAACATCATTTATATTATAGCATCTAATCACAAGGACAATCTAGAATCGATTACATTTCCCTGGGTCTCCAGATATTAACACAAGATGTTATACATTGAATTTTGCAGCTGAATTTGGCCCATTTAATTTTTTAACATTGAATTTTTTAACACAGAATTTTCAACATTGGATTTTGCATCTCAATTTGGTGCATTATAATTTTAGCATTGATTTTTTGAATGCTGAAATTTTTAATGTTGAATTTGTGAACACTGCAAAATAAGGAGTTACATTCAGAGTCAAAACATTCAGATAAATTATTTCAATGCATACATATACAGTGCTAGATATTCAATGGCTTTTTAAATTTAAAAATCTGATGACAGATTTATTTCCATGCATTTTATCATATTCACCACGATAATTGTTAATATTCATAATTGTATCATCTTAAATGCCATTATTATAACTATTGATATAATTTTGATTTTGGTAAATCAACTGCCATCATGTGTTAGTCATATTCAACGTACATTACTATGGATATTATTAGAGTTATTGTTAATTCTGTGGTTGCTGGCATTGCTAAGACTGTCTGTCTGTCTGTCTGTGTGTGTATGTGTGTGTGTGTGTGTGTGTGTGTGTGTGTGTGTCTCTCTCTCTCTAGACCTACTCTAAATGTAAAATTTCTTTAGAAACCTTATGATTTGGCATTATAAATAAAATTGTATTGAATTGAATTAAACTCGTCGCTCTCATGGCAGAAAAAACAAAAGGATCCAAATGGATGCAGAACCACACATCCTTCTTCCTTGTCAAAACCTGTCTACTATATTACCCACAATGCAACTCAACCACTAACAGTAGCTTTGAGTGTAGCCCTGGCCTGCAGCAGAATGATTAGTGGGCAGGTTTGAAGATAAATGGAAAACATGGAAAAGCTTTTGGTAATTTGGATGCAAAAATAGCTAACTGTTTTCAGATTACCAATACATTTAGTAAAAATGGGAATTATCAGTAGGAATTAAAATACATTTTAAAATAAAGAATGATGTGCTACTGTAGTCTAGGGTTATGATTTGTGTTTATACTAGGTATATGCTTATAACACAGAGGCTCTGTGGTCTGAACCAGACCCGGGGCCTTACATTGCTTTGAGTGGGGCACAATTTATTTTAATAGCTCATCATATACAGGGGGATTGCTAGAAGTTGCACATATTTGTCCGTTTTATTTTGGGGGAAACATATAAAAATATAACTGTTATATATGCCATTTTATGTAGTTTGAGAAGGAAAGCCAATCTTCTCATTTCTAACTCATTTCAACAAAGCACAGGGCTGCAGGCTAAACGCACTGAAGTTTCTGAACCACTATTAATAATGAGCAGGATTTAAACACTAAAGCACTTCATGCACTTTCTTTATGTACAAAAAAATTCAACTTTAAACGTTGTTTAGAGAGAATAGATATTAGAGTGTATTTAGAATCAAAATGGTAACAGAAATAGGAAACAATTTAATAGCAATATTCATCATCAAACAAATATGAAATGATGAATTCATCACATCTACTATGGATGAAAAGAAGCCTAGTGTCTGTTGAATTGGAAATGTTCAGCATGGAGTACTCCAGCCACTGTCTGTTGGCAAACCAGGAAAGATCTTCTTTCCCGGAGAAAAGACGCCTAGGGTATGTATAAAAGCCACTTAGTTGGGTTTATCAAGACCCAGATCCCCCGGCTCGGACGCCTGTGAGAACCTCTGCTGCTTGGCGTCAGCTAGCCCTGGATTCAATTCAATTCAATTTTATTTATAGTGACTTTGATGACTACAAGAACTAGCGCTAGCGCTAGTTGCAGCTGTAGCCTGGCTGATGTTAGCTCCACAGTGTTTATTGATATTATTATGAATCATTTATATTGGAAAATATGTTTGTTTATCATGGTAGCCTGGGTTGTGTTGCCTGTTTTTCTTTTTTGTGAATGGCTTGACTGACAGGCTCATCCCCCCATGACGCCGGGTCTGATCTGAACTAAGTTGATACATTTTTAATTCGTCCGTGCCGGGGCATGGTTGTGGTTCTTAGGTTGTGGGAGCCATAGCTCCAAAAACTGTAGGTGTCCACCATATCCGGGATTCAGTAACTGTATATTATATAAACATACACACACAACTACATAAACATTGCAGTTATAGGTGAAAGTAGGAATGATCACCTTTGTTTTTACTGTAAGAAAAGCTTTTACAGTATGGTTGAGTTGCTGTGTATTTCTTCAACTGTATAACTTCAGTGAGCAAAATAATGTCTATGAGTGGGAAATTAAGGTTCAGGTTAAGGGAAAATGTGATATTGATAAATTATGTTAAAACCCTCTGAAGAGCATCACATCTATATATTGTGAACTGGTATATTGGTGTGGCAATATGAGAAGTGAGAGTGGTTATGAACCAGGGAAGGGGATAAAAAAGAGAAAAGGGGTGGTGACAGGCGAGGTCGAGCTGAGGAGGGAAATCTAATATGAAAATGGAAATGTAAATTTGTTGGGGGGTGGGGGTGTAACCTCAGGTTAGCAGTTTTTCAAGGTGGCCCTAATCTTCCCTTGGTAGGGCCCAGATAGTGATCACTAACAGGAGGCCAGCGCCAGGGTTCCTTTGAAAGACAGAGCGGCTCAGTGTGTAAATTGTAGGCACCCGGCAGTACTGGCAGATGACATGTGGCACTTCTGACCCTCAGCGCCTGTCCAGGGGCCACAATGCCACCAAGGTAAATCTTGACAATTTCAATTTCATTTTCAGCGTAGAGGGGACAAATCGCACAATACCTGGATCCTTTCAGATGATAATCCACCCCTCCACCATCTCCACAAACATTATTTAAATTTTCTTATGCCGTCCCTCTCTGGCACAAGTCAGGCCTGATGAACAGCACCAGTTCTGCATGTCTCTCTGTTTTGGCACGTTCTTTGATCTGTTTTGTAGATATGAGGACATAGATCCATTGATGGACTTAACTGCCAACATAGTCTTCACATCAGTAGAAGAAGAAGTATACAGATCATTGAACTAGTGACATGGTCAGCATCTTAACCCACAGGCCAGACCTATTCAAAATCTGAATTGTAACATGTATTGTAATATGTCAAAATATGTCAAATCTAGTCTTGCTTTGTCACACCCAACTCCGGTGCTGGAGTATGGTGTGGCTCCCTCGCACATACTGTTGGGATAAGTAGTGTTGCTTTCGTCAACGAAAATGATGACGAAATATCTTCATCAACAAACCTCTATCACGTGACGAAAACTAGACGAGACGAAACGAAAATGCTGGGCATGTGACGATGACTAAGACGAAATATATAATGCAATTTCGTTGACAAATAAAAACGAGACGAAATATCTCTTCATTTTCGTTGACGAAAACGAGACGAAATTACGTTGTTTCGTCTCGTTTAGTCACGTTATTATTATTATTATTTTGAAGTTTCACTCCCAGTCTCGCGTCTGGGCGAGGTCACTTCCTCAATCCCCACATGCGCATTATTTGGATTTTGAAGCTGCCGCTGCTGTGGGTCATCGTTACCGTTAGAGTTAGGGTGAGCGACAACTAAAGAAACATGAGAACAAAGTGTGACACCAGCCAGGGCTCGTGTTTGAGAGGAAAAGAAGAAACACTTTCATTACACAGATGTGGAAAGCAAAACGGAATGTGTTGTGGAAAAAGAAAGAGCAAAAAGCAGCCAAAAAATCACAGGAAAAAACACCACGGATCTTAAGAGACACCTCAGGGCAACCCATAATGAACTTTAGGTGAGTCAGGACATAACGTAACGTTACTTTCTGTTTTAGAAAGCTCATGCGACATGAGGCTACGGTTAATGTGTCGGGTTTTAACACTAGCTTTAGCGTTAGCCACTGGAGGTGTGTGTGTGTGGTGCCTCTGCAAAATAGTATTATATAATTTGATGGTTGGTGACCTTAAGGGGAAGCCTGCCTATACTTGAGTAGCTCACTAGACTCGTTAAAAGCACTGATCATGTAGAAGCTATATGTCGCTCTTACAGAAGTGTATAAAACCGTTATCATAGAAACAAGAAGGACCGGTACACTGGTCAAGTCAATATCCCTGTCGCATTCCGCTGCCTTGGGGGGGGGGCTGCATTGGGCAATGCGGGCTGCATTGGAAAGTTAAGTTGGAGTTTGGATAAACGCAACCCAACGTCAATCATGTAACTGGTGATCAGACTTGTCACAGCCCGTCCCTTTTAGTCTCATTACATGAAGAGGTTAAAGGCATACGCGATAGCCTGGATTTTGCGCACCATATCATTATTACACTGCAGGAATCAAATCAGAAACTACAAACCACTGTTAAAACACCAATTGAACAAATGCACCCCATAACCAAAGAAAACAAACTGATGAAAGACACTATCCTGGACATATAAACCCGTTCCATGGGGGATAATCTCATTTTTTCAGGCATCCCTGAACAAACACTGGATGATCCCTAGTCAAAAACTTTATGGAAACACAGCTAAAGATCAAATAATCAGGACCCATCAATGTAAAATCCAAACACTTCCAGCCGAAAGAACTGGTAAAAAGAAGGTGGAAGGAACTTAAAGGGACTTCATTCAGACTCACCAGTTCCCACGTGAAATCCACAAACGCTGTAAAATACTATACCCAATCCTAAACGAAAACATCACTTGTGGCTGACAAACTGTACATCGATGGTCAGTTATTTTGGACCACAAAAACCACACCATGGCTCTTCTAATAGACTATATAATACCTAAATAACCAAATTGGATTAATCATGATTATTTCATCCTTTACCTTACTCTGCATCACTACCCTAGGTTACTCACTGCTATACACAATGCCCCTCTTTGTGTTTTGCTATTTTTACTTTTCTGCAGCACTCTTACTATTGTTGTTGTTGGTCATGTTTTATGTCCTCACCAGTCACTTTTCTGTCAAGTCACATGTAACTTTATTGTTCATTGTATAGGTACAGACACGCCAGGCAGTTCATTGAGTTTATACTAAACCATCCTCCCCCCTTTGCTCAAAAGAAGACATTCTTGCACTCCCTTAACATCATGAAATGGAATGTACGTGGTTTCCGCACACAATCTCAAAGAATTAAAGTCATTTATCATTTCATAAAATGAAAGGCCAATATATGTTTTATACAAAAAGGAATTATTCAAAACATATGCATGCCTGGAAGTCCCTTATGTGTCAGTGGCCCTCATTTATCAAACGAACGTACGGCAGAAAAACGTGCGTACGACCATTTCCAAGCAAACTTCGGCATTTATTAATTTGGACGTGAGCGGGAGCTACGGTCAAATCTCACGTCAGGTCTGAGATTGTGTACGCAAATATGAGCCTGTGGATTTGCGGTGCAGCACAGCAAAATCTGGCTGAAAATAATTAACAAACCTCAGCAATCATTAAGCATAAGCAGTCACATATTAAGAACAGATCAAAACAGATTCTTAAAACGACTAAAAAAATAAAAATGTGGTTGGAGCAATTGATTGTACTCATGTGCATCTGAAGGCACCATCCATGAATGATTACGCATTCATCAATCGCAAAAACTACCACTCGATAAATGTACAGGTGATTTGTGATGCCAAGCTTTTCGCTTTTAGATTCTTTTATATTTCAATACAGCTCGGCTCCAGCCCCCCACAACCCCGACAGGGACAAGCGGTTGAAGATGAATGAATTAATGAATTAATGAATGAATGAATGTGTTGGCCCGCGGAGCCAAAGTCATCTCCTTGGTAAGTGGCTACCCTCAATAAATTGCATTAAATCAAACAAGGTATCAGATGATTAACATTTTGGTATGGTTCTTCTAGGTGACAAAGGTTATCCCCTAATGGAATACATAATAACCCCGCTGGCAAACCCTGCTACAGAGCAGGAGCGCAGGTTCAACAGTGCGCACACATGCACATGGGTCACAGTGGAGCGCTGTCTCTGTTATTCTTTTCCATACAGCGTTTTTATGGGCCCCTTTTATTCCACTCTAAAGACTGCCAAAAAACACATCTTCGCTCCATCTCGGATGTCAGGATGCCGATCTGTGTGTCGGAAAAGTTTCTTTTCGTACCAGCGTTTCTCCTCTGCATGTTTGACCTCAGTGGGCGAGGCCTCCGAACCAGGAATATTTAAAGGCGCAACATGTTAATGACGATCGAATTCAGCCACCGCATTTATCAAGGCCCGCTCATTCGTACGCTGAGATTGGTCAGATACGAATTTTTCATAAATCACACGTGTGTCCTGTCGTACAACCAATTCTGCGCTCAGATCTGCGACCGTTTTCACGCAAGATTGATAAATGAGAGCCAATGTGTGCAACTGATTATTTGGGACAGCAAACACACTTTGAAGCAAGTTAATGTGGTTACAGCACATATTGAATGCACAGTCGTACATTCAGAAGAAGTAAAGGACTAGAAGAAACTTTCTCCCCTTTCCTTTACTTTTTTATTCTTCTTAACTTTTTGTTGAATGTTATTGAAGCTATTTTCTATAAAATGTTAAAGAGGAAGTGGAAAGCCATTACCACTTCTTTCTCACATTCCCATGCTATCAACAAGCTCTAATCCACTAGCATCCCACTTTGTCACCATGCTTTGTTCCACCAGGCTGCTGGCTCTGCTGTGAGTCGACGATACACCACGGCTGTTCCGCTAACTTACCTAACCAAGCACCTCTTCCCATGTTACTCCACTCTCAACCTCCTTCTTAGTCAGTCTATTACATGGCAACTCATGTTCCAATACATGTTCCATGGCTTTCTGCATTTCATTGTATTTCACACTGGCTTACAGCGGCTATAATCACTTGACGTTAACATTCATGAAGCTACCTCATATTGAGCAGGTCCGTGAAAATAATATCTAGTGATTTTCCCTCTCTTGGCTTATGTAATTGGTTCACCCACCATGTGTTAAAGATGGTGATGAACGCTCTTATATTAGGCTAGAGAGTGAAGAGAAGGAATCCTGTTTTGTTGGAGATGGAAGAGAAGCTGAAGTCCCATGTAGCATGAGCCCTAACAGCATCAAAAGTCTGCATATCTGCCTTTAAATACAACCAACATGGCTGCAAAGGGGGAAAAAGTACAACTGGTGACAGTGTGATAAAAAAGAACCCTGCTGCGTGACTGGCAGCACTACAAAGCCAAGTATGCTAACAGGGCTCTGGCTTGGACCTGAACCCCCTCCTCCCTCACCTCCACAGTCCCCTATTCCAGCACTACCACTTGCCTGCGGCCCCCGCATATAAATGGAAAGTGACACCGTGATTGTGTGCGGGTCCTAGCCACGCTCAGATGAGGGTGTCACTTCTGCCTAACCCGATTGCCACATTTGGCGAGCAAGGCGGCAAGGAGTTAAATTGAGGGAGAAAAGGTCAGGAGCCACTGGTCATCTACTCTCCCTCTCTCCCCCCCAAATTACTTGTCCTCCAGAAGGGGAATGAAAACAGACAGGGCCTGGCCCGGGCACATGGAGTATGGGAGATGATCCGCAGGGCCAGCAAGCCTCTGGGAGAGCAATGTGAACCAGGGATGGGGGTGAAACAAAAGAGGTGGGGTGATCAGGTGTGTGTGTGTGTGTGTGTGTGTGTGTGTGTGTGTGTGTGTGTGTGTGTGTGTGTGTGTGTGTGTGTGTGTGTGTGTGTGTGTGTGTGTGTGTGTGTGTGTGTGAATGGATGAAAGAGAGGAGCTGGTAAAGGTGTCACACTCAGACAAGCGCACAAAGCAGGCGATGCTGCTGTAGGAAAAAGACAGAAGGTCAAGGCAAGAATGAAGTCCCAAAGATTTCGGTGAAACGTCTGAATGCAAGATATACTGTAGGTTTACAGAAGACACACATTGGCATGTGAAAAGCACACAGATATGACACTGTGGATAATTTTTGCTTAAAGTAAATACTCTTTTTTTAAAAAGTCCGTCTTCAAGTGGACCTATTATGCCTTTCCTTATTTTCTGTCATATATATCTTGTTATAATGTCAGATGTTCATGCTAAACATGTAAGAAAAATAATGAAGTAAATGTGTGTAGGAGTAACCACTTTTTTCTTTCTCTCTCGTGACGTGAAGCCTGCACAGATTTCCAAAAAGGTAATCTGCTCCAGGCACTGCATGCCCACGAAAAACAGCTGCGCACAGCTCAGTAGAACGTGCAGTTGTTTACTACATGTAGCTACATGCTAACAGCAGATAAAGCTGTAATATTGGTTGCTTGTGTTGTTGTTGTTGTAAGATGGACCAGGATTAGTTTAAAGCAGAGCAAACAGGTCAGGTGTGAAAACAACCTTATTTTCACCTTATTTTACATTAATTGCCGTATTGCTGATGTACTGGGCTCCTCAAATGCTGCTCCTGTATCCCTTGATAATATCACAGACAATCTGAATAGTGCCTTGAACATGCTTGAGCTTAACTATAACTAGGAAACACACTGATCACACTTGTGAACTCGAAAAGAACTGCAGAATGCTTGAGCGCAGGTGGCAGAGGTCTTAACATGAGACTTTTCTCCTAGCCTGTGCTGACTTAGCAAGACTGACTCAATAAGAGATAATTTTACTGGTCCACACTCATCTCAGAATGTTGACTACAAATTCAATATCCTGGTTGATGCAGGCACTGTGACTCAGACCAGCTGCAGTCTTTCACAATTTGAAACCATTTCCCCCGAGTCCCTTGCCACTCTGGTAACTGCCTCAAAACCTACAACCTGCATAGGAGATCCAATACCATCTAACCTTTTTAAAGAACTGTTTCTTGTTATAGGTACATCAATCCTTAATATCATTAATATGTTGCTTTCCTTGGGTTCTGTGCGCTCAGATTTTAAATATAGTTTTACTCATATTTATTAAATATAACTCAACATGTAATTCACAATAATAAAAACTCTGACTCCTCTGAAGTGAAATCTGGTGTACCCCAGGGATCTGTCCTTAGCCCAATGCTCTTCTCCATGCTTCCCCTTGCTGACATCATTACAAAATACACTGTTACATTACATTGCTAAGCTGATGATGCACAGCTCTATGTACCTTTGAAGCCAAACAACCTTTTCCAACTCCTAAATTTAGAGGCATGTGTATCAGATATAACAAGATGGATGGGCATGGAAATTCTGCTGCTAAATGCTGATAAAACAGAGCTCTTAGAAGTTAGACCAGCAAAACATGGTCACTTGTTTGAGAATCTGTGTTAATGTTGACAGCTGTATTATCTCTGAAATCTCAAGCATCAATAATCTTGGTGTGATTTATGATCCTCATCTGACAATCCAGTCTCACATCAAGGCCATTACCAAGTCAGCATTTCTCCATCTTCCAGACTTGTTTATTGTGATGTCCGGATTTCTGGATTGTGCAACCACAGGTCTTTAACTTACTCAGAATACTGCAGCAAGAATCCTAACAAAAATAGTAAATACAAGCTCATAACACCCGTTCTGGCCTCTCTTAACTGGCTCCCAGTGCAAGGACTCGCACCTGCTTATTTAATGGAGCTTATCACACCGTATAAACCCCCCGCCCGGTTTGCTCCCTCGAAGCTGGTCTCCTGGTCATTCCCCCAGTAAACAAAAAATCAGTTGGTTACAGAGCATTTTACTACCATCAATGGAATGTCCTTCCATTACATGTTAAAGAAGCTCACCGAGTTGAACATTTTAAATCCAGATTGAAAACCCACCTCTACTCATTGTACTATAGCCAACCATAGCACATTATTATCCTTTCTACATCCTTCATAAACACCTTTTCAAACGTATTGTTTTATGTTTGCTGGTTTTTATTGTTATTATTTTAATGTTGTTCAACTTCATTATTATTGCTGTCTGTTTTTTCAGTTTTTTTCATTGTAAAGTGCATTGAGACCCTGTCTACGATGATTTTATACCTGAAATAAATTTGATTGATTGATCGATCAAAAAAAGCCTCCAGTGTCCATTTCTCCTTTCAATGAAGAAAAACTCTCGAGTTCTGATAAAACTGATGCTATTGCAGCATGTAATTGTTGTTCTGAACCAACTGTTACCTCACAAACACATGGGTGGGTTTTTGTGTGATGTGATCCTTGGGAAGTTGTGAGAGTCCAGCTGCTGTGCAAGGTAAAGACACATTCCACAAGACACAGTGGTTTTAAAACAACATTTTCCAGGTCTCACGCCCGTGTCCCTGCATTCAATCGTTCAGTCATCTTTTCTTTTTCTTTTTTTTTCAGTCATATGTCATATATCATTTTGACCATTATTTTAAAACAAAGACCCTCTTCTCTTTCTGTTGAACACTATTTTTGATGACTCAAAAAAACAAGGTTGTTCAAACTTCCAAGTTGTTCAAACTTCCAAGTGTCCCAAGACACTGAACCCAATCCTGATGGGCAGACTCTCTGCTGTGTGTGTGTGTGTGTGTGAGAGAGAGAGAGAGAGAGAGAGAGAGAGAGATTGATACAGATGTAAATAGCATTTAAACAGTTTTGAACCCTCCCTTGATGACCCTTGCTGATTCAGCGTTAAGCAGCCCACGTAAGAGACTATTCTCTTAACAGATGTTAAGAGAAAATGTAAGAGGAATTTAAGAGAATGTTGCTGCATGAGGTCCAATGTATTTTAGTGAGTACCTGAGTAATAATTTGTCTGCTTTACTCTACAGGGCACCAACCCCAATCCTTTAATGTTCAACAACATTTCTGGATTTCTGAAATGAACTGTTAACTAGAGTGCTGGGGAACCAGTAAACATCCTGTTACACTGATGTCCAAAGTGTGCATCTTGATGTAGTATAGCTGAATATTTATATCCGCAACATAATACTAGATCGGAGAGGTAGGTTGGACTTTCTTGCTCAATACTTAACTGGTTTGAAACCTACTTAATCCAGAGGGACTACGTTATGTCTTTAGTTAATTACACATCTGAGTCCCCAGGGCTCCATTCTGGGCCCCTACTATTTAACATGTACATGCTTCCACTGGCTCAGATTATGGAAAACAATCAAACAATTAATAATAATATTGCAGATGAAACACACATTTACTTTACCATATCATCAGGGGACTATTGCCCAATACAAACACTGAGTAAGTGCATTGAACAAATCAATGATTGTATGTGCCGGAACTTTCTTCAACCAAGACAAAACTGAGGTAGTTGTTTTTTGGTATTCAAGATTCAAGAAGCTTTATTTATCCCGAGGGAAATTATAGTTTACAGTTTCAATACAAAGATGGGAAAGGATCAGAGTGACAATAAGCTAACATAGTGAAATCAAAATAAAGCTAACGTAAAATAGTAAAATAAATCAGACAATTACTAAGTGTGACAGAGTGCAACGGACATTGTGGTTAAACGTAGGTATAAACAAAATACAACAATACGCACCGTGCAGTTTAGCAGCATATTGGAATAAGATAAGTATAAACTAAATAAGTGCTGAGGAGTGATAAGTGATAACAGTGTTAAAAATGTAGCAGCATTTCTGACTTAACTAAGTTACAGTAAAGTACAGTAAAGTGTAGCTTCATTTCTTACTGAAGTAAGTGACAGTACCACTAAATAAAGTGATGTAATGATGATATAAGAACAAAGTGACATTTTCTCAGGACACAGGGTCTCAACTGTTCCTTGCCTGAACGGAGGGAGATGAATTATACAGTTTGATGGCCACCAGAAGGAAATACTTCCTCTGGCGTTCAGTGTTACCCCGGGGGAGAATGAGTCTGTGGCTGAAGGTGCTTCTGCTGGAGGTCAGCAGCTGGTGGAGAGGGTGAGTGTTGTTGTCCAGGATGCTGTGCAGTTTAGACAGCATCCTCCTCTCAGACACCGCCACCAGTCCAGTTTGACCCCCAGGACGGAGCCAGCCTTCCTGATGATCTTACTGATCCTCTTGGCGTCTGCTACCCTCAGTCTGCTGCCCCAGCACACAACAGCAAAGAAGATGGCACTGGCTACCACCGACTGGTAGAACATCCTCAGCATGGTGTTACATATATTAAATGACCGGAGCCTCCTCAGGAAATAGAGACGACTCTGGCCCTTCTTGTAAACAGCCTCAGTGTTCTTGGAGCAGTCCAGTTTGTTATCCAGGTACACACCAAGGTATTTGTAATCCTGGACAACATACACAGTCACTCCGTTGATGGAGATGGGTGTGGGGGCAGATTTACTCCTGCGATATCCACCACTATCTCCTTAGTCTTTGTGGCGTTTAGAATCAGGTGATTAGCTGCACACCAGTCGACGAAGGAGTCCACAACACCCCTGTACTCCTCCTCCTTCCCCTCACTGACACAGCCAACAATTGCAGAATCGTAAGCAAACTTCTGCAGGTGGCAGGACTCAGAGATGAGCTGAAAGTCTGAGGTGTACAGTGTGAACAGAAAGGGGGAAAGAACAGTTCCCTGTGGAGCTCCAGTGCTGCTGACCAGTGTTAGACACTCTGTCCTGCAGTCTGACATACTATGGTCGACCCGTCAAGTAATCCGTAATCCAGGAAACCAGGGGAGGGTCCACCTGCATCGCCGTCAGCTTACTTCCCAGCAGAGCAGGCCGGATGGTATTGAACGCACTGGAGAAATCCATGAACAAGATTCTCACTGTGGTTCCTGGTCTGTCCAGGTGGGCGCAGGCACGGTGGAGCAGGAAGATGATAGTGTCCTCCACACCTAGTCTCGGCTGGAAGGCAAACTGTAGCGGGTCCAGTGATGAGTTGACCAGGGCCAAAGAAGTGACAGGCCCAGCCTCTCCAGGGACTTCATCAGGTGCGACGTCAGCACCACCGGTCTGTAGTCTTCGGAGGTGCTGGGACGCACCTTCTTCGGTACTGGTACCAGGCAGGATGTCTTCCACAGCATAGGGACCTTCGCAAGACTCAGGCTAGAGGTTGAAGATGTACTGCAGGACTCCACTCCACTCAGTATCACAGAAAAATTATTAAATGTGAGTTCTTAGCTTCAATCGGCAATGTTAAAAACCAAAAACCAAGCCAGAAACTTGGGTGTAGTCATGGACTCAAGGATTAAAGGACTTATGTGTCAGCAGGACTAAGAAAAAACTTGTCCTTGCATTTATCTTCAGCAGGCTCGACTACTGTAACCTGTCTTTACAGGTCTCCCTAAAAAGTCCATCAGACAGCTGCAGTTCATTCAGAATGCTACTGCTCGAGTCCTCACTAAGACCAAAAAAGTCGATCATATCACTTTAGTCCTCAGGTCTTTACACTGGCTTCCTGTCTGTCAAATAATTGGTTTCAAAATACTTATCTTGATTTACAAATGTTTTTTTGTTTTTTTATGCTGTTTTTAAAAAAAATGTTTTGTCTTTATGTAAAGCACATTGAGTTGCCTTGGTATGAAATGTGCTATATTAATAAAGATGTCTTGCCTTGCCTTACAAAACACTGAATGGTTAATTTTGGTTCTTCTGCTACATTTTGCCTTGCCCAAACTAAACTTAACTTACTGGACTACAAGTCTAAAGGTCAAATCTATAGGATCCGTTTTGGGGCGCTTGTATATTGTATTCAAGTCAAAACTACTGGCTGCCATTCATGTGACTCAGCGATTCCTTTGCTCACCATGTTGCATTTTGGAAGCAGGATAAAACATATAACCAGGATACTGTTCATGTACAGTATGTGTACAGGTGCGTTCTTAACTCCAATCTTGTAACAAAAGACATAATGATGAACAATGATCTTCGACTGGATATGAAAGTGAAAAAAGAGAGAGAGTAAAATGTGTTTCACAAATTAAGCAATTAAACATTACAGTTTTTTGGAAATTAAATTATTTAATATGCATACAAACCTTAAATGTATTTTCTAGTGCACAAATAAGAAAATCAAAGTAGGGGGTGTAAGTTACCTTCAGGGACAGCAGTTGTGGAATCTAACTAAATACATTTACTCAAGTGCTATTCTTTTGAGGTTTGTGTAGTTTACTTAACTATTTCCATGTTATGCTACTTTATAGTTTTACTCTATTAGATTTAAGAGGGTGATGTCCAACTTTTGAGTTTACATGGATCTATAGTTACAGTAATAGTTATTTAGCAGCTGTATACAGAAGGTAACATTCTGGTATATTATGATGGTGAAGTGATATATCTGTACATTTAGTAAAGGATTTGGGTTCTCCCTCCATCACTAAGTGGCAGATTCATCTGTAAACCAAAAATTTTCTTTTGACTTGACAAGAATTGACTTAATTATATTCTCAAAATGATACTGTAAAATAAATTACACAACAATGTGACTACTCTTCACTATCCAGGAGTGTAGTCATTCTGTGCAGATTATCTGACGATCCTGCAGAGCAGCCGCTGCTCTCTGCAGATCCAGACATGCTGTCCTCTTCTGTCCCCATTAGGTGGCGCTGTGTGCCAGTTTCTCTCTCTGACACCATCCCATGATGATGTGCCTTGCATCGTATACAGTATGACACACCTACCAGCCTCTGATGCAGAACTTGGGGCTAAAAGTACAGTACGGCTAACAATTAAACTAAAATGGCATTCTTTTGCTGTCCAGCCACTCTTTTGCACCGGGGCAATTAACCTGCTCATAATACAATGAGCACAAGTCCCCCTCCTCATCCAACACACACACCCACACCCACCCACACACACACACATTGATACACGTGCAGCCTCCTCCCTCCCTGAGCTCACAGCCCCTCAGGCCATAGGAGAGCCATTGGATTAGAGGATGCTAGCAGAGATAGTTTAACGTAATGAACCATCAAGATGACGACTATTAAAGATGATTTGCAGTGCTCCAGTGCAGAGAGGAGATAGGAAGAGCAACCTGAGTTTGGCTGACGGTAATGTTAACTCTTTATTCTGTCATTGTTGGGCAGATAAAGATTAGAAGGCCCATTTTATTATCCGGCAGGAAGGACATGATAAATGGAGCAAGTTGATCTACACAATTTTGAATGATGAGAGTTGGTTTTAAAGACATGGCACATTAGGCCACTAACCAGTATATTCCCAGCATGCATCTGGGAATGCCATTGCACAAAAGAGAGTCAGGTTCAGCAACAGAAGAGCAAATTCAGGTGAATTCTGGTGAATTGTAGCACAGTACAAACCTGTCTGGATGAGTACAGACATCAATTCCACTTTTACTTTGTGGTATTTAACCATTTTAACTATATTCAATGGACAGAGTCTCAAAATATATAATTTACACTTTATCTGACCTTTAGTAGTGTGACAAAATGATCTTGCCCACAAAGCAGTGTATCCACATCTCAGAAATATACAAGGTGCTTTGACAAAAAAACACTAAAAACATAAAAACATCACTTGATGGAAGCGATTGACATTAACACAAAGCTCATAAGCAGACCTTGAGTCAAGATGGAAAATATTTAAAACAATCTTAGGTTGCAGCTATCACACCTGCAGTTATGGCATTTTATAAACATAATTTATTACTTTGCTTTACTAATGTGAGCATTTCAGCTTGTAAGTTTATTCTGTGAAATGACAAAATAAAGCTAAGACTATGTTCCAATTACTAATCACACTGCAGTTAGGATTGATTATATCAAAAACAGCCAAATTATTCTTTATCATTCCTTAACATTAAAACCACAGCTAGAGCTTATTGCAGTTTTTTGATGTCAGATATTATCTTCCTGTAAATGTTGTATCTACTAAATATGGGTTATGAGTCCTGTTTGATTCTGGTTTGTGGACATTTTGCAGTGTGAACCTGCTGTGTCTCCTGTTGTGATGCAGGTCTCATCTCTCAGCCTTTATTTACCATCCAGCAACAAAAGCATGATAGAAAAGACAGAGCAAAGCCCCTCACCACCGTCTGCAGACCTCACTCAATCTCCCAATATCTCTGCAAGCAGAAGACCGGATTGAATTTTCCTCTGGAGTCTCCCAGGATGAGAGCGGACGTCACTGGAGGATACTACCCTCTCTACGCCTCCTGCTGCGGCCCTATAGATGCACGCCTCAGATATTTCTCCCCAGACAGGAGCGAAGGCGTCGGCTGTACCACAGGAACGCTCTGGATTCGCTTTAGATTTTACATCTAGTCAACAGTGGGAATTTTGTGATAAACAAAAGAAAGTCCATCCAGCATGAAACGCAGCATCCTCAGAGAGCAGGAGCCTGTTTTCTAGATTGGAGTTCTTAAAGCTGATCCCCAATATAGAGATAGTCACACAAAGGGAACAAAGCGCATTGTGTTTGCCTCTACATTCTTTGATAATTTCAGAGCTAATTTCCCCCATTGTCATTTCAGCTACCACTGTGGCCCATCTATTTGTGTGTGTGTGTGTGTGTGTGTGTGTGTGTGTGTGTGTGTGTGTGTGTGTGTGTGTGTGTGTGTGTGTGTGTGTGTGTGTGTGTGTGTGTGTGTGTGTGTGTGTGTGTGTGCTCTGTAAGCAGGATAGCAGAATAAATATTTACCATCTGTGGTGTTTTTTTCTCCCCTCTCTCTCTCTCCATCATGCAAAATTCCGGCACTTTTTAAAATATTTTTTTATCAGTGCTGGAGTTCAGCCATGGGCCTTTTTAATTTTCTGCTTTTGTGTTTTTAGCTGAGATTGACAGGCTGCTCTCTCCCTGAAGCATTGTTCTATTAATCTGTTTAATATGCTACAGAAACATTGGAGAGCCGGAACAGGCAACCAAGGTAATGGAAATCGCAGCAGGTAAAGGCGGGCTTGCATATCTGACGACTGGAGAGGGGGCAAGAGAGGCGCAGTAGTCAGCTCGGTGTGGCGCGGTAACAGTGTTTGAACCCTCCCCCCACCTTGCACCACCTGATGACCTTGTATGGATAGACAGGCAAATTGACAGACTGCATCCCTTCAGATATTGTTGCTTAAAAGCAAATGGCTCTCCCTGTCGTCACTTGCCATCAGCCATCTCTTTATGTCCCTGTGTAGATTCTTCTTAAGATACACAGTGAAAAACAAGGATCGCTGACTTACAACGTACCATCCATAAGCGCTTAAGTGGATCGGCATGGGGGTAAGAGTGAGACGTGTATTGAGAAGTGACGGCCAGCTGAGCACTATATGTTGAAAATGGTACGTAAATGCCAATGTATAATTGTGCGCCCCCCATCCTTCCTTCTTCCGCCTCCCACCCCGTCCTGCTGAGGCAATGAGTTGTGGTTTAATTAACTCTGCCTTAATGGGTGCACAGCAAGACGGAGGTACAGTTGGAGGGGGGTTGGAGGTCGCAGGTTTGCGGCATGTGGTGCTCTGTAACAGCGCTGTCCCTGGGAGATAAGCTCAAAACTGTTCACTTTCCTCTAACAAAAAACCTCTGCCCCTGACATCCTGCCTGGGCTAAATACAGTGGACACTGCAGAGACAATGACAGTCCAGCTTGTAGGCTGAAGAGTGAATAGACCGAGTAGAGCACTAATGACATAAAAGTGAGATAAGTATGCACAGGAATTCATCCTCAAAGCCTTTACAGTCTCGCAGACAAGGTCTAACCTCGCTTTATCCTCCACGTAACGCAGAGCGCGTAATGTGCTGATACTCTGACTGAGGTTAAGCCTTTGATCAGCCTGTTATCCCGGACCGGCCTGGGGATAAAAAACAAAGGAGTCACAACTGGATTTTCGGAGCAAGATGACACTAAGAGCAAAGATATTCTAGGGAGAGGATTTGTCACTTTTGCTTTTCCCTAAACTGACAGACAAGAACTCAAAAGAAACAAAACCATGTACTTAGGAGGAATCATTTATTCCTCTAACCACCATAGCATAATGCTCAAGTGACATGATTGATTTTGAAGGCAGATGAAAATTACACATGCACTTGATTTCAACAGAAGCTTTTAGTTCCAATTTTTAATGAGGTAAAACTGTAATCTAGACTCTCCACCTCTCACTCCAGCACAGAGTGTCCAACTCTGGCATGCTGGGAAAATGCTGCTGCCTGAAATCTCCAATGCCAGTGTTTGGTTCTATTAACACCCCTTGCCTTTATCTCAGCCGCATAACTGAACCTGCATATCCACCATTACAAAAAAAGCTACTGTGCCAAAAATAAATTAGGAGCCTGATGAAAACGATTGGAAGGGAAGTTTTGAAGCTGCAAAGGGACCTCAGATCAAAGCCAGCCACCGGTAATTAGAATACACGCTGAAGAGAAGCAGACGTCTGCACAAATCAGGATTTTAGCTGGAAAATTACCTGTTGAGCTACTCAAATAATAAATGAGAGCCATGTCTTGGTGAAGTGGGGAGAGTGAGACGCGAAGCTCTGCGAAGTCAGGCTCACCGGTCGCCTTGCTTTCCCAAGGCAGCGTGAAAGACATGGAAGGGAAGAAATAATCTCACCTATTTTCAGTTTCTTTCTTTATATTTCAGTCTGCGTTTCTGAAACTCCTTCTTTACACCCGTCATTTCCCCAAGGACAATTTTCTTTTATGGCTTTACTTACTTTTTGAGGATCTTTTGTTGCCATCTGCTTTTCCAGTCTGACACATTAGAACCACAGCTCCTTTTGATATTATCTGTCATGGATTACTTTTAGCATCAGTTTAATGCTGGTATGGATTAGCACAGGTCACATACACATACAGTATATCAGTAATGCATCAATTTCAGAATAACTGTGATCTCTTGGTACACGTACGTAGTATTGCAGGCCTGAATTAAGACCACTTTCCCCATAAGTTTTAAATTATCCTTTTAGAAACTTGGACCTCAATAAATCTTTTCCCAAGCCTTTCGCTCCTTCAATCATCTGCCATTGCCATCAGCTTTACTATGCTTGTAAAAACAGTGCCACTTTTGATTTGTTTATTTTTCAGAGTGATATGTGCAGACTGAAATAGAACTGGATGGTTATTGTATATATTAAGGTGAAAGTCCTGTGTTTTTGGACCCATCCACCACCCCAGCCTACCTCCTCCTTAAGTGAAGATTTGCTGTCTTATACTACTTCTTACTACTACTTTCAATATGTGGAATACACACAAAACAAATACGTGGAATACACACAAATTACAGTGGATTGCTTTCTTCAGTTACAAAAGCACGGAAAGAAAGAAATACGTGGAAAATGCACAAATTAACGGCATTTCTTTTTATTGATGTTTATATACGAAAAATGCCTGAGAACAGCCTGTGAAGGGACATTATTCTGAATTACCATGCTTATACGTATGCTTTTCCTCTCACATACACATGAAAGCAAACTCACGTCATATGTGTGCATGCAGATTCTGAATAGTGTCCCCCACATAGCTGAGGCTAAGTCAGGCCGGGTCATATGACACGTAGTGATTGGCAAATGAAGCTTCATGAAGTTATATGAAACATTTTCCACTAGATGTTCAACCAATTTTTGAAAGCACACTAAATTAACATTCATTGAGCCTTTTTCTTTAAACAAAGAGTGAGGTCAACAAATACAACGAAAATTTCATGAAGCCTTATTTGCCAATTAGTAGTTAAATGTGTAGTAATATAGTATGGAATAATAACCCACCACAATGAATAGTACAACTATCTAACATACTAGTAGTATAAATATAGTGCAGCAATTTAACGTTATTTTTTTATATAAAAAAAAAATAGAAAAATATACAATGCATAATTTGCAAGTCAATGTGAAGGAGAATTGCTCTCCAGGCAGCAAATTACAGGACGTAACTATCCCAAGGTAATATACACAATTTGTATGAATCTATTAAACATTTTAGGCTTTAAATTAAATTCAATCATAAAATAAATTAATAAAAAATGGAATCACACAACACCCAACTGTTCCTTAATAAAGATACCATTAATAGATAATATAATATCAAATATAACAATTTAATAATTTGACAATTTAATGAGGTTTATTGTTGTTTTTGTTGGTGTCAGATCATTTATAACATGATGGTAATAAAGGCTGGTTTGAGGGGAGCATTTATTTTGTCCTCCAATCTAATCTGACAACACATCTCCCACACAAACACATGAAAAACAGCCATTTGATTTGTATAACAATGAAATCAGGATATTCTCAGAGTCTCAGAGTGCACTTGAAAGCTGAGACTCTCCGGGAGTATACACAAAATTATGTGAAGTCACTGTGGAGGTAGTAATGGACAACGGTGCTGCTGTTTCAGTATGACTTGGCTTTGCCTCCCAGGCGATGTTGTCGTTACCTTTGTGTACATGTTTATTTGTCCCGTGTTTGCAGTGGCAGTCTGAGCTTTGGCGGGCTGTAAATGTCACCCGTCATCAGGCGTTTGTGCAGCGTGTGCCCTTGTAGGAAGGGGAAAGTGCCGATGTTGCAGATCCCAGCCTTTGATTTAGACACGAAAGGCAGACCGGCAGCAAACGTACTGAGGCGTGAAGGTAAATTCCCATAATTCACAGCTGAAAGGTTAGCCAGTGGTGCGCTTTGCTCCTCCCTCATGTTAGATGCTAACAAATGTCACCTGATTGAAATAAGCACAGTTATACATTTTGTGTGTGTGTGTGTGTGTGTTTGCTGGTACAGCTCCTCTAAACTGATATATTGTGTTTTGCTCTCACACAGAGTAAATCTGCAGTGTTGGTCTGCATCAGTACAGACGTCGTCCTCTGTCAGTTCATGAACAGGGCAGCAGCCACACTGATACAGTTTCTCTACACGGCAGAGACCAATAAGACCAGTGCAATCACCTTTACAGTAGTTTGTTACACAGTTGGTGTTTTCCGTTTTCAATATGGACAAATTCTGCAAAGGTGTCCACAATTCACTGGGAAAGATGCTCATAAGGTGAAAGAGTTAGAATAATGGCAAACTGGGCAAATCCCCAAACTGGGATCTGTAGGAGGGCTGCCTTCGTAGTCCATAAATATTCTAGCCTGTTCAGTTAAACCAATCAGTAGCCAGTAATGTATCTCAGTACCAGATACATTATTTTGTGACATCATGGAAGGTGTAGTAACAGTTGCTTGGAGCCGTAACTTAAAGCTACAGTCTTACATTCTGAAAATCAGTTTAGCCTCTGAGACGGATTTGAACCCCCCCCCCCCCCCCCCACACACACACACACACACACACCAAAACC